>NC_136923.1:32354627-32752354 GCF_949752795.1 Hyperoodon ampullatus
CTCTAGCCCCCACCCCAATTTTGTAAGAATCGAGAAATCATTGGTGGCTTTCCCCCTGTTGAAGGCTATGACCTATCAACTTTTTGGACAGAATATCAATCTAGTGAAAAGAGTACAAGCTTTGGGGTGTTGAACATATGCTAATTGTCCGATTTTTGACCAGTTTCTTCAGTTCTCTGAGTCTCATTTTCCTCAATTATAAAATGGCAAAATAATATCCTGAGCATTGTTGGAGGTACTAAGTGAGATAAAGCATGTAAAAGTTAATATCTGTCATTTAATGCATACCCAATATGTTAGCCCCCCTTTTTAAAAATATTTTTTTAATTTTGTTTTATTTTTTTATTTTTGGCTGCATTGGGTCTTCGTTGCTGCACGCGGGCTTTCTCTAGTTGCGGCGAGTGGGGGCTACTCTTTGTTGCGGTGTGCGGGCTTCTCATTGCAGTGGCTTCTCTTGTTGCGGAGCACTGGCTCTAGGAGTTTGGGCTTTAGTAGTTGTGACACGCGGGCTCAGTAGTTGTGGCACATGGGCTCTAGAGCACAGGCTTAGTAGTGGCGCACAGGCTTAATTGCTCCATGGCATGTGAAAGCTTCCTGGACCAGGGATCGAACCCGTGTCCCCTGAATTGACAGGTGGATTCTTTTTTTTTTTTTTTTTTTTTTTTGGCGGTACGCGGTCCTCTCACGTTGTGGCATCTCCCGCTGCGGAGCACAGGCTCCGGATGCGCAGGCTCAGTGGCCATGGCTCACGGGCCCAGCTGCTCTGCCGCATGTGGGATCTTCCCAGACCGGGACACAAACCCGTGTCCTCTGCATCGGCAGGCGGACTCTCAACCACTGCGCCACCAGGGAAGCCCGACAGGTGGATTCTTAACCACTGCATCAGGGAAGTCCCTAGCCCCTTTTTTATAATTAGTGTCCTTGCACATTCAATAATCAGTGTGGGACTATCTTGGCTATTCCCTCACTCCTGTTATTTTGCCTTAAATTTATTTAAAAAAATACACAGCTTTGGATGTGAATCATCCAAGCTAAACTTGTGTCAGTCACAAGCATTTAAAGCACTTTCTGGGAATCAAGTTTATTAGTTTTCACTTTGCTGATAATCTATGACATAGCCTATTTGTATGTACATATATGTGTACATACATATATGTATATGTACATAGTTTGTATTTCACCTCTTTGGTGAAAAGAATTTCAGGCCAGTTAAATTATCTATAAAAAGCAGGACAATTTATAATCATTTCATTACTGATCCCTCCCTACTTTTTTTTCTAACAAATTGAAGATAAAGCCCTGCTTTGGGGTGAAGGTAAACTTATGCCGTTTTTAAAAGAGCAGGTAGCAGAATTGACTCCGCTTTTTTTCCCACTTCTGTTTTTTGTTGGGTCACTGCCTATTTATTCCCCCTTATCCCCTAACAGGGTGGAACCTGGAGTAGTCAGCACAGTTTTCTTTATCTTAGCAAAGTTTCTGTTTATTTTTCTGAGAAGGATAAAGGCAGTTGTGTGAAAGGTTTTCGTGTTTCTTCCTCTCTTCTGGGTGACCCATAGCCTCAGTATTTGATCCTCAGCATGTTCACTGTTTTAATCGAAATGGGTGTGTATAATTGCATGCTGTTATACTGTCTCATTGAACCATCTATTCAGATATTTACTGGGCAACTTCCATATGCAGACAATGGTATGTTCTGGAGATAAAGCCTTGATTATCCCTTCCTTATTGAGTTTGCAGTCTAGCATGGAAGGTAGACCATTCAACTGTGAATGTTAGGATAGGATTTGCAGGGTACTAATAATGGCCTTTAAATTTCCTTGTGAAATAGTAGCACTTCGTGGTAGCTTGATGTAGTTCTATGATTTGAGGTTTAAAACCTTAGTGACCTCTTGAGCTTCTTAGGCTCCCAGATTCTACAAAAGCTTCCTTGGTGTTACTAATCTCTGATTCAGTTATGAAATTATATAATCTGGAGATAATCTGGGACGTTCTCCTGTCTAGTTAGTTCTTTCACAAGTACTTTATGTTTTTGTACTTACTGTGATGAATGATGTGAAAAATGGAAAACTGTACCTAAACTTTACTTTTTTTTGAGAAATGCTTTACCGTCCATTCCATTTTCAAACTGATCAGGTTTTCTAGTAGCGTAATTTAACTTCAATCTTGAGCAAGCGGGAATCTTAGACTTGAGGATACTGTGATTTCAGGCCATTTTTTCCACTTTTTAAAGTAAGTAACATTTTCATTGAAGTGTAACACATGTAGAAAAGTGCACAAATCCTAAATCTGTATTTTGGTGAATTTTCAAAAAGTGAATATACCATGTTACTACCATAGAGATCAAGAAGCAATATTATTACTGCCCCCAAATTTCCCTTATATCCTCTTTCAGTCATGACCCATTCTCCTTTCCCCTCCAGGTCCTGGCAACCACTTACCTACTTTGTCTCTATGGATTCTCCTTTTCTGTGTATTTCATATGAATGGAATCATACAACACGTGGCCTTTTGTGTCTGGCTTCTTTCACTTAGTATGTTTTCAAGATTCATCCATGTTGTAGTATGTATTGGTACTTCATTCCTTTATATGGTTGAGTTTTATATCATTATATGGATACATCACTTTTTAAAAAATAAGTTTACTTATTTATTTATTTTTGGCTGTGTTGGGTCTTTGTTGCTTTGCGCGGGCTTTCTCTAGTTGCGGCGAGCGGGGGCTATTCTTTGTTGCGGTACGCGGGCTTCTCATTGCGGTGGCTTCTCTTGTGGAGCACAGGCTCTAGGCGGGTGGGCTTCAGTAGTTGCAGCGTGTGGGCTCAGTAGTTGTGGTGCACGGGCTTAGTTGCTCTGCAGCATGTGGGATCTTCCCAGACCAGGGCTCGAACCTGTGTCCCCTGCCTTAACAGGCGGATTCTTAACCACTTCGCCACCAGGGAAGTCCGGATACATCACATTTTGTTTATCCATTCATCATTTGATGGAAATTTGGATTGTTTCCACCTTTTGGCTATGATGAATAATGCTGTTATGAATGTTCATGTGCAAGTTTTTGTGTGGATGTATGCTTTTCACTTCTCTTGGATGTATACCTAGGAGTGAAATTGCTGGGTCATATGGTAACTCCATGTTTAATTTTTTTTTTTGTCTGCTTTGGGTCGTTGTTGCTGTGCACGGGCTTTCTCTAGTTGCGGCGAGCCAGGGATACCCTTCGTTGTGGTGCGTGTGCTTCTCATCGCGGTGGCTTCTCTTATTGTGGAGCGCGGGCTCTAGGCTTGCAGGCTTCAGTAGTTGCAGCATGGGGGCTCAGTAGTTGTGGTGCATGGGCTCTAGAAAGCAGGCTTAGTAGTCGTGGCGCACGGGCTTAGTTGTTCCATAGTATGTGGGACCTTCCTGGACCAGGGATTGAACCTGTGTCCCCTGCATTGGCAGGTAGATTCTTAACCACTTTGCCACCAGGGAGGTCCTCCATGTTTAATTTTATGAGAAGCTACTAAATGGTTTTCCAATGTGACTTCATTTTCACATTTTCATCAGTAATGTATCAGGCTCCTAATTTCTCCATATCCTTGCTACCACTTTGTCCTTTTTTTTTTTTTTTTTTTTTGCGGTGCGCGGGCCTCTCACTGTTGTGGCCTCTCCCGTTGCGGAGCACAGGCTCTGGATGCGCAGGCTCAGCGGCCATGGCTTACGGGCCCAGCCGCTCCGCAGCATGTGGGATCTCCCCGGACCGGGGCATGAACCTGTGTCCCCTGCATCGGCAGGCGGACTCTCAACCACTGCGCCACCAGGGAAGCCCCACTTTGTCCTTTTGATTACAGCCATCCTAGAGGTATGAGGTGGTATCTTACTTTAATTTTATTTGTTTTTCCCTAATAACTAATGACATTGAGCGTCTTTTCACGTGTTTATTGGCCTCTTGTATATCTTTTTTGGAGAAATTTCAAATCAGATCCTTTGCCCATTTAAAAATTGGGTTATTTGACTTTTTATTGTTGAATTATAAGAGTTCTTTATAGATCCTGTACTCTAGACCCTTATCAGATATGTGATTTGCAGATACTTTCTCCCATTCTGCAGTATGTCTTCACTTTCTTTGTAGTGTTCTTTGAAGTGCAAAAGCTTTAAATTTTGATGAAGTCCAATTTATTTATGGTTGTTTGTGTTTTTGGTGTCATAGCTTAGAAACCATTGTCTAATCCACAGTCATAAAGATTTATTCCTATATTTTCTCTAAGAGTTTTATAGTTTCAGGTTTTACACTTAGGTCTTTGATCCACTTTGGGTTACTTTTTGAATATGATGTGAAGTAGAGGTGTTACTTTTTTAAAAACCTTATTTTGAGATAATTTTAGAGTTACGAAAGTAATTCATTCAGCTTCCTTTAATGTTAACATTTTATATAAACATAGTACTATTATCAAATCTAAGAATATAACATTGGCATTATACTGTTTACTGAGCAACAGAGTTTATTCAATTTCACTAGTTTTTCTATTAATGTCCTTTTTTTCAGGATCCAGTCCAGGTTCCTGCATTGCATACAGGTGTCATAACTCCCTCTGCAATCTGTGGAAGTTCCTCAGTCTTTTCTTATATTTCATGACTTTGACACTTTGGAAGAATATTGGTCAGATATTTTGTAGTATGTCTCTCGATTTGGGTTTTTCTGGTGTGTTCCTATGATTAGTCTGGGATTATGTATTATTGGGAAGAATACCCCAGACGTGATGTGCCCTTCTTGGTGCATCATATCAAAGAGTACTTGGTGTTAAAATGTCTTATTATTGGTGATTTTAACCTTGATCACTTGGTTAAAATGATGTCTGCCAGATTTATCCACTGTGAATTTACTGTTTTTCTCTTCATAATTAGTAAATATTTATTTTGTGGGAGATACTTTGAGACTGTGAAGTATCTTGTTTCTCAAATTTGCTTGCTAATTTCAGCATCCAAAAGTGGATCTTTCCTGTAGTAACTATTATTACTCTGGTGTTCTAATAGTGATTTGCTATTTTCCTTATTCCTTCTACATTTATTAGTTGGAATTCTTTTTTTAAATACAGTATTTCAGTTACATTTTTATTATTTTGATTTTAAAATATTTATTTATTTTTGGCTGCATTGGGTCTTTGTTGCTGTGTGCAGGCTTTCTCTAGTTGCGGTGAGCAGGGGCTACTCTTCATTGCATGGGCTTCTCATTGCGGTGGCTTCTCTTGCTGCGGAGCACGGGCTCTCTAAGTGCGTGGGCTTCAGTAGTTGTGGCACGCAGGCCCAGTAGTTGTGGCTCACGGGATTAGTTGCTCCGCAGCATGTCAGATCTTCCTTGACCAGGGCTTGAACCCATGTCCCCTGCATTGGCAGGCGGATTCTTAACCACTGCACCAACAGGGAAGTCCCCAAGGTTATGTTGATGTTCTTTGTGAGTTAATGTTTCTGTAGGAGATCAAGGCAAGGTTTCTTGGGAAATGTAGTCTCTGTCAGGCCTGGGACACCTGGCAGGGTCATGCAGTAGAGACAGATACCGAATCACATGGCATCAGGTAGACACCCATTCACACACAACTTGGGTGCATGGCAGGCATGAATTTTTCCCATGTCCAAATGATACTGGCAGTAAGTTAGCTGATATTTCTAATTTTCCTCCTCCTGGGACCATGATTATTTTCATACTGAGTTGGGAATGCTAGAGAGATGTAGATGTATGCAAAGAGATGTACCTTTGAATAGACCCATTTAAAACATTTTGTAATACTCTTTTCCAGTATATATATTAATATTTTTCTGAGACACATTTTTTCTATTGTAACATGTTGTAAAATATGTCATCATTCTTAAGCCTTAATAATTATATCAAATAAAACTCACTTTTCTCTTGGGTTATTACCTGGCCACCTCTCCCTTATTTGCTGTAACAAGGGAGATCTTAGCATAGGTAACAAAACCAGAGTGACATTAGTTGATGCTCTCTGTCCCCCTTTAATGCCACCCAGAATGCCAGTGGTTGGGGGAACAGAGATGCCTTTACTTGAGCTATGGAGAGAGGAAGCTTCAAGTGAGAGGCATCTCCAGGTACTGGAACTAATCCACAGTTGATTATTTCCCATATAGCTATCAGGAGCTAACTGACTAAAACTAAACTAACAGTGATTACCCAAACTTATATTTAAACTTTTTTTTAACAAAATAAAGTATGTACACAGGTAATAATTCTAGTAACTGTGGCAATTTGTGCAGTTCTAGATACTTGGTAGTGGTTACTTTTCTTTCTTTCTTTCTTTTTTTTTTTTTTTTTGCGGTATGCAGGCCTCTCACTGTCGTGGCCTCTCCCGCTGTGGAGCACAGGCTGTGGATGCGCAGGCCCAGGAGCCATGGCTCACGGGCTCAGCCGCTCCGCAGCATGTGGGATCTTCCTGGACCGGGGCACGAACCCGTGTCCCCTGCAACGGCAGGTGGACTCTCAACCACTGCGCCACCAGGGAAGCCCCTCTTTTGTTTTTTAAATAGGGAGTTGATGTTTTTAAAGTTAAGTATGAATTTTTCTTTTTTATTTTATTTTTTTTTAATCTCTATTTTCATTTGTTTATTTTTTTCTTTTGCCTGTGCAGCAGTCAGGATCTTAGTTCCCTAACCAGGGATCGAACCTGTGCCCCTGCAGTGGAAGCATGGAGTCTTAACCACTGGACCATCAGGGAAGTCCCTGAACTTTTCTGATTTTTCTGATCTTAAGTACAGTGTGGCCATTTCAGTAGCTGTAGCATATAAATATGCATTGTTTCTTTTTGAATATCATATTTGTTCCAAAATAAAACACTGAGTAGTTCTAACAGAGTACATTAAAATGAAATTCTAGATACTATTTGACAGTCTAGTACAATCAGAGTTTTTACTTTACTTTTTTTTTTAATTTAAATTTTATTTTTGGCTGCATTGGGTCTTCATTGCTGTGCAAGGGCTTTTCTCTAGTTGTGGTGAGTGGGGCTACTCTTCGTTGTGGTGCCTGGGCTTCTCATTGCGGTGGCTTCTCTTGTTGCAGAGCACGGGCTCTAGGCGTGTGGCTTCAGTAGTTGCAGCTCGTGGGCTTAGTAGTTGTGGTGTGTGGGCCCTAGAGCTCATGGGCTTCAGTAGTTGTGGCGCGTGGACTCAGTAGTTGTGGCTAACGGGCTCTAGAGCGCAGGACCGGTAGTTGTGGTGCATGGGCTTTGTTGCTCCATGGCATGTGGAGTCTTCCCGGGCCAGGGATTGAACCTGTGTCCCCTGCATTGGCAAGTGGATTCTTGTGCCACCAGGGAAGTCCCACAGTCAGAGTTTTTAAAAGGCAGACTGTTTTTTTGTGGGGGTTTTTTTGGGCTGCACTGTGCAGCTTGTGGGATCCTAGTTACCTGACCAGGGATCGAACCCGGGCCCCCTGCATTGGAAGTGTGGAGTCCAAACCACTGGGCCACCAGGGAATTCCCTGAAAGACAGACTTGGTAGGTTCTGTAGTTTTTATATCCTTTTAACTTACTTAAATATATAGAGCATATATAAGCCCCTTAAATACATGCATATACACACATATATATACACACATGTTATATATATATATTTAAGGCACTCCTATATATGGGTAAAACATACCAACATTTTTCTTCTATACTGTCTTGCTAATATTTTAAACCTTAGGAAACCAATGTCCAGATGAACCATGGTTGATATCTGTATGTAATAAAAAATGGAATTTTGTATATTTGCTTTTGAGTTGGTATTTTAATTTGAGGAAATAAAAATTTGAAGGGCATTCACATAAAAGTGAATTTAGAGTCTAAGATTAAGCTGTTATAGTCCACTAAACTTCTCAATATGTTTTAGACCAGCAAACTCCAGGTTAACTTAGATGTAAAGAGATTTTCATGAATATGGCTAAATAGGTTATAAGTTTGCCATTTCTCCTTTATTTTTATTTATTTATTAAATATTTATTTATTTATTTACTCGGCTGTGCCGGGTCTTAGTTGCGGCATGCAGCATCTTTGCCATTTCTCCTTCAAAGGTAACAAAGTAAAATGGTCTCAAGGTGAAGCAAGGAAGATCTATGTACACTTAAAGAAGAATTACATATTACTAAGTACTGAGTTGTTTAACAGAGCTAATCTGAGAGTATATCCACTGATTGAAGAAATATTTTTTTAGTGTCTACTATGCACCAGAAACTGTTCTAGGTGTGAAGATAGACTGTTGAACAAAACAGACCAGGTTCTTGCCTTCATGAATTGTGGAGACAGAGGTTAAGTCAGGTTGGTCAGAACATGGGATACAAAGCAAAGTAGAGCAAATATTGACTTTGGTGTCATTCTCTATTCCAGGAATGCTGGGTGGCTTTCATGTAACAATACCAGCTCTGTAGACCCTCCTCATACTCCTGAATTGAGTAGGATTATATGCTACATCCTGGCTAGGGGAGGAAGAGGGCTGTGATTGTGTGTTAATGATTGCTACTATGGGTGGAGTGAGGAATGGTGGCTTGTGTACTTTGGAATCAGGCAGACCTAAGTTCAAGTCCTGGTTGTGGCACTTACTAGATGCTAAATTTCAGGAGAGTTATTTAACTACTATGAACTTGTCCACTCTTCTGTAAAGATGTGAAGAATTGACAGAGTTGTGAAAATTAAAAACTCTAGAAGATGGTCAGTAATGTGAATTCTCCCCATCTTTTTTCTTACCTTAGTTTTCTTATATGTAAAGTGGGGATACCATTACTAGCCTTGTCTATTATTGTGAGAACTAAATAAATGAAATAAATATATGAAACCACCTTAATACAATTTTTAATGTGCTATTACTGTATGTTATTTCTGGAAATGTAAGATTTTCAGGCACCTGGGCAACTCTGGGGAATAGAACTCATGGATTCTTCCAGAACTGGGCAGCCATGGATCCCATTAGCAACCTAGTATTAATGCAGTTCCGCTACACTTTGTGTTGTTTCCTCTCTTTTTGGTTACCAGCCACTAGCTAACCTGCTGCTCCGAATCCCATCTCTTCTTCACATTCCCGAGAGAATCTGTACTGGCCCACTTGAGCACTGGTATTCTCTTGGGCAGAATTTTCATACCCAGCCCCATCTGGGCACTTGGTTGATTGGCCTGTAGAGCGGGTGCCCTTGGGTCTCGTGTTTACTAGTGCTTGTTCTGACAGGAGCTGTGCTGGCCTAGTCTTGCTTCCTTCGTGGGGCTGTGGGGCAGGAATTTCCCTCAGAAGGTGGCTGGGTCACTGCAGGCACTAAATTGACCTATCTAGGGAAGTGCTATGACTATTTAAAGGGATTGGAGGAAAATAGGATAGGCTTTATGGTGGGAAGATGGCCTTTGAGATTTCCTAAATTGCAGATGATCATTTTTTCCTTTTCATTTTTCTTTTAATAAGTTGTTAGTAATTTGTATTACTTCTTGGAATCAATTGAAAATTATTATTTCTTTCTTTTTTTTTTTTTTTGCGGTACGTGGGCCTCTCACTGTTGTGGCCTCTCCCGTTGCGGAGCACAGGCTCCAGACGCGCAGGCTCAGCGGCCATGGCTCACGGACCCAGCCGCTCCGCGGCCATGTGGGATCTTCCCGCACCGGGGCACGAGCCCGTGTCCCCTGCATCGGCAGGCGGACTCTCAACCACTGCGCCACCACGGAAGCCCCCTCCTGTGGTTCATTGTTAAATTTGTGAACTGTTTCTTAAACCAATTTGATCATAGCCGACTAGTATTTTAGAAGTACCTGCTAATGTTTACAATATATACTCAATATATTGGTCTAACAAAATTTAACTCTTCTTCTCCCAGGTAATTTATCCTCAACATTCCAAACTTACTGATAAAGAAGTAAGTAAAAATAGTGCCCTATATAGTTTACTGTTTTATTTCTGTTTGTTTTTATTGGTGTATATATGTCAGCATATATAGTTTTTGTTTTCTTTTTCAGAAAACCAATATTTGCTATTTGTCTTTTCCAGATTCAAATTCAGGTAACTATTTTTCATGTGGTGTTTCTGTTGAATTTTATACTGAGAACACTGATTATACTCTTAATATATGAAAATTAATTGAAATAACATAGTAGAATGCAAACTCAATTTCATCCTAACAGATTAGTGATTTTGATTCCTACTTTTATGATCCTAGTCATGTCTTACTTATTTTCGTTGGTTCAACTTTGAAAATAACTGTTATCTTGTAATGAGGTAAAACATCATGGAGCAATAAACTGTTGAAATAATGAAGAGATTGAAAATCATCAACGCTGGTATGTTTGAGGATTTATATTAAGCAGTTTTAGTTTAGGATTTGGGAGCTTGCCAAGAACTCTGTAAAAGCAGGGATTAAAAAAAATCAGGGTAAGCATGGTTATAAAGCATGGCCATCAATTATTTGCAATAGTTTATGTGAGTTAGTATATATAAAGCATTTGAAATAGTGCTTGGGTATAGAAAGTACTTTATAAGTGTTTGCTATTATTATTAAGCTTGGTTTTGCTGGTCTCCTTCAAGTTCTTCCTTTGTGTGGTCCTATAAGTTGATATCTTTCAGGTTACCTTTTGTGTTTCACTTTGAAAATAATTTTTCAGGTTTATAGTGACCAGTACTTAACTTCTTAGGCCACACACTTAGAATCCTATGAAGCAAAGGCACTTCAGTTCCCTTTCCTTTTGTGGTTACTTCTAATATACTGTTAATTTAGTTTAGATAATCTGATTTGGGAGACTTGACATTTTAGCTTTTTAAAGCATTTTCTCTTTTCCTTATAAATGCTTCCATAATTTTTTCCTATAGCTTTGGAACTCAGCTTTCATGAAATATGTTTAAAAAAAAAAAAGGTTTAGTTAAAAAGATGGCTTTGAGCGATCCTGGGACGGCTTTTGTTTTGACCTGGAATTATTGGAATCTTTTCACATGTTTTGCCTGTTAATGAGATAATGATACAGCGTTCTTATAGGATCTCCCCTTATTTCGGATAACATTTGCCTTACAAAGTGCACACATGTAGTTCTGATTGTAGTGAGTATTGGATTGGACTTCCATGACTCAGGTGAGTTGTGTGGATTACAGGATGAACTGACTTCATGTGATTATACTGCACACTCTTCTTTTTCAGGTCATGGCTGGTTTTCATGGCTCTCTCCCTTTCACCTCTCTACATGCGCATCAAGACTAAGAAGTTAATTGTATGATGTCTGATAGTCTTTTTTATTTCTAGTTTTGTAGTTATTCTCTGTATGAGTCATTTTCTTATTGGAAGTTAAACTCAAGTGTATATCTGTGTAAATGAGCATTTGTTCAGGGAATTCCCTGGAAGTCTAGGGGTTAGGACTCCGTGGGGCCAAAAAAACCCCCAATTTGTTCAGTATTTTAGGCATTTGAATGACCTACAGATGTTTTGTAATGCCTTTTTTATAAGCTGCAAATCAAAGGAAGTGTGGTTCATTTTATTCAAAGTATGGTTGCTACTTAGAAGTAAAGTCAACAAAAGATCTTAAAAATAGATACCTTGCCATCTTAACAGATGAATATTAATCTAGACAGCAAGGGACTGTGCATTTATATATATTTGAGATCACTATTCTCAATTGTGATTATCCAAATAGTTTGTTTCACTTATGTGTTCATTAAATGGAAGTTGGAATTAGTACTATGCCAACTTTGAAAGGGATTTAATTTTTCCCAAGATACCTTTATTGTTACAGAAGGTTCAGTAGAGCAGTCTTTAGGAAAGAGTCATAACCTAGCTTTTGTTTCCACGGTGCACACATAAAAAAAGTAAAACAACATTTAGACTCTATGGTAAGTTATACAGATAAAGAAGAATACTTTTGGGATTCCCAATGGGAGGATTTGCCAGTCCTCCACTTCCTCCACCCCCTACCCACACACAACTTAGATACTGTGACTTTAGAAAAAAGTTTTGTTTTGTTTGTTTTTAGCTTTCAGTTTCTTGTTCCATTTGAATGGCTTTTATCTTTAGGAGCCTAAGTTTAAAGAATGTTTTCTCTCTAATAAATATTTGTCAGATATTTTTCTCATTATTTACCATTAATATCATCTGGATATATGCATTCCTGAGTCTTAAGCTGTGATGGGTATCCAAGGACTGTAATCACTATGCTCTAAACATGGCCAGAGAGAAAACTTAGCATTAGTAGAGAGAGTTTCAAGTGATGATGAATCCAAGGGAAGTATTAATCCTTGTTCTGGATGGATTAGATGTGCAGATAATATTTGTCTAAACAGATTTTTTTCTATGTAAACAGCTGGGACGTCTTCATGTACTTTACACTTCCCAGTGGTGAAAGGAGTGCTTCTCACACTCATCTGTGTTGAAGGGCCATTTGGGTGTTTTAAGAATTTCCAATCTGTTGTGGACCGGTGCTTTTATAAAATGCTGTATACATGAATTATTAGAAAAATGAAAGGGAGAAAAACCAAAGAATACAAAATAAAAGTCCAAATTTGTCACAGCAATATCAAATTGCTATAAGGGTTTCTAAATGTGTATTCCCAGTTTGGGTATTTATTTTGTCATGTATTGTAACAAGAGTTTGTGGACTTGCAACACTCTATGGACTACACTTTGAGAAGTGTAGTCCCTGGTCTAAGCTCCTGCTTCTCAGTATTTCCAACTCTAATCACAGAGAGGTGACTACATAGAGCTGAAGGCCAGGGATAGGGCTAGCTCTTAACGTCTCATGTTTTATTTGAGTCTTACTCTGAACTGTTCTATAGCTGTTTTCCACTAATATAAAAATACTCTGGGACTTCCCTGGTGGAGCAGTGGTTAAGAATCTACCTGCCAATGCAGGAGACACGGGTTTGAGCCCTGGTCCAGGAAGATCTCACATGCTGTGGAGCAACAAAGCCCATGCGCCACAAATACTGAACCTGCGCCCTAGAGCCCACGAGCCACAACTACTGAGCCCATGTGCCATAACTACTAAAGCCCATGTGCCTAGAGCCCATGCTCTGCAACAAAGACAAGCCACTGCAATGAGAAGCCTGTGCACCTCAACAAAGAGCAGCTCCCGCTCGCTGCAACTAGAGAAAGCCCACGTGCAGCAACGAAGACCCAACGCAGCCATAAATAAATAAATTTATTAAAAAAACAAAAACAAAAACAAAACTGATCAAGGGTCTTCCCTGGTGGCTCAGTGGTTAAGACTCTGTGTTCCCAATGCAGGGGGCCCAGGCTCGATCCCTGGTCCAGGAACTAGATCCCACATGCATGCCACAACTAAGAGTTCTCATGCTGCAACTAAGGAGCTGGTGAGCTGCAACTAAGGAGCCCGTGAGCCGCAACTAAGGAGCCCGCCTGCCACAACTAAGACCTGACGCAACCAAATAAATAAATTAATTAAAAAAATAGTCTGAAGTTGTCTTTTCCCTTTAGAAGAAATATTTAAGCTTTTTTCCCCTCAAATCTCAAGTAATTTTTTTTTTTTTTTTTGCGATACGCGGGCCTCTCACTGTTGCGGCCTCTCCCGTTGCGGAGCACAGGCTCCAGACGCGCAGGCTGAGCGGCCATGGCTCATGGGCCCAGCCGCTCCGCGGCATGTGGGATCTTCCCGGACCGGGGCACGAGTGGACTCTCAACCACTGCGCCACCAGGGAAGCCCTCAAGTAATTTTTTTTTAATAAATTTATTTGTTTTTATTTTTGGCTGTGTTGGGTCTTTGTTGCTGCGCGTGGGCTTTCTCTAGTTGTGGCGAGTGGGAGCTACTCTTCATTGCAGCGCGTGGGCTTCTCATTTTCCTGGCTTCTCTTGTTGCAGAGCACGGGCTCTAGGCGCGCGGGCTTCAGTAGTTGTGGCACACGGGCTCAGTATTTGTGGCTCGTGGGCTCTAGAGCGCAGGCTCAGTAGTTGTGGCGCATAGGCTTAGGTGCTCCGTGGCTTGTGGGATCTTCCCAGACCAGGACTCGAACCTGTGTCCCCTGCATTGGCAGGTGGATTCTTAACCACTGGGCCACCAGGGAAGCCCCTCAAGTCATATTTTTGATACAGGAAATTCTCTTCCATTTGTCTATAGCTTTGCAGTCTTGGTTTGATCTGCTATGACAAGTAAAGAAACTGAACTGACTCACCCTCCAGTCCCCTTTGTTTCTTCCCTCCTCCACCAAAGAAATACTAGTTTCTATAAGTGCATTTAGGTATACGTACTGAGTTGCTTTTTTAAAAACTTAAACATAATATCAAGTTTGTGCTTCCTTTTTGAGAACTTGATGTGCTAAAGAAATATAAGTACTTCTGTGTGTAATAAAATCTTGAGCACATTTTGTATTTAATATAATCTCATTAGTTCTAAATACAGTAACTGGGAAGAATTTGAGTGACAGGCTACTTCTTGTGTCTTTCACTTTTTAGAGTATTTACAGTTTTTTTGTAATTATTGCCTGACAGTTTAGGTAATATTTTAAGAGGTTTGCTAAAATGATTGATGTTTAAAAACTTTATAATTAAAATGATTAAAATAGTAAGTCTATTACTTGGGCTCTTCCTGAGTCTGCTATGATTTGTTTTTTTTTAATTCTCATTGTGAAATATAAAACACATATAAGGTCAAGAAATAGAACTTTGCCAACACCTCAAAAGCCCCCTCATGTCTCTTCCCAAACAGTATTTCCCTCCCCCTCGCCTAAGGTAACCACTATCTTGATTCTTTTTTTTTCTTTTTATTAAAAATTTTTAAATATAATTTTTAAAGTTTGCCTTCCATTTACAGTTATTGCAAAATAATGGCTATATTCCCTGTGTTGTACAATAATCCTTGTAGCCTATCTCACACCCAGTAGTTTGTACCCCCCACTCCTCCACCCCTATATTCCCTGCCCCTCCGCCACTGGTAACCAACCATTAGTTCTCTATATCTGTGAATCTGCTTTTTTTCTGTTAGTTTGTTGTATTTTTTAGATTCCACATGTAAGTGATATCATACATATGTCTTTCTCTGTCTGACTTATTTCACTTAGCATAATGCTCTCCAGGTCCATCCATGTTGCTGCAAATGGCAAAATTTTGTTCTTTTTTATGTCTGAGTAGTATTCCATTTGTGCATGTGTGTGTGTGTGTGTGTGTGTGTGTGTGTGTGTGTGTATCATATCATCTTTATCCATTCATCAGTTGATGGACACTTAGGTTGCTTCCATACCTTGGTAATTGTAAATAAGGCTGCTATGAACATTGGGTTGCATGTATCTTTTCAAATCACTCTACTCATTCTTATAGTAATAAGATTCGTGCTTTTCTTTATAAATTTATCACCCAACCATGTATTCCTAAACACTATTGTTTAGTTTGCCTGCTTTATTAAAAACAAAAAACAAAAAACAAAAAAAAACTATGTAAATGGATTTGAACAATTTGTATTCTTTTATATTTGGCTTCTTTTGCTCATAATTATGTTTGTGAATCAACATTACATGCACACAGTTTTCAAAAAGTTTTAATTACATAGAGAAAATGGAATAGGGAAAACAGTAGAGGGACATAGGAGTTAAGATGCATAGTTTACTAATGGCTTTGCCTCTAACTAGCAAAGATGGCTTAGAGCAAGTCGAACTGTCAGGATCTCTTTTTTCTTCTCTAAAGCATGATAGAATGTGTTTCAGTAATTGATAGGACCCCTTTAGCTCTAAGATGTGATGAAACTGGATAAATAAATGTTATACTGTGCTGCCCTTAATTTCTTTCATTTTTGTTTTCATTAGGTTGTCTTGGAGATACCCAGTTTTGTTTTAGATTTCGACAGTCTTCTGGGAGGAGGTTGTCACTGCATTGTCTCCTGGATCAATTTGAGAAAGATTTACCAGTTTACTTAAAGGTTGGAAAAGTAGTAATAGAATAATGTCTATGTGAGAGGAAACTTTAGAACTCAGTTACTCAGTTACCTCTTATAGCATTCAGAAATACTGTGCTTTTGTTTTGTTACTGTATTATACTGCTGAATTTCCTGAGTCTAATTCATAAGGATTTAGCATGTGAGTGAAAGAGATTTTATAAAGTTACTATTCTTAAAACATAATGCCATTGTGAATTATAGAAATTAGAATGTTGAATTAATTTTCTTTCACGTGTTAAAACTCTTTGTTTAGATGTGGAAGTGGGGTGGTAGTATACCAGTGAATATCACCCAGAGTTGAAGATTCCCTGTGTTAATCCCTACCTGCTTTATAGTAGAATTATTTTTGTCTCTTTTTGATTTTTGAATGAGCTTTGGTTTATAGTTGTTTATTAAAAACAATTTTAATAATTCAGATGATTTCTGAGTGTAGAATTTCTGTTTGGTACTTCATACTTTTATCTCTAACTGCATGAAGAACATTTCCATCTGGATGTCCTATTAGCACATCCAATAAGAACTTGACATCTTTTGCCTAAAATAAGTATTTACAGCTTACCTTCCTGGTTCCACTAATGACAGGAATCCTCTTCCAGTTAGCAAAGATGTTACCTTTTGAAATGTCTCTTATAGCCATCTTGTCCTTTTCATGACCATTTGCTATCACTAATAACATATTCTGTCAACTGCTGATAATAATAGCTACTACTTATTAGAGCTTTTTATGTTCTTGGCATTGTATCAATAAGCATATATTATCTTATTAATCCTCCCTATATTGTTCCAAGAGAGTTCCTTTTGCAAATGAAGGAATTGAGGGCTATTGAGGATAAAAATATTTGCCCAAAGACGTCCATCTTCTGTCTTTTTCAGTGCAATATATCTTACACAGTGTTCCCAGCTAAAGTGTACATATATATTACATAAAATAAAATCTAAAATGATTACTTATTGCTTAATGAATAAAGATCTAATGATAGTAATATTTCCTGGTTCTCACTTTTTGGGCCTTCCAAAATAAAACCTTTGCCTTTCAGATTTCCAGCTTAATCTCCTTTCTATACATGTGCCATATATTAGCTAAACTGAACTGTATGCTTTTTCCTGAGGTAGCTTGTATTTTTCTATCTCTGTGTGGTTTTGCTCAAACTCTTGGCCGTCTAAACTTGAAATGTCTTTGTCTTTGTTTAAATCATATCCATCCTTCAATGCCCAACTCAAAAACAGCTGCCTCCACAAAATACTGATTGCCATAGACAGAAGTAACCTCTTCCCCCTTGGCCTCTTTGTAACACTTTGTGCTTTTTGCATGGTACCTGCCCTCCTATCACATACTAGTCATTTTTGTACCTTTCTTATCGCTCTTAGTTTGTGATCTCCTTAAGGAACTGTGTCTTACACATCTTTTTATCTTTTCTAACACAATGCCTTGTTCAAAGTAGGTAGTCAATAAATATTTGTTTAAAGAATAACAATCAAATAAGGAACTGGGCCAGAGTTTATTCCATTAGGATGTAAAAACTTTGTAAGTTTTTTGGACCTTTCAAATTGTATGTTGATAAATATTCCAGTGTTTCATTATTGTTGGGTAAAAATATAACTGTCTATGTAAGATTCAGATTGGCATTTAACTCCTTTTATTTTCTCTCTTGATATTTTGCATTAGTATACCTCATAAGACTGATGCCTAACTCAGAATTGTAGGCAGAATTTTTAAAAAACTAAGTATAGCATCGGGGAAAACAGAATTTGATTGTTTTCCTAACTTCCATTAACTACCGCAGATATGAATAAAGAACATAAACAGAGTAAGTTATAGGGGGTAAAATCTGACCTTAGTACTTTAGTTATGATTATTTCATCTGTGGCAAGTTAGCAGGTTTTTATCTGCCAGTTATTGTCATGATTGTTGTTTGCATTGGTGGAAAAGCATAACTAGCTCTTTGTGTGTACCTCATATCTCAGTTCAAGTTTATAAAGGAACCTGCTTTTAATAAGAAAGGATGGCTATATATATATATATTTTTTTTTAATTTGTCACTTCTTTTATAGAAGGATCCTGCCTATTTTTATGGATATGTGTATTTTCGACAAGTTCGAGACAAAACTCTAAAAAGAGGCTACTTTCAGAAGGTAATTTTCATATACATTAATAGAAAAATATTTTTACATTGTGGTTAGAAGAATAGAAATTATTAGAATGAACAGTCTTTAAAGTGTTTGATATTTTATCTTTAAACATACAGAATTTATATTTTATCTTTTTTTTTTAGATTGTAGACACCTGTCCTTAGTTTTTTTTGGCTGCATTGGGTCATTGTCGCTGCATGCGGGCTTTCTCTAGTTGGGGCGAGTGGGGGCTACTCTTTGTTGCGGTGCGTGAGCTTCTCATTTTGGTGGCTTCTCTTGGAGCACGGTCTCTAGGCACGCGGGCTCAGTATTTGCAGCACGTGGACCCTAGAGCGCACGGGGTTCAGTAGTTGTGGCGTGTGGGCTCAGTAGTTGCAGCGTGCAGACTCAAGGGTGTGCGGGCTCAGTAGTTATGGCTCGCAGGCTCTAGAGTGCAGGCTCAGTAGTTGTGGCATGTGGGCTTAGTTGCTCCGCGGCATGTGGGATCTTCCCGGACCAGGGATTGAACCCGTGTTCCCTGCGTTGGCAGGCGGATTCTTAACCACTGCGCCACAAGGGAAGTCCCTAGATTTTTTAACTGCTATTGAATTTTGTCTTCCTGCTATCTCTGTACTAGATTCCTGACAGTAAGTTACAGTTATTGTATGAAACTGTCAAAACTCAGAAGAATCTGTTTAATTTTCACATTTTAGAATAAGGGAAAGAATAAACAGATTGTAACATATTTACAGCTAATAAAAGCCTGCAATATCTTTTTTTTGAAGAACTAGTAAATATACTTTATCAACATCTTAGTCATTATTGTTCCCACTCTAAATGTACAACCTTTTTGTTTCTAAAGATATATATATATAAATATCAATTAATTCCAATTTAATCCCAGCTAACAGGGACACACTTTTACCTTTTGTAACCAGAACATGCCCTGACCACTAATTGATGCTTAATGGAAAGATAAAAAGTAGTTTTCAAGAAAATAGATTTTTAAAAAGTCAGCATAATCTATATCTGAAGTGGTCACAAACTATAAAGTCAAAATTTCTAAGAATGTGGCTAAAACCATTGAACTCTAAAATATAACAGTCATAGGTCTTAGTTTGAAAAAGCATCACAATTTGCGCTTTCCTTTTAGGAAGAGTTTACCTGGATAATTCCTAATATTGCTTTGCTGACAACAGTAGTAGCTAGGCTTTGGAATTATCCATGACATTAGTTTGTTTATAGGAAATTCTTTTTCCTGCACAGCAGGAAAATCTGTGAATGTGTCTTTATGCTCTTAAAATGTAGGAATAAGGTTAAACTTTTGGTGTTCTGCCACTATAGTTTTATGTTTCTTTTAACCATCTACTGTAAAAGCCTTTTTATTTTAAAATCCACACTTTTTGCTGAATTTGGCTCGTTAGTAGTTGATTATATAAGAAATGGCAAACTTAAATTATAATCATTAAGAAATTAAACATTGTTTCTTTCTTCCCTCCAGTCCTTGGTTTTGATCAGCAAACTACCTTATATTCATTTTTTTCACACTGTGCTCAAACAGATAGCACCAGAATATTTTGAAAAGAATGAACCTTATTTGGAAGCAGGTAAGTTAAACATTGTGTGAGTTAGGTACCTTTATGAAGGAGTTTTAAATTTTTTACTGGAAATGAATGAAAAAAAATTAGTTAAGAATTTTAAGGACTATATGGTAGGAGAGAGAGGTAAAACAATTCTTCTGGCATATTTACCTACAAACACCAAAGATCCTATCTTTTATTTCTCCTTTTGCAACACGGATGATGCCTATTGTTTAGGATAATAATAAACAAATATTGAGTTGCCAATTCTGATGCTCAGAGTACTGTTGAACAGAAATCCTTATGTCATTCAATACACAGAGAAGACATCTGCTAGGTGTTGTGCTTTTGTAGCTAATTTTAGTAATAATAAATGAGTAGGAAAACTCCCTTTAAACCTGTTATTCTGTTGCTTTCAAAACATGTATTAACCAATTTATATCCTAGAACATAGGTGTATATCTGGTGAAATATAAGATATTTTCAGTACTTTTGCCTTTTATCTTCCATCCTTCCCAGTGTATTTTTTCTTCTATGTAGAAAGCAGAAAGTGGAGTTCTAACTTCTAATGTTCCATTCTTAATATTTTAGTATTTCCACTTATACTAAAGAAATATTTTACTATATTTTTCAGCTTGTAATGATGTTGATCGATGGCCTGCACCAATGCCAGGGAAAACATTACATCTGCCTATTATGGGGGTAGTAATGAAGGTAATAATAGCTTATATTTCATTTGTCTCCTTTTTTAGGAAGCTCACACATGAATTTTGCTTTTTAACTTCCTAATAACATTCAGTCCTGTTGTTGCTTTCACTTGTCATTGATGTGAGGAGTTACAAAGATTCCGCAATTTATCCTGCTGCACAGAACCATTAGTCATACAACTCCAGGGGTCACCAGTCCCATTTTCATCCTGTGTAGTTTACATGATGCTGTCATTCTTATACAATGCATGTGAATGTAAATGCCACCTCCTAGAATTGTGCAACTTCATGGCCCTCCAGAAATGGATGGTATTGCAGAACACTTGTAGAACTGAGTATGAGTTAGTAAAATTTAAAAGAAATTAGGAAAGCCATTGGTTCTTAGTCTTTTTTTTTTTTTTTTTTTAATACAGCAGGTCATTGGTTCTTAGTCTTAAGTGATCTTTTTAATGCGTAATTTCAGACCAACATGTCCATCCCAGGGTATTTTTCTCTACTAAGGTTTTTTTTAATACAGTGAATTAGCATTTTGCTCTCAGGCTTTGTATGAATGTGCTGTAAGTGCTTTTGCAATTCACTTTCAAGTTGAACTTATTTTTGGCAATGTTCTCTCTTTAGATGTGCTCATTTCTGTAGGACCTCTGTTCTGTTTTTTCCATGGGAAATCATCAAAAGTAGGTCTGGGTTGAGAGTTCTCATGGTTCCCTGTGAGATTTATCCCATAGTTTGGCAAGCTTGAGAGGGTGTGTTTGGGTGTGTGTATATTAATGAAGCAAAGATTGGAACAATAAACAGGAAGTGGTATGTAGTTGATGTCCTTTTCTGTTTTTCAGCACGTTTGCTTCTCAGTGGGTTAGTGATTTCTGTGTGTATGGGAATGTGGAGACCTTGGTTCACTTACCTTCTGTTGTGACTAAAAATAAATATGACTTTAGTTTTTAATCTGACATAAGTGTTTTGTTTTTATGGCTTTTTAGGCGTTGTTGAGTGAACCTTTTTAGCATCAGGATAGAGTGCTTCTGATCCCTCATTGTAGCAGGACTCGCAAGTTATAGAAAGGTCATTCTTTTGTAGCCAAAGTTAATTTCTTCTCTTTTAGGTACGGATTCCCACATGTCATGATAAGCCTGGGACAACTCAAATAGTGCAGTTAACTCAGCAGGTACTGTGCTACTGTGGTAGAATAATCCAGCATATATAGTCTCTTTAACAGAAATTTTAAACGAGCAAATGTAGAGTTTCTTGGGTTTATGATACATTACTGAATATCACTGAAATATCCCATTAAATAATTTTTAATGAATTGATAATAAGCTTCCTATCAAAAAAAAACTTCCTATTTTCCGATTTTTTTTCTTGTTCTTTCTCTAGTAGACACTGGAGAACTCAGAATTTATATTGTAATTGTGAGGACAAGGAGAAAATTATCTTTTGAAAAAGATTAAACAAGGTTTAATTCTAACAAAACCTCTTATCTTAGAAGAGTGGTCAACAGACTTCTGTTTTTAGGAAACTTAATCAAAAGGATTCTGTAGTTATAATTGCCCTTCATTTTTCCCAAAGTTACATTTGTTTGTGGGTGGGAATGAATTTTTCATTTGAAATGATTTAACTGGTATATTAGCACTCCCATTGTCCTCTGAATTAAATAAAAATGGAGAGCAATAGGAAAATAAATTTTGCCTGTTATATGTATCAACTGGTATTATGGTATTATCTAACATCTGACCACTGGATTAATGTTTTATCAGTGGAATCTATGTTGTCTTTGACCTGCTGTGTTAGGGGAGACTGTTAAGACCCATTCTCTTTGTAGCTGCTTCTGGAGGAAGAGACTCTTAGAAGATAGGGAAACATAGCTAATTGATTATGAGATAGATAGGCATATTATAAAAGTCAGTTTCTGGCAATTTTGGTGACATCTTGTCTATTTTTTTTTCTTTTTTATCTCTTAGGGAGACACACATATATCTGTTATTTTACCTACTGTTCATGAGGTGGATCTTTTCAGGTAAAGACTAAAAAATTTTGTTAACTGCCTTGTCTCATTTGCTTTATGATATTGTTGTTAATTTCTTTAGAAAGTGAATATTCCTATATAAAATGTGGAAAAAACTGGAAGAAAATAGTCATGTTTCACATGTTGTACATCAGTGGTTCATCCCTGACTGCATGTCAGTTGCTTTGACTACTAGGGAAATTTGGATATGGATTGGGTATTACATGGTAAACACAAATTATTTTTGTTTGGTTGAGTGTGAGAATGGTAAATAAATAATTTTTTTTTCTAGGGATGGCCTTTTTTGGGGAGTTGGGGGGAGTGGGTTGAGAGCATAAAGCATGATACTCCAGAATGGGAATATAAAAGTGGTGCTAAAAGAAGACTGTGATTTCCCTACAAACTCCTCCTTTTAGTAATTCTACACTGCCATTAATTTGATGCATACCACCAATATCTATTAAAGGTTTCCTCTCTTGAATATTTAATACTTACCTCCCCCTAGTAAAAACTACTTTGTGTAACAGATATTACTAGTGTAATACAGAGGTTTCAGAGAATGCTTCATCTTGTAATTGTACTTCCTATCTGTTTGTGCCCTTGCTGATAACATTACTATACTTAAGAGAAAAACTAATTTGCAACTTTGATGCCTTAAGGGCATTCCACTATTAAAGTCAGTTGGTCAGATGTTTCCATATAGGTCTTTTCCATTTTTCCTTTGCTTATTTTAAAATTATAAATATACATATATAATATATATAAATTATATATTAAAAAATTATACATATATACTGTACTGATCACTTTTCTGTAAATTTGTGATTATTTCAAAATTTTACATATATAATTATTTATATAAAATTTATGTATCTATATAAAATTTTGAAACAATCACAGATTTACAGAAAAGTGGTCAGTACAGTAAACTTTTTTTTCCTAGAACCATTTGATGGTAAGTTGGAGACCTGATGCCCCATCTTCCCTTAATACTTTAGTGTCTGTTTCCTACAAGTAAGGACTCAATGCAACCATAAAAATTGGGAAATTAACATTGATAAATTAATACCATCTAATACTAAGACCACATTCAAATGTGTCCAGTTGTCACAATAATATCTAGTTCAGAACCATCTGTTGCATTTAGATGTCATGGTTATTTAGTCTCAGTCTGGAATAGCTCCTCAGTCTTCCTTTCATGGCCCTGACATTCTTGTGGATTACAGGACAGTTATTTTACAGGAAATCCCTCAGCTTAGGTTTGTCTGGGATTTACTCATGATAAGATTCAGGCTCTGTATCTTTGGCCAGGACGTAGCACACAAGGTTGGCTTGCCTCATTGCTGATAATGTTCACTTTGGTCTCTTTATTAGTGTGGTGTTCTCCAAGCCTCTCCATTGATAATTATTCTTTTTCCTTTTGTAGTTAAATATTTTGTGAGGAGATACGTTGAAACTATGTATATTATTTATTTATTGTTGTGTAATAAGTTACCCCAATACTTACACGTTTGAAAGAACAAACATTATTTCACACAGTTTCTGAGAGTTAGGAATCTGGGGACTGCTCAGTTGGATGGTTCTACTTCTAGATCTCTTGTGAGGTTTCAGTCAAGATGTCAGCTGAGGTTTTAGTCAGTTGGACAAGTGGGGCTGGAGGGTCTGCTTCCCTAGAAAGCTACTTTGGCTGTTGGCTGATGGTCACAGTTCCTTGTGACTGTTGGCAGGAGACCTTCATTTCCAGCCATGTGGACGTTTCCAAAGGGCTGCTTAAATGTTCTCACAGCATTCAGCAGGTGATCTGAGAGAAAGCTGAAATCACAATGTCTTTTATGACTCAGGCTTCAGAGTTGTATATTATTGGGACTTACCTGGAAGTCGAGTGGTTAGGACTCTGCACTTCCACTGTATGGGCGTGGGTTTGATCCTTGGTCGGGGAACTAAGATCCCACATGCCACATGGTTGGGGTGACCTCGGAGCACAAAAAAACCTCCAAGTGATTAAAGCTTAGGCCCACTAGCCAAAGCATAATATCACTTATTGATCCAAAAATTGATCAACGGAACAAGTTACCCTAGGGATAACAGCGCAATCCTATTCTAGAGTCCATATTGACAATAGGGTTTATGACCTCGATGTTGGATCTGGACACCTCAATGGTGTAACTGCTATTAAAGGTTCATTTGTTCAACGATTATTGAAAAAAAAGTTGTATATTATTTCTTTAATTTACTCTGTTCATTAAGTGCAAGCCACTAACCCAGCCCACCTAAGAGGGCAAGAAATAGGCTCAGTGCTTTAAAAGGAGTGTCAAAGAATCTGTAGAAATATTTTAAAACATTGCACCATGTATGTATATCTGTATGGATTTTTGGTTTCTTGTTTTATTCAACATGTTATTAAAATCCATTATTTTCATCGGTTTTGATGTTCAAATTGTCCCCAGTTTGGCCAGTGAGAATCCATTTCAAGCTGGCCTCTGTTTTTCTTTTTTTGTCATATCCTTTTCATTCTTGAAACACTAACTTGTTTGTTCCAGGCTTATCTTTTTTTTTTCTAACTAAAAAAATTGGTATATAATTCATATATACATAATATTCACTCTTTCAAAGTATACAATTCATTTGTTTTTAATATATTCACAGAGTTGTGCAAACATTACTACTGTCTAGTTCCAGAGCATTTTCATCACTCAAAAAGTAACCCTGTACCCCATTAGCAGTTAGTCCCCGTGGCCTCTTCCCTGCAGCCCCTAGTAACCACTAATCCACTTTGTCTCTTTGGATTTGTCTATTCTGGACATATCATATGGATAGAGTCATACAATATGTGACCTTTTGTGTCTACCTTCTTTCACTGAGCATATTATTTTCATGGTTTATCCATGCAGTAACATGAATCATTACTTCATTCTTTTTATGGCTGAATAGTATTCCATTGTATGGATATACCACATCCATTAATCCATTGAAGGACATTTGGATGGTTTCCACTTTTTGGCTGTTATGTATAATGCTGTTGTGAACATTTGTATATAAGCCTTTGTGTGGACATATGTTTTCAGTTCTGTTGGGTTCCAAGATTATCTTGTATTTTCTCTTCCCCAGCCCTGGAATCAGCTACTTAGTAGAGAATAGTATTTAGAAGTCAAGATCTGGGCACTAGTTGTGCTCCTTGCTAAGGGAATATCCCTCTCAGTGGACAGAGCTAAGGAAAATATGTATCTGTAAATGCATGTATACATACACACTCATATATAGTATTTAAACACTTTTACATACATATTTATTTCTATATCCATATATATTGAAAACTGTAAAGTCACACCAATACCCCTAATTCCGGTGCAACATGACAGGGTTCACTCTACTTTTTTCCCTTTTCATATTTGTATTTCTTTTCTCTGACAGAGGAGCTACATCCTATTATCCTTGATTCATTTACTTATTTGATCGGTCCCATGTTAGTAACCAATCTCGCGTCTCTGCTGCAACCTTCTCCTCTGAGCAAATGCCTTTCTTATCCTTCTTGGGCTCTGAAACTGCCCACCTGGCTGCTCTTCTTCATGGACACCCTCCTTACCCTGCCTAGGCCCTGTTCCATGCCTGATTGACCCCCCACGTGGTTTCCCTCTTGCCCCAGTCAGGCTTCTATACCCCACGTTAGGCCACCTCTCTATGTGGATGCCATCCTCACCCTGTTGTGCTCTGACTCCCAATGCCAAGCCAGCCCCCACATGGATCCCTCCTTTCCCTACTTGTGCTTCTACACCTTGCTGCAGGCCACCCCTCCATACGTTCACCCTCATTCCTCTTCTCCGACACCCCACCATGGACAGCCTCCTCAGCCCACTCTGGCTCTGACCCTCTGCACCTGCTGCCCCTCCATGCCCCTCACAATTCCTGGGCTGTGTCACTCCAAATCAGATCACCTCTACACATGCACACCTTTCTCACTACATTAGGGTTCCAACAGCCCACGACAAGCCACCCCCTCCACATGGATGTCTGCCTTATCTCACACAAGCCCTGATACGCTCTTCAGGCCAAAGGGCTTTCTTTCCCTCCTGGCAGAGATGCCTACCATGCACTGTGTTTTGCTGCAGGATTGAATTGTTTAGGAAGGAAGGAGGAAGAGCTCCTTTACCTTATCCTTGAACTGTTTATTGTTTTTATTTTTGTGTTTTTGCCCTTCCTTCACATTTCTCTTCTTGCCTTTGAATAGTTAAAACGAACTTTCCTTGATTTCCATCTCACAGATTTGTTTCATATTTTTACACTTAAAAGTTACTTGTATTTTTTTCTTTTCTTTCTTGTGTGTGTATGTTTTCAGGTAGGTAGATTGGTTACTTTTTTTTTTTTAACATTTACTTTATTTATTTGGTTGCACCAGATCTTAGTTGCAGCAGGCGGCCTCCTTAGCTGCGGCACGTATGCTCCTTAGTTGCGGCCGGGGGCTCCTTTGTTGCGGCTTGCCAGTTCCTTAGTTGCGGCATGTGAACTCTTAGTTGCAGCACGCATGTGGGATCTAGTTCCCTGACCAGGGGTTGAACCCGGGCCCCCTGCATTGGGAGCGTGGAGTCTTAACCACTGTACCACCAGGAAAGTCCTTTGGTTATGATTTTTTTTTTGGTTATGATTTTTATAAATAGATAGCGTAGTTTTTTCCCCCTCTAATCCACTAGGAAAAATTTTGACCCTACTAGGAGGAAATTACTAAATAAGTAAAAGTTATCAAATTAACTTAGGCTAGGTAATGTACCAGAGTTTTGTCCTATAGGCTTCTGCCTAATTCCACGGCTACTGTAAAAATATGCAACATTTCTGTAGGGGGAAGATCTGCTTAGGAAAGCATTCTTTTGTTTGCGTTAGAACACCTCCTTGTGATTTGTTTTCCTCATTCTTTAATATTGAAAGCATTGGCTTTGAAATTAAGTACATCCAGTAAACATCCTTTGGAAAATTAATTTTTCTTGTTTCCTTCAAAATAGAATAGAAATTCAAATATAACAGCAATATTGATAAACTAGATGTACTATATGGTACAATAATTTAATAATTATTTTTTATGCTTTTATCATTTGTTAGCCATTCTGTGTGTTAATATATTACATTTAATTTTGTAAAATTGGAACAAGTAAAATTGCTATATATTTTTGTGTGGATAAAAGGAACTTACATCTATGTGCATCACCATATTCTTTTTCTTTTTTTTTGCCCACGTTGGTTCTTCGTTGTTGTACGTGGGCTTTGTCTAGTTTCAGTGAGCGGGGGCTACTCTTCGTTGCAATGCACGGGCTTCTCATTGTGGTGGCTTCTCTTGTTGCGGAGCTCGGGCTGTAGGCACACGGGCTTACAGTAGTTGTGGCTCACGGGCTCTAGAACGCAGGGTCAGTAGTTGTGGAGCACGGACTTAGTTGCTCCGCAGCATGTGGGATCTTCCCGGACCAGGGCTCGAACCCGTGTCCCCTGCATTGGGAGGCGGATTCATAACCACTGCGCCACCAGGGAAGTCTGCATCACCATATTCTAAATGAATTTGTATGTCAGGTCAAGGTACACATAGCTGGAAGAATTGTATCAATGTGAAGTTTTTAGAATGATTATATGGGAACTTAAAAAAAACAGGGATGGATAAATAACAGTGTCTCTGCTGCATAAACACCTTTCAGGTGTTTCTGCCCAGTTTTCCTTCATAGTCAGATGCTTTGGGAGCTGGTGCTGTTGGGTGAGCCCCTCGTGGTCATGGCACCGTCACCATCAGAGTCGTCAGAGACTGTATTGGCACTTGTTAAGTGAGTATATTTGGTTCCTCATGGTGATAGTTGCAATAGTTTACCACCTGTGATATGTTTGCACACTCATTGCATTGATCTACACAATAATCCTGTAAGAAGGTAGTGCCCATTATAGCACCATTTATTGATGAGAAAATTAATTCAGATTCCATGTTTTTGATTTTCTGGGTAATAAGCACATTCATTCACTTACATAAAGTTAGCACCTGATAAAAATCAGTTGCATGAATGGTCAGTGTCTAGTAAAAGACATGTAGCTAATGAATGATAGAGCCAGAATTTCACCCCATCTTCTGCCCCAAATCCAGTGTGTTTTTGCTATGCCATCTACATTACATTTTTCCATTTGTCTTTCTAGTTTCCTGAAATGAGTTATAGATAGATGATCCCACTGGGGTAAACTCTGTGTATAGATGTTTTATAGTTATTGAGTAGGGCCTTTAATTTCTGTCCTTTGTTTTACATGTTATTCTTGCTCTACAGCTGTATTTCTCCATTAAAGTACTTCAGTGATTTCCGACCTTATTTCACTATTCATGATAGTGAATTCAAAGAATATACCACCCGTACTCAAGCCCCGTGAGTAAACAAAATAACTTGTATTACCAAGTATAACCTTTATAACCAAATTATGTAGAATTATTTTTTGTAATAATTGAAAAGTTTAAATTTTGAACTTATTGGCAGATTGATTTTATAAAGGAAGTTTTGAGGAGCTGCTGGTAATAATTTCACATTTCAAGAGTCATTATCCTATTTTCTTTCAATGATCTTATTTGTTAGTGGAAGCTATATTGTCTTCCACTAATTAATAGCTAATTCCTCTAATTTAATAGCTATCTGACTACTTTTACTTCTATCTTCGTTCTCTACTTCAGGACCCCTTATAGCATCAGTTGTCTCTTCTTGCTCTATAACTTCCTTTTCCTTCTCCCTCTTCATTGAATCAGCATATAAACATATAAAATTTCTTCCCAATCTGTAAAAGGGGAAAACATATCTTACCTTTCCCCTTTAGTTCCTGCTCTGTTGTTCACCTTCTTTTCATAGCTAAGTTTCTAGAATAACAACAAAAATTTCCATTTACCCTCTCCACTTCTTGGTTTCCTGGTTGCTTCTCAGTTCATTGCAGGTTGATTTCTTTATCTCCGCTGAAGTTCTTGCCAAAGTCATCAAGACCTTTCTCACTGCCTTGAACCTATGGGCACGTTATTCCCCTGTTTTTCCTGCCTTCCCTTTCTTGTAACACTTACTCTATTGACGTTGAAAACATTTTAATCTTTGGTACCGTCTCACCTGGCTGTCTGGTGGTGCATCTCAGTCTCCTGTGCAGACTTCTTTTTCTCTGCCAACCCCTTAAATGTTGGTGTTCTCCAGTATTGTGTTCTGGGTTCTGATTTCAGACTGATATTTCTTTCTGTACAGTCTTATCTATACCCACGGTCTCTGTTAACACCTATATACTGCTGACTGAAATTTATCTTCCTAGTTCAAATCTTTGCAAGGTCTCGACCTCTGTCCAGGTTTTTGTTGTTGTTTTTTTATCGTATTGCCACCTGGACATCTTAATGGCACCCAAAACTAAACATGTTCAAACTGAATTCTTTTTGTCTCCTTCTTTTCTTCCCTAGTTCCATGCCTCTTCCTACTTCATGAATGGTGCTTCTTTTCACTTAGTTATCAAAAACCTAAATTGTCATAAATTTCTCATTCTTAATGTGCTCCACCTGAAGTTTTACCAAATTCTGTCAATTCAACATCCTAAAATATCTCTCATAACATTTGTTATCTTCTTTCCAGAGCTCTCTTCCTAGTCTTACTACCTCCAGTCTTTCTTGTATTTGCTGTTGCTTTTCCCAAACCTCTTCCCCTTTTTGCAGAGCATCTTTCAAATTTCCCCCAGAGTGATCTTTCTAATAAGTACATTTTTGTTCATGTAACATTCCTCCACTCAGTTCTCTAGTAGCTTCTGTTTGCCTACAAGATAACATCTGAATTTCTTAGCATATTAAGTTGGTACTGAATGATCTGGCCAGCATCTGCCCATCTGCTTTCATTTCTGACTATTCATTCTTCCTGCTTTGTGCTCTAGGAATGCTGAACTATATGTAGTTTTACAAACAGACTTTGATCTCACTTCATTGCTTTGCACATACTATTCATTCTCCTGCATCACATTTTCTTCTGTTATCCACCTGGCAAAAGACTCCTGTTCATAACTTATATCATGTTATATATCAACTATCCTTCAAAAAAAACCTATTCATCTTTCATATCTTTGCACAAATGTCATCTCTTTGGTGAGTCTGTCCTTTAATCCCCTGGTAGACATAGTTTCTCCTTTGTAATAATTGTACATTTTATACCACCTTCACTGTATTCTAATTTCTGGTATCATAATTGGTTATGTATACCGCTTTTCCTGTGTACTTTTAGAAAGACCATGTCTTTTCATCTTTATATACCTAGTGCTAAAAATGGTGCCTGGAATGTAGTTGATATGTGGTACCAATGAAGGAAAAGATTATCTTAGTAATCTTTGAGTAAACAGTAGTTCACTCAAAATAAATTGTATACTGATGGAACATTCATTTTTTCCTCACTTTGGTTTTGTTTTGTTTTGTTTTAATGTAGGCCCTCAGTCATATTAGGAGTAACCAACCCTTTTTTTGCAAAAACACTCCAGCACTGGCCACACATTATTCGGATAGGAGACCTTAAACCTGCAGGTAAAGTATAAACTTGGTGTTCTTGTTTTAGTATGTAAGGTGGATGAGCAGGTTTATTTCTTCCTTTGTTTTCACTGCTTCATTACTTTTTAATTATGTTGATGGCAACCTTCTTTGAGGCAACTTGAATAAAAGCCTTTGGAGAACAGCATAACTTCCAGCTAAAATATACAGATTCTTATATGTATAACCCATCGTGTCCACCTACCAAAAAAATGCACCTACAATGTTTTAAACATTGAATTATTTTGAGGTTTCATGAAACCTCAAAAATTTGAGCTACTTTTTGTATATGTATAAGCCCAATTAAACAGGATTTTCCAACACTGCTTGAATAAAACCTTATAGAAAGTTCGAATTAATCAATTTGACACAAAATTCTCAACTAGAACTCCAAACAAGAATTATACATTTCTGTGGCACTGGTATTGATTAAGGAAGTGGTCAAAAGGCCGTGCTTTCCTTGAAAAAAGACATGTAGTACCTTGTTCATGGTAGCTGTTTAATGAATGTTTACTAAATGAGTAAATGAATTCTGAAGTTGGCAATTTTGTTAACCTGGATGACAATTTAATGGTACCTCTGACATTTTCTCACTGGACATTCCTGAATTTTCCATGGAAATAGTTGAGACGTGAGCTATCTAAAATATTTCTAATAACTTTATGATATGTTACTTTTAAAGACTTTTCCTTTGGTGTACATGGGTGTTATATTTAAGACATTATTTAATATGATTATTTTATAAAATATCCCTTCTGGAATATAAATAAATCTAGATGACATATTAGGGAATAACATTTTAAATCATATTATTTACAAATATTAGACTCAATCTTAGACTGGAATCCTTAGAAACCTTATGAAATAGAGGAAAGGGCAAAGGGCTTTACCTTGGCCGTCAGATCTGTGTGACCTTAGGCAGAACAGCCTCTTTAAGCCTGCAATTCTTTGTCTGCTGGGAGGATTGAACACAGTATCTGACTTATGGCACTCTGTAAATATCATGATCCCTTGCCTTTCATTAGTGTTCTGTCTGATAATTCAGAGCACAGCAGTCACTAGAGTCTCATCTATGAGAAGATATGGAAAGGTTTTTTTTTTTAATCTTAATTTAATCTTGACATTTACTTTCTTGGTTTTTTCCTATTAATCTAAACTATTTGATTAATCGTAATATAGTAGACTACTGTTTATTGTCTTTTTCCAATAAGAAAAGGCTTTCTGTTGGGGATGTAAGTAGAGGAACTTTTGCAAAGATCACTGGTAAAGTAGCATGGGTTGATAAGTCTGTTTAACTTTTTAAGAAACTGCCAAACTGTTTTCCGAAGTGACCCACTATTTTACATTCTTACCAGCAGTGTATGAGGGTTCCTGTTTCCTCACATCCCTGCCAACATTTGATATGGTCTCTTTTATTCATTATAACCATTCTAGTGGATTTAAAATGCAGGTTTTAATTTGCTTCTTTCTTATTGACTAATGGTGTTGAGCATCTTTTCATCTACTTATTAGTCATTTGTGTATCTTCTTTTATGAAATGTTGATTTAAATCTTTTGTCCATTTTAAAATTAGGTTATTTGTCTTATTATTTTGTTGTACGAGGTCTTTATTTTGGACACAAGTTTGTTTTCAGATATATGGTTTGCAGATATTTTCTCACAGTATTTGACTTCTCTTTTTGTTTCTTTAAAATTAATTAATTCATTCATTTTTGGCTGCATTGGGTCTTTGTTGCTGCATGCGGGCTTTCTTTAGTTACAGCGAGCGGGGACTACTCTTTGTTGCGGTGTGCGGGCTTCTCATTGTGGTGGCTTCTCTTGTTGCTGAGCACGGGCTCTAGGTGTGTGGGCTGCGGTAGTTGTGGTGCACGGGCTTAGCTGCCCTGCAGCATGTGGGACCCTCCCGGACCAGGGCTCGAACCTGTGTCCCCTGCATTGGCAGGCTGACTCTTAACCACTGCGCCACCATGGAAGCCCTCTTTTTTGTTTTCTTAAGGACGTCTTTTGAAGTGCAAAAGTACTTAATTTTGATGAAGTCTAGTTTATCAATTTTTTTATTTTATGAGTTAGGCTTTTGATGTTTATCTAAGAACTTGTTGCCTAACCCAAGGTCACAAAGATTTTCTTCTATGTTTTCTTCTAAAAATTTTATTGTGTTAGCACTTACATTTAGGAACTACTTGGAGTTAATTTTTGTTTATGATGTGAGGTAAGGTTATAAAATCATCTTTTTTTGCATGTTGATATCCAGTTGTCTTAGCATCATTTTTTGAAAAGACTATCCTTTTGCCATTGAATTGCATTGATACCTTTTTGGAAAATCAGTTGGCCATAAATCTAAGGGTTTATTTCTGGACTCTTGTTTCTGTTGCATTGATCTATAGATCAGTGTCTTATCTTTATACCAGTACAACCTCTTGATTACTGTAATTTTATAGTAAGTTTTGAAATCAGGAAATATGTCTTCCAGCTTTATTGTTCTTTTTCAAAATAGTTTTGGCTATTCTGGGTGTTTTGCATTTCCATATAAATTTTAGGATTACTTTGCCAATTTTTGTCAAATGGGCAGAAAACAAAAAAGCTAACTGGGATTTTGTTAGGGATTGTGTTGATTACATAGGGAATATGTAATCAGTTTGGAGGAGAATTGCCATCTCAAAAATACTGAGTCTTCCATTCCAGGAACTTGGAATGTCTCTCCATTGTTTATATCTTCTCTAATTTTTCTCAGCAATGTTTTGTAGTTTTCAATATACAGGACTAATTATGATGTTAGATGTAGTTTTCCATAGATGTCCTTTATCAAGTTGAGGAAGTAGCCCTCTGTTCCTAGTTTGTTGAAAAAGATTATAATGAATTGGTGTTGAATTTTGTTAAATGCTTTTTCTGTATCTGTGGAGATCATCGTGTACTTTTTGTCCTTTATTAATACAGTATACTAAATTAATTGCTTTTTTATTTTAAACCGACCTTACATTCCTTAAATAAATCCCTTTTGGTTATGGTGTATAGTCCTTTATTATTATTCTTATTATTAGTTTGCTAATTTTTTTTGAGGATTTTTACATCTTTATCCATGAGGGATATTCTTTTCTTGTGATGTCTTGACAGCTAATATTTTTGCTGCTCTGAGAATCCTCTTCAGACAGGTGAAGTTACCATTTAAAAGTAGGACCTAGGACTAAGGGAGGGGAGGGGACACTTCTTGAGTTTATTTTTCAAAATGGGCATAAGGGCATATATGGAATATTAATTACACTTTATTTTAAGCAGCCTATTTTAGGGATGAGATGCTGTGTTCCCTTGGATTATTTCTGTCACTAGAGTATTTGGACCATATCATATAGAAAAAGGTATCACTTTTTCTATAGGAGAGTGATGATGTTGTATGGAAACATTATGTTTTATAGATCCTTAGTGGTCATTGAGGAGTGGATGGTAGAGAGTGTCAGTGTCCTCAGTTTGGTCCTTGTTCAATTAGTAGAGGTGATACGTTGTGAACAATGACACCAGGGGTGTTTAAATAATTTTGAGCAAGATTATAGTACCTATTTCTGGGACTGGATGGTGTTGTTTGAGCACAGGTCTTAACAGACGTGCAAAATTTCATTAAGTTTAGTATGTTTATGATACTTTTTCCCACTTATCTTAAAAATTTTTTTATTATAGCAAAATATATATAACATAAAAATTACCATTCTAACAATTTTGAAGTGTACAATTCAGTGGCATTCAGTACATTAACAGTGTTGTGCAACCGTCACCCCTATCCATTTCCAGAACTTTGCATCATCTCAAACAGAAGATCTGTAGTCATGAAACAATAACTCTTCATTCCTCTCATCTCCCAGCCCCTAGTAAACTCTATTCTAATTTCTGTTTCTATGACTCATACAGTATTTCTCCTCTAGTGTCTGGCTCATTTCACTTAGCATAACATTTTCAAGATTCATCCATGCTGTAGCATGTATTAGAATTTTATTCCTTTTTTAAAAAAGCTGTGGTAAAATATACACAACATAAAATTTACCATCTTAATCATTTTTTAAGTGTACAGTTCAGTGGCAGTAAGTACATTGACATGGTTGTACTGCCATCACCACCATCTACCCACAGAACTCTTTTCATTTTGCAGAACTGAAACTATTGCACAGTTGCTCCCTATTCATTCCACATCGCCCCCACCCCCCACCCCTTGGCAACTACCATTCCACTTTCTGTCTCTGTGAATCTGACTATTCTGGATATCTCATGTAAGTGGAATCCTACCTACTTGTCCTTTTGTGGCTGGCTTATTTCACTGAGCATAATGTCCTCAAGGTTCATCCATGTTGTAGTATGTGTCAAAATTTCCTTCCTTTTTAAGGCTGAAAAATATTCCATCATATGTATATACCACATTTTGCTTATCCATTCATCTGTTGATGGATACTTGGCTTGTTTCCATCTTTTAGCTTTGTGAATAATACTGTGAACATGGGTGTACAAATATCTCCAGTCCCTGCTTTCACTTCTTTTGGGTATATAGTCATCCCTTGGTATCAACAGAGGATTGGGTCCAAGACCTGCCACAGATACCAAAATCCAAGGATGTTCAACTCCCATAGTTGGCCCTTTGTATCCACAGTCCCACATCTGTGGATTCAGCCAACTGCAAATCTTGTAGTACTATATATATTCATCAAAAAAAGAAAAAAATCTGTGTATAAGTGGACCCAGGCAGTTCAAACCCATGTTGTTCAAGGGTCAACTGTATACCTAAAAGTGGAATTGCTGGACCATATAGTCATCATGTTTAATTTTTTGAGGAACTGCCATACTGTTTTCATTTTACATTCTCACCAGTGGTGCACAGGGTATCAATTTCTCCACATCCTCACCAACACTTGTTATTTTCTGTTTTCTTGATAGTAGCCTAATGGGTGTAAGGTGATATCTTATTGTAGTTTTGATTTACATTTCCCTAATGATTAGTAATGTTGAGCATCTTTTCATGTGCTCATCGGCCATTTCTATGTCTCCTTTGGGGAAATGTCTTTCCAAGTCCTTTTCCCATTTAAAAAAAAAATTATTTATTTATTTTTGGCTCTGTTGGGTCTTCATTGCTGTGCACGGGCTTTCTCTAGTTGTGGTGAGCGGGGGCTACTCTTCGTTGCGGTACGCAGGCTTCTCATTGCGGTGGTTTCTCTTGTTGTGGAGCACGGGCTCTAGGCGTGTGGGCTTCGGTAGTGGTGGCACGTGGGCTCAGTAGTTGTGGCTCGTGGGCTCCAGAGCACAGGCTCAGCCGGTTGTGGCGTACAGGCTTAGTTGCTCTGCGGCATGTGGGATCTTCCCGGACCAGGGATCAAACCCATGTCCCCTGCATTGGCAGGCAGATTCTTAACTACTGCACCACCAGGGAAGTCCACTTCCCCTGTTTTTTGTTTTTGTTTGTTTTCCTTGCTGTACGCGGGCCTCTCACTGTTGTGGCCTCTCCCGTTGTGGAGCACAGGCTCCGGACGCGCAGGCTCAGTGGCCATGGCTCACAGGCCCAGCCGCTCCACGGCATGTGGGATCCTCCCGGACCAGGGCACGAACCCGCGTCCCCTGCATCGGCAGGCGGACTCTCAACCACTGCGCCACCAGGGAAGCCCTCCCCTGTTTTTTAATTGGGTTGGTTTTTTTGTTGAGTTGTAGTTCTTTATATTCTGGATACTAATGCCTTATTAGATGTATGCTTTGTAAATATATTCTCCTGTGGGTTGTCTTTTCACTCTCTTGATAGTATCCTTTTTTTTTTTTTTTTTTTTTTTTTTTGCGGTACGCGGGCCTCTCACTGTTGTGGCCTCTCCTGCTGCGGAGCACAGGCCCCGGACACCCAGGCCCAGCGGCCATGGCTCACGGGCCCAGCCGCTTCGCGGCACGTGGGATCTTCCCGGACCGGGGCACGAACCCGTGTCCCCTGCATCGGCAGGCGGACTCCCAACCACTGCGCCACCAGGGAAGCCCTTGATAGTATCCTTTGATGCACAGAAGTTTTTAATTTTGATGAAGTCCAATTTATCAATATTTTCTTTTATTGTCTCTGTTTTTGGTATCACATTCATGAAAACCCATTTGTCTTTTAATTTATGAGTACTGGGCATATATCTTGGGATATATTTCTTTTCTGCCCATTGATCTCAAGACTAGGACCACTGCATATGCTACACAAGTTAGGAAACACAACAGCTCTGCCTAGGATCCTGGCTTTGAAAATTCAAGACTATCTGAGAGGGTCAGTAAAACTGCAGAAAAAGTATGTTCTGTAGGACCAGCAGGGAAGGCATAGCAGAACTGAGATTTTGCTCTCCTGGGCCCAGAAGTTCATAGCTTTATTAGAAACATATATATATAGTTTTAACCCTGCAGAGGGATCATTCCTCGTGCTATAAAGGGATTACTTCTTATGGGTTATACTTAGTTTTAGTTCACCCAAATCCTACTAAATGAAGAAATGTAATGCTAGGATAATGGTACTGAACAAGTATTCCTCAAAGAGAAAGTAATTCTACTAGTGTATATTGGATCACATTATAAACTGAATTTCTAACCAGAAATTGGGTTTGATGATTTAATCAAAGGTAAAACATTTGACCTAAATGTAGAAGATTCTTATGCAAATGTGCAGAGGTGCAGAACATTATTAATTTAATAATGTTAAACCCCTCTCTTATGTGCATGTACATAACAGACATTGAATAAGCTTTTTTTTTTTTTTGCGGTATGCGGGCCTCTCACTGTTGTGGCCTCTTCCGTTGTGGAGCACAGGCTCCGGACACGCAGGCTCAGTGGCCATGGCTCACGGGCCCAGCCGCTTTGCGGCATGTGGGATCTTCCTGGACCGGGGCACGAACCCGTGTCCCCTGCATCAGCAGGCGGACTCTCAGCCACTGTGCCACCAGGGAAGCCCTGAATAAGTATTTTTAAATTAAAATAAACATCTGTAATTGTAGGACTTCAGTTCATTTTCTGGCATTTTTATTTTATTTTCCAGACATATTTGACAAATACCATTTAACTTTTTTTGGCAATAGACAATGTATCTTTATGACTAGTTTTCTTTATGTCTATTATGTACTACAGTGTAAGAATTATGGTGGCTAGGGTTAGGGTTCAGGGTTAGGTATGCATCTTACACCTGATGAGGTCCCTTGAATCAGAGGGGAATTGTGTGAGTGAAGATTGCTGCACAGGTAGTATTCTTGTCTTTGCCTTTTAAACAAAGCTGATATGGATCACTATATATCTTCATTATTACCTAGAACTTATTGAATGTAAAGAATATATGAAACCTACTGTTGAATTATTCTCCTCCCTGATATTTGGTTCCTCTGCACAGTGAATTTCAGGAAATAATATATAATAAATGGCATTGATGGATACAGGAGTTGCAAGTCCTTTGTGATCTAGAGCAGAAGGAAACAGAAAGTAGGCACAGAAATATTTAGACTTATTCAAAGTGTTGTGGTTTTGACATGTGATGTTCTTTGGGTTCTTAGAGTCAGAGGCAGATAGTGATTTGAATTTAGTTATCTGTATAGTTAAATATGTATTAATTCTGCACTTTAAGAAAAAAAAAGTTTTACAAATCTTCTGATGAAAAGCTACTCTGAACTCTGGAAAGCAAAACCACGAGATAACATTCAAAATGAGAGACATTCTCATAAGAATTAGTACGTGGGGGACTTCCCTGGTGGCGCAGTGGTTAAGAATCCACCTGCCAATGCAGGGGGCCCGGGTTCGATACCTGGTCTGAGAAGATCCCACATGCCGCAGAGCAACAAAGCCTGTGCGCCACAGCTACTGAGCCTGTGCTCTAGAGCCCGCGAGCCACAACTACTGAGCCCACGTGCCCAGAGCCCGTGCACCACAACTACTGAGCCTGCGCACCACAACTACTGAAGCCTGCGTGCCTAGAGCCCCTGCTCCTCAAGAAGAGAAGCCACTGCAGTAAGAAGCCCGTGCACCACAACAAAGAGCAGCCCCTGCTCGCCGCAACTAGAGAAAGCCTGCGTGCAGCAACGAAGACCCAACGCAGCCAAAAATAATAATAATAATAATTAGTATGTGGGAATATATAGAATAAGTTGACAAAGTAAAAACTGTGAGCTAATAAATCAGAAACATTCCAGAAACCTGAGTGTTTCTGGACTCTTTCCTATTGTTTCTCAGTCTGTCCCCAAAGCCTCTTGTTTTTAATCTCCTCCACAGAGCTACAGTAGCTCACTTTCTTCTCTTTCCTTGCTGCACATGTCTTCAGATTTTCTTTCTACCCAGGAGCAGTATTCAACAATGCATACATTTCATCCTATAATCTTTTCTCTCTTTTACTTCACACTCCTTTGTGCAACACAGCACCCCTGCTTAGGAGTCCAGAGTCCAGTTCACCTGTGGCTCAGGCCTGTGGTTGTGGCTTCCACTATCACCACCTGGTGGCAGTGTTTCTACACTGCAAAAGCAGAATTTGGGGCGGTACCAGAAAAAAAATCTTTGAATACTACGTCTGCATACTAACTTAGGAGTTGCTTTCAATTCTCTTTACTCTTAAATGGTATTATATTTGGCATCATATTCAAAATGGTATCTTATTCATGTTTCGTATATTTAGCACAAAGATTTTAAAATTTAAGTTGAGTGACAAAAAGGGAAATTTTAAAGTAATGATAGATATTAATGAAAGATCAAATATCCATTTTATATAATTTACACAATTGTTTATGTAATGCTGTTATATAGCCCAGTGTTCCCTTTATCCAGTTCTAAAGTACTAGGAATAAACTCTTAAATATTCACCGATGTTAAGAATACCTTAGCTACAACACCCCTGACTAAGTAAATAACAGTTAGTGGATTATCAGTCTTAGAAAATTCCAGTTTTGTGATATGTGAAATTCAAATAACTATAAGAATCTTTATGATGTTTCCTTCAGGTGAAATTCCTAAGCAGGTTAAAGTGAAAAAATTGAAGAACCTAAAGACTCTGGATTCTAAACCTGGTATTGACTTTTATTAATTTTTAAAACATATACTATATGGGTAAATGGGTCATACTGCTTACCTTATTTTCTTTTCTTTACTTCTTAGGAGTTTATACTTCTTATAAGCCATATCTAAATAGAGATGAAGAAATCATGAAACAATTGCAGAAGGTGATTACTTGCTCATATTATTAATTTAAATTTCCTTACTCAGGTATGCAGTATCCAGTAAAGCAACATGTGCTTTATGTACAATAATATGAAAAGAAGTCTTTCTGCACTCTGGACTTTGAACCAAAGCTTCATGAAAATCAGGAGACTAATGTAGCAGCAATTATGGGCTAGAAATATGGGACTGCAGCTACCAATCGAGTGCCAATCTTTCTGAAAACTTAAGAGTTATAGTGAGAAAGTCGTGGACTGTACTATGAGGTAGCTTAACACCTAATAGGATAGTTAGCATTTTTTGGAAAATATAAATATTATTAATACAACAAGTATGAAATAAATATAGTCTTTGTTGTGAGCTAATATTTTAAAGTATGGGATGAATGTCTTATATTTTGCTCTAAGGATTTTTTACAGGATATTGCACAGTGAACTTCACATTATATTACTTCAAGATGAAGTTCTTGGGTTTTTTTCCTATCAAGTAAAATACATATTTACATATCAGCTAAACTTCTATAAGCATTCATTATTTTGTATTCTCTGACACTAGAATGTAGGTTCTCATTTTTTTCCTCTTTTAAGGGTGTACAACAGAAGCGTCCTTCTGAGGCTCAAAGCGTTATTCTCCGACGTTATTTTTTGGAACTGACACAAAGCTTCATCATTCCATTAGTAAGTTAGCATATGTATTTGCTTAATTTAATGATTTGTTGAAGGGCACATGAATTTTTTTTCATCCACCAAAACCTTATCTTAAATTGTTTTGCTTGCTCATGTGTGTAGTGATTAAAATAGAGCCCTTTGCAAGATACCTGAACTCTTTGTTCTGGTATTAACTGTGTAATTTGGTAAGTCACTTCCTTTCTTTGACCCTCAATTTCTTTATCTGTAAAATGTGGCTGATTACACTTTTCCTAAAGACTTTTCAGGGTTGTTGTGAATCTTAAATGAGATAATTTTTGTGAAATATTATATAATTATTGAATTTTGCACCTTAAAGGGTTCTACTGGAGCTTCATTCTCTGATGTTATTTATTTATTTATTTATTATTTTTTGATCGGTACTTTTTTTTTTTGTGGTATGCGGGCCTCTCACTGTTGTGGCCTCTCCCGTTGCGGAGCACAGGCTCTGGACGCGCAGGCTCAGTGGCCATGGCTCACGGGCCCAGCTGCTCTGCGGCATGTGGGATCTTCTCAGACCGGGGCACGAACCCGTGTCCCCTGCATCGGCAGACGGACTCTCAAACACTGTGCCACCTGGGAAGCCCGATCGGTACTTTTTATTTCATGCTAAGAAAGTCAGATTGTGTTCCCAAAGCAGATGGGGAGGTTTTAAGCAGTGATGTTGTATGCTCATATTTCCATTTCGTCTGAGGTATCAAGACAAAGCTTGAACTGGTTGAAGGAGGCATTGGGGTAGAGATGAGGTTGAACATTTTAGGATTCTATTATTAGTCCAGCATCCTACAATAGTACCTATTCCTTGCAGAGCATACCCAAGACTTCCAATATTACATTCCCAGGATACTGTGCAGGTGAAAAAACATGTTTACTGATTATACTTTCTAAAGAATTAAATAGCAACTCCCTAGGATCATGGTCTGGGCTAAATAGATTTCACTGGGAAGAAGAACTTCACTATGCAGAGCTAAGCAGGTGCTTTCTTAAGACTGCCAAGCACTGACGCTAGAGACCAACAATTTGTTTAATTCTCCTAACAACTCTATGAGGTAGCTGCCGTTATCATCTGCATTTACTATAATGGAAAGAGCAGAAATTTTGAAATCTGATATTATTTTCTTGAGCACAATTTGATATGATACCTGTGAGAATGTAGTTCCGTGATGTAGTTCCCTTATCTGTCTTGTTCATTACCTTTTCCTCAGTCTGTCACATGGTAGCACTCAATAAATATTTATGAAATAAATGACTAGATGATGTAGTTATTTTTTGAAGTTCAGTGGAACATCATGTTAACTTACTAAAAGTTATGCCTCACAGTATAAGGCAGTACCATGATGTGGTCCTAGTCTGGAGACTGCATCAGAGAGAGACTCATGTAGTTGTTAATGTAATCTATCTAAGAATATTATAGGAGGGCAGTCTGGAAATCTTTGCTCTTCTACTTTGGGAAGAAATATTCTCTCTTAGTCTATAGATGTCAATTTATTTTGTTCCATTTAAATCAGCTTGCTTAAGTAAGTGAACTTTACTGTAGTGCTTAATTAAGAGCATGGGCTGAAGTCAAGTAGACCTGAATTCAAGTTCAAGCTGTGTGAACTTGGGCAGGTTACTTAGCCTTTTGAAGCCTCAGTTTGCCAGTAATACCTGCCACAAAGGATAGTTGCAAGAGTTAAAAGAGATCACGCATGTAAAATGTTGAGTACAGAAACTAATAAAAAAAATGTTGAGTACATTTTCTGGCACACAGTTACTCAATAAGGTTAATTATTATCATTAAAAATAGGTATTTCTTTGGATTATCTGGGATTTAGTTAAATTTTTATTGAAAGTCTGACTTCTCAATTCAATCTAAATTTAGTGTATCTATTGAGACGAGTGATGGTGTTGTTGATGTCTGTTGAAAGAGCATATGATGAAAAACTTGGAAGCCCCCTTTTTTTAAGTAGGTCAGTTTAAACATTTTTGAAGACTCTCTGGGTAAGAACACCTAACTTTGACTAACTTTTTTTTCTTGGACTTAGGAAAGATATGTGGCAAGCTTGATGCCTTTGCAGAAAAGCATTTCTCCATGGAAGGTATAAATATATTCAGTTAAGTTCCTATTTGAGTTGTGTAACTGCAGTTAACTTCTGTGAATATATCCATTTTTAATTTTTAAATACAGTATGTCATGTTTTCTAGAGTCCACCCCAGTTAAGACAGTTCCTTCCAGAAGAATTTATGAAAACACTTGAGAAAACAGGACCTCAGCTGACCTCTAGAATAAAAGGCGATTGGATTGGACTTTACCGGTTGGTCCTTTTTTTTCCATTTCATCCATCTATAGAGCTTTATTTAAAAATGAAACAAAAAACTGGGCTTAAACATATTCTTTTTTTTTTTTTAATTTTTTGGCTGCGTCGGGTCTTAGTTGCGGCATGCAGGATCTCCATTGTAGTGTGTGGGCTTCTCTTTAGTTGTGTCATGCGGGTTTTCTCTTCTCTAGTTGTGGCGCGGGGGCTCCAGAGCGCGTGGACTCTGTAGTTGCAGCGCACGGGCTCCAGAGCTTGTGGGATCTGTAGTTGTGGTGTGTGGGATCTCTAGTTGAGGCGTGCGAGCTCAGTAGTTGTGGCGCACAGGCTTAGTTGCCCCGCTGCACGTGGGATCTTAGTTCCCTAACCAGGGATTGAACCCTCGTCCCCTGCATTGAAAGGCAGATTCTTTACCACTGGACCACCAGGGAAATCCAACATATTCTTTTTTTTAAAAAATTACATTGTTTCACATGGTTCTCCTAGCTATAGGTAGAAAAAGTATTGAGGAGAGGAAGTTAAGTCATAATCAAACTTTGCTTTTTAAAAATTTATTTTTATAGGCATTTTCTAAAATCTCCAAATTTTGATGGTTGGTTCAAGACCCGGAGGAAGGAAATGACCCAGAAACTGGAGGCACTCCATCTGGAAGCTCTTTGTGAAGAGGTTAGAAAACAGCGTGTTTGTGTGATGATTAACAACTATTGAAAATAAAGTTATTCATAGAGGCTGAAAGGTTATATCCATATCCACTACTTTATAAATAGTAATAGCTAACTTTTCCAGATCATGTGCTATGTGCCAAGGACTGTGCAGGTGCTTTAAATGGATAATGTCTTTTAATCTTCATAGTTCATTGAAGTAGGTGTGTTATGATCTGCGTTATGAGACACTTGAGGATTATAAATTAAGTGATTTGCTTCAGATCACATCATTGCTAAGTAGTGGAACCAGCAGTGTGCTCGAGCCCACTTGCACTGGCTCACAAGAGCGAGCCATGTGCATCTCTTCCCAGCTCTGTATTCAGTGATCTCAGGTTGGTAGCTTGAAATCAGCTACAGAGGGAGAATTACACCACATAAACTGGCAAATGGTATAAACCAGGAACTTTTCCTAAGAACCAGTTGTTAAGTATTTATTAGCATACCACTGGATGGAGTTAGAATTCAGATCCGAGCAGTCTAACTCAACATCTTTTCCACCATGCGTTATTCACCTTTCCCAGTTATTAATACATTTTTCCTGTATTTGGACGTTTTCATATTCTATATTTTGTCAGCAGACTATTTTAAATTAAGCTACTTTTAAAAATATAAAGGATAGTCTCAATTTGTGTTTAGCTTGAGGTGGGCTAGCCTCAGTGTTAACTTTCTAATCATAAACTCTCAGTGACTGGTTTTCAGAGAAAGAATACCATGAAGGCAACCACAAATAAGCCCAGGAAGAGCTTACTTAAAGATGCAAAGTTTGTATCCAGTAATATATTCATGTTCACAATTATCTTGATTTGTTAGTTGATGTACCTTATAAATTACTCACTACTTAGTGGGGTTGGGGGTTAGTATCGTACCTTAAGTTCCAATTTTGTTTTTCTTGATTGATCTAAAGGGCCGGAAAGGAATTTCTTCCATTGTTTTTTTTTTTTTTTTTTTTCTTTGCGGTACACGGGCCTCTCACTGTTGTGGCCTCTCCCGTTGCGGAGCATAGGCTCCGGATGCGCAGGCTCAGCGGCCGTGGCTCACGGGCCCAGCCGCTCCGTGACATGTGGGATCTTCCTGGACCGGGGCATGAACCCATGTCCCCTGCATCGGCAGGCGGGGACACTGCGCCACCAGGGAGGCCCCCTTCCATTGTGTTTTACTTCTGAATATTAGACAGTCATTTTGGCTAATGTCAAAAAGTATCTGATTCACATTGTCAGAATATCATGTATAGAATTATACTATAATGCTATGTCTGGGTTAAATACCCTGTTCTCCTTTTCCTTCCCGTCCTTTCTTCCCAGTAGCCTTGCCTATTGAAATAGAACAATTTGAATATTATTTTGAGTATTTACTGATGTGAGATTTGTTTATTCTTCTAGGACTTACTTCACTGGACCCAGAAACACACAGAAGTAGAAACAGTAGACCTTGTATTGAAGCTAAAAAACAAGCTGGTATGTAGCCAAAGCAGCCAAAGATCTGTGAAGTTATTTTGCTCTTATTTGAGGTGATAGCTTTGATGTATCACAGAAGTAAATTTTTAAATGAGAGGACTTATGATTGGTCAGTTGATGGTAGATCTGACTGAAAATACTTCATCACTCAAGCAAATCATAATGAAACCATATATTTTTTTAGTTATTTACATGGAGTGTAATGAGCTTTACAAAAACCATTGTGACTTATATTTAATACCACATGGTCTGCATTGATATTATCTATTAATTTACATGAAGTCTTTTTTCGAGCTCAGCAATTGTATTGTTAAAGTGGCATGTTCTTTGCTTTTTTATAGATTCTGTAAATTCTGGTCTCAGTCTGAAGTTTCCAAATCTTTGACCATTAAAACTGTTTATTTAGAGAATACACTGTATTAATACAGCCTCAAAAGGTAATTTAAATGCTTCCAAATGTTCCTTATATAGTTGCAGGCTGATCGAGAGCATTTACCTGTGAAACCTGACACTATGGAAAAGTTACGGACACACATAGATGCAATTATTTTAGCATTGCCAGAGGACCTACAAGGCATACTGCTCAAAACGGGCATGACATGATATTTGCCAGGATTTTCCAGCCAAAAGGATTGTACACCATGAAGCATACTGACACTTCAACCAGACGCCCAAGATCTCTCGGAGCGGAAAAGAGCTGTGAATGCTAGCTACAGGGTTGAAAGACTATACTGTATAAACAGACCTTTTTAATGCATTAGTTTTAAAAAAAATGGATATCTGTGGTGGTTCCACTTTAATACTGAAACACCGAAAGGCATTTCTATATTTTTAATCATGTTCTAAAGTGCTCTTATGAGAGACCTGTGGGGCCATCAGTTTAAGTGATTCCAAACTGCAGTGCTGGCATTGCAGATATTTTTTTAAATTGGTGCTTCTCTGCCCAGTCATGGTAAAACTCAGGGGGATATAAAAATGACATTCACACTGGCTATCTTCTTAAGAAGAAGGAAAAGACTGAACTGTCAGACTGTAGTTAGGAGTGATTAATGCTTTTGTAGTGCCTTCCGTTGTCCTACGTGTTTCACAAAGCCCAGCTGCTAGTCTTGAAGCTTTTTCTTAACTTGATTATGATATGTAGTTTTTTATAAGGCATTCTTTTGAGTAATCATTGCTTAAAAATATGTTTTTTGCCTCCCATTGTGTTCATTATTAGTGGCATTGGTGTTTTTTTTTCAATTGTCATATAGGTTTCATTTCATTATTTTCTATACCAGTTTCAAATTTAATCTCAGTTTCACCAAAGGGAAGAAGACATCTAGTATTAATTATGGAAGAGTTTATTTCCTCTTACCCTTTGCTAATTGGGCCCAAGTTAATTAGCTTGTCTGTTTTTTAAAGGCATTCTAATTATAAACCTCATAATCAGCTACTTTTTTAAACTGAACTATTCTTATTTCAAAGGCATTTTAAAAACTTTTATGTGATAGTCATTTGAGCGATTATAAGACTGATTTCTAGCATTATTTGTTTGGTAGGGTTTTTCCCCCCAAAATTAATATTCCTCAGAATACCTTCCCTACTGTTGTTTGACATGGAACTTTTGCCTCAATCACTGTTATAGCTAGTTTTTTGTCATTGTTGTTTTTGTTTGTTTCTGTTTTGTTTTGTTTACACTATACTACCTTGCCAAAAATAGAAGATTGTGGTTTGGTAGAATAAGGTTCTTTCGTTAGTGTTTGAATAGGAGTGTCCTGAAGAAGCCACTGTTTAAAATAGGCACACATGACATAGCACATATGTAAATAGCTGTGTCTTGAATTACCCTTTACATATCCAAATTTAGTTGTAGGTTGTAAAAGAAATGGCTTCAGGAGCTATCTCTTATTCTCTGTTAATGTAACTCTTAAGGGCACTCCTGACCTAAGAAAGGGTCCTTGGTGTTTGTAACTGTGGTCTTCTATCCAAATGTGCCCTTTTCTCATGGATACAAGTCTCTTGAAGCATACCTCAAAGTCATGGAGAGAATGTGGCATTTGAAAGAAATCATTTGCCTTGAATCACATGAGTTATTTTGTGAAACAACAGTTGTCCTCATGGAAAAGGGGCAACTACTTTTATATGCTAAAGTATTTCATATCTTCCTGGGAAACCTTATTTAGGTATAAATGGTCATCTTATTATTTTTCAAAAAGGTGTATTTTAATAATCTAACAATTTATACGTAGTTTGTGACCAGAGTTTGAAAATTGTTAGTGTCATATCAAGGATCTTTTAAATTATACCACTACAGGATGTATCATTTCAACTTTATTTTGCACAGCTAAAGAGAAGCAAAGGATGCCAATTAGCATAATAATGGTATCTTCATATTTACTATACTTAACAAAAAACCTAACACATGTTGAAAACCATATCATACTTACCGGGTTTATCTATTAATTTCAAATTATGTACTTGTAAAAATAACTTAAAATTGCATTGGGAACCTGAGAAAGACTGGTAACTTTAATTTTTTGTGTGATTTTCAGAGCTGTCTTTTTTTTTTTTTTTCCCAGAGGAGACATTAAGATCTAAAACCTGCCATTTAATGTGTATCTTCACCAGCATCAGAAGGAATCACTGCTTTCAGGGTGTTATGTAATGCCTAGTGCCTTCTGTTTTCACTGAAAGGGGTTTTGAGAAGGCATTTATGGTCATTACTGAAAACCTAATTAAAGGCCTTGGATTTTAAAGCCCTTGGATATCTTGTATTATTTCTGAGTAAGATTGGAATGCTTGAAAATATGCAGAGTAAGTGAAACCTTTGCATTATGGGATTCCTTTTAGTTTCTAACTTATTTTTAAAATTTAAATGAAAACCTTCCTCTGTTTACTTCATTATGAACAGATGAATAGTCCATTTTATTAACAGACAGAATTAAGTGATTTCATATCCTTCCTACCAGTGTCTTGATTTTTGTGAAATGTTCTGATGAAAAAATTTTAGCTTAATAATCTAGGTATTATTAGATTCTCCGCTTGCTACCTTTTCTTTTCTAACCTTAAATCTCAAATTACTTTTATTTCTTCCTCTTCTTTTTTGAAAGTAGCTAGTATATAATACTGTTCTTTAGATTTTAATTTATTTTTTAATAATAAAATATAATGGATGTTACTCCTTTTTGAAGTTACTGGGTAATATCCTTCAAAGTATACTGTAAAATATATTGGTACATTTAGAAGAGATGCCATTAAAATTTGTCCTTTTGTTTTCACTTGCCCATAACTTAACTCACTTGTTTTTATATACCTGAATTTTACTTTCTTCTTTTAGCATAACTTGGGGGAAAATTTTTAACTACTAACTTTCTAATATTAGTCCTTTAAAAATAGATAGTTGAAGAAGGCAAAAAGCTTCTCTAATTATGAATGAATGTCATTTAAATAACAAAATATGTTAACTCATAATAATGACTAAATTATCACTAATAACTTGATATCCCTTCATATATTGAAGATACGGTACTTATATGCCATCTATGACTTGGTTGAATTATGGTATTTATTATTATATCAATAGAAATTAGCATTTGTTAATAGAGCTCCGAGAATTTTCTTTGTTTTTTTGAAATAGATAAAGCATTTGATACAAGGTACAAAATCATGATTGCTAAAATATATCCCACATCTAACCAGTTTTTAGAAAAGCAGGTTTAAGGTTGATGATTAGTTAATGAAATAGGTTTATGACATTTATTTTGCAGTTATAACATTGCCTATCTCATTATGCACAAATGTTGAGAAAAAAAAGATGGCAGTAGAATTCTGCTATATCCTACTCTCCAGTGTTATTTCTGGACTTTTGAACGCCAGCCTTTCTCTGTTACCCATTACTTGAATACCACGCTATGCCTTTCTTCAAATTAAGATTATTGTTGTCTAATTATCATAGGTTTCATTCTGTTTTACTAGTGTTAACACTAGGCTTGGGTTCTGTTTAAATTTTTTAAAAAGTTTTATTGGAGTATAGTTGATTTACAATGTCGTGTTAGTTTCTGCTGTACAGCAAAGTGAATCAGTTGTACATATACATATATCTACTCTTTTTTAGATTGTTTTCCTATATAGGTCATTACAGAATATTGAGTAGAGCTCCCTGTGCTATACAGTAGGTTCTTATTAGTTACCTATTTTATATATAGTCGTGTGTATGTCAATCCCAATCTCCCAGTTTATCCCTCCCCCTTTTCCCCCCTTGGTAACCATAAATTTGTTTTCTATGTCTGTGACTCTATTTCTGTTTTGTAAATAAGTTCATTTGTACCATTTTTTAGATTCCACATATAAGTGATATCATATGATATTTGTCTTTCTCTGTCTGACTTCACTCAGTATAACAGTCTCTAGGTCCATTCATGTTGCTGCAAGTGACATTATTTCGTTCTTTTTTATGGATGAGTTATATTCCAGTAATCTTCCAAAGAAGGTATGTACCACATCTTTATCCATTCATCCATCAATGGACATTTAGATTGCTTCCATGTCCTGGCTGTTGTAAATAGTGCTGCAGTGAACATTGGAGTGCAGGTATCTTTTTGAATTATGGTTTTCTCCTGATATGTGCCCAGGAGTAGGATTGCTGGATCATATGGTAGCTCTATTTTTAGTTTTTTAAGGAACCTCCATACTGTTCTCCATAGTGGCTGTATCAATTTACATTCCCACCAACAGTGCAAGAGGGTTCCCTTTTCTCCACACCCTCTCCAGCATTTATTGTTTGTAGCTTTTTTGGTGATGGCCATTCTGACCAGTGTGAGGTGATACCTCATTGTTGTTTTGATTTGCATTTCTCTAATGATTGGTGATGTTGAGCATCCTTTCATATGTTTGTTGGCAATCTGTATATCTTCTTTGGAGAAATGTCTGTTTACGTCTTCTGCCCATTTTTGGATTGGGTTGTTTGTTTTTCTGATATTGAGCTGCATGAGCTGCTTGTATATTTTGGAGATTAATCCTTTGTCAGTTGCTCCGTTTGCAAATATTTTCTCCCATTCTGAGGGTTGTCTTTTCATCTTGTTTATGGTTTCCTTTGCTGTGCAAAAGCTTTGAAGTTTCATTAGGTCCCATTTGTTTATTTTTGTTTTTATTTACATTACTCTAAGAGGTGGGTCAAAAAAGATCTTGCTGTGATTTATGTCAAAGAGTGTTCTTCCTATGTTTTCCTCTAAGAGTTTGATAGTGTCTGGCCTTACATTTAGGTCTTTAATCCATTTTGAGTTTATTTTTGTGTATGGTATTAGAGAATGTTCTATTTCATTCTTTTACATGTAGTTGTCCAGTTTTCCCAGCACCACTTATTGAACAGACTGTCTTTTCTCCATTGTATATTCTTGCCTCCTTTGTCATAGATTAGATGACCATAGGTGCATTGGCTTTTCTGTTTATTTTTGCCTCCCCATTTTCTTTGTCATCATACTATTTCTGCTTAGCCATTAGAAAGCTAAACTTCATAAATCCTTTATTTATTTTTTTTTACTATCCCTCATGTTTTTCCATATCCACCAGGATGAATACTTTGTAGTATAAATTGCTTCTATATTGAGATAATTTTGAAAAACAGTAACTTTATGTTCCCAAGTTATCATACTTGCTATTAAGTGAGTGGATATTTAGACTTCAGGAGGAAGCTATCAAAATGATTGATTTTGATCGAACGAAATGGGTAAATATTTTTACAGCCAAAGGCTCTGGTGATAGAATCCAGAAATTTGTGTTTTTAAAAAACAGCTTTACTGAGGTGTAATTGACATACAATAAATTGAACACAAAGTGTACAATTTGATAAGTTTGGACATTTGAATACACCCATAGAACCATCAGCACAGTCAAGATAGGAACATGTCTTGTCACCCCCCAAAATCTTCTTATGTTCCTTTGCACTCCATCCTGCCTCCCCTTTCCAAACAGCCACTGATCTGTGTTCTGTCACTGTAGATTAGTTTGTATTTTCTAGGTTTTACACACAGTATGTACTTCTTTTTTTGATCTGGCTTTTTTTCTTTCCTCTTTTAACATCTTAACACAGTATTTATTTGTCTTCCCTCTGTCGAACCCTGAGCCAATCACTTTCCCCAGGCTGCCTGGGGATGTGTAGGAAAAGGAACATACAGGGCCAATTAGATACGGTAGAAAGAACTATGGGAGTTAGAGAGGACTCCTTAACATGGCAAAGAGAATGGAAAAGACTACCGTCAGGGAAAAGAGTCCCATGGCCTCCAAGAGGGCAAAGCCCAGAACGGCATAGGAGGAGAGCTGTTGCATCAGAGAAGAGTTCCTGGCATAACCAAGGATGAGGCTCCCAAACACGGTGCCAGTCCCAGCCACCCCAACTGTGGCAGCCCCAGCCCCAGTGAACGTGGCTGCTGTGTCAGTGTCCCTAAAATGGCACTGGTTTGGAAGCTATGCCTAGGGATAAGGGAGGTCAAGAACCCTGGGGCTGCCAAGCTGCTGAGGCTCTCATCTGTCAGCATCTGCAGTTGTTTCGTCACTACTGCAGACAGTGGTCGGCCCAGCAGCTCAGAGGTACTCCTCACCAGGGAGGGGAGTAAGGGGCTGTGGCAGGAAAGTGGCTCCCAGTGCAGAGGGTGATCTGACTTCTTTCACTCAGCATAATGATTTTGAGATTCGTTCATACTGCATGTTCAAATAGTTGATTCTTTTTATTGCTCAGTGGTATTCCATTATATGGCTATAACACAAATTTCTTATCCAATCACCTGTTGATGAACATTTGGGTCATTTCTAGTTTCTGTCTATTACAAATAAAGCTGCTATGAACACTCATGTACAAGTCTTTGTATGGACATGTATATCCTTTTATCTTGGGTAAATACTAGGAGTGATAGTGCGTGTGATAGCTGAATCATATGGTAGGTGAATGTTTAACTTTTTAAGAAATTGCCAAACTGTTTTTCAGAGTGGTTGTACTAATTTGTTTCCACCAACTGTGTATGAGAGTTTCAGTTTCTGCACATCCTACTCAACACTTGGTATGTGCAGCCTTTTTTTTTTTTTTTTTGCCATGCTGTGTAGTTTGCAGGATCTTAGTTCCCCGACCAGGGATCAAACCTGTGCCCCCTGCAGTGGAAGCATGGAGCCCTAACCACTGGACCACCAGAGAATTCCCTGCCCAGTCTTTTTAAATTTAGCCATTCTAATATGCTTGTATTGTTGTCCCACTGGGATTGTAAGTTGCATTTCCCTAATGACCTGTGATGTTGAACATCTTTCCATGTGCTTTCCATTAGTCATCTGTATATGTTCTTTGGTAAAGTGTCTGTTAAAATCTTTGCTCTTTTTAAAGACTGAGTTGTTTAAATTCTAGTGGTTGAATTTTGAGAGTTCTCTATACTTTTTTCTTTTTTAAAATAAATTTATTTATTTATTTTTTGGCTGCATTGGGTCTTTGTTGCTGTGTGCAGGCTTTCTCTAGTTGCGGTGAGCGGGGGCTACTCTTTGTTGCAGTGCGTGGGCTTCTCATTGCAGTGGTTTCTCCTGTTGTGGAGCATGGGCTCTAGGCGCACAGGCTTCAGTAGTTGTGGCACGTGAGCTCAGTAGCTGTGGCTCGAGAGCTCTAGAGTACAGGCTCAGTAGTTGTGGTGCACGGGTTTAGTTGCTCCGCAACATGTGGGCTCTTCCCAGGCCAGAGCTCGAACCCATGTCCCCTGCATTGTCAGGCAGATTCTAAACCACTGCGCCACCAGGGAAGCTCTCTATATACTCTTGATGCAAATTCTTTTTCAGATATACGGTCTACAAAATTTTTCTCCAAAGTTTATGCCTTTTTTCATTTTCATAACAGGTTTTTTTTTTTTTTGAGGTACGCGGGCCTCTCACTGTTGTGGCCTTTCCTGTTGTGGAGCACAGGCTCCGGACGCGCAGGCTCAGCGGCCATGGCTCACGGGCCTAGCCGCTCCGCGGCATGTGGGACCTTCCCGGACCAGGGCACGAACTCGTGTCCCCTGCATCGGCAGGCGGACTCTCAACCACTGTGCCACCAGGGAAGCCCACAGGTCTTTTGAAGAAGCAGAAATTTATGAATTTCTACACAAATTACTGCTGGTGATTGGAATTGTAAATTGGGGGAGAAGTAACATCTTAATATTGTCTCTGATCTATGAACAAAATATATCTCTCCATTTATTTATGTCTTCTCTAATTTCTTAGCAGTATTTTATAGTTTTCAAGGTACAAATCTTTCACATCTTCTGTCAGAGTTACCCATATGCGTATCATATGTTTGATATTGTTGTAAATGATATCACTTTATAAAATTCAGTTTTCAATTTTCATTAAAAAGTTCAGTTCAAAATTCTAATATATAGTTGATTTTTGTATATTGATGTTGTATCCCACTACCTTACTAAACTCATTTATTAGATCTAGTAGCTTTATTTTGGCATATTCCATCATATTTTTTTACATAGAAGATCATGCCATCTATGAATAAAGACTGTTTTACTTCTCCTTTCCAATATGGATGACTTTTGTTTATTTTTCTTGCCTGATTTCACTGGCTGGAACCTCCAATGGAATGTTGAATAACATATATGAGACTAGACATCTGTCTTATTCCTGATGTTAAAGGAAAGCATTCAGACTTTTATCATTAGGTCTGATATTAGCTGTAGGTTTTTTGTAGATGTCCTTTATCAAGTTTATGAAGTCCTCTTCTATTCCTAGTTTGCTGAGTTTTTATCAGGAATGGACTCTGGATTTTGTTAAATGCTTTTTCTGAATCTATCAAGATGATTATATGGTTTTGTTTTGTTTTCATTTTGTGAATATGATTGGTTTGTTAACACTGATCAACTTTTGAATGTTAAACCAACTGTATTACTGGGATTAAACCCCACTTAGCCTTGATATGTTATCCTTTTAATATAGTTTTGGATTTGATTTGCTAAATTTTTGTTTAGAATTTTTGCATCTGTGTTCATGAGCAGTATTGGGTTATAGTCTTTTTGTAATGACTGTCTGGTTTTGGTATCAGGCCTCATGGAGTGAGTTGGAAGACTTTGTGTCAAAATGGTGTTATTTCTTCCTTAAATGATGGTTGGTGGGAAGGTGTTTACATTTTCAACTTTTAAAAAGATACCAGGCTGTTAAGGTTATCTATTTCTTCTTGAGTGAGCTTTGGTATTTTGTGTTTTTCAAGAACTGTGTCCGTTTCATCTAAGTGGTGGCATTTAAGGGAATAAAATTGTTCATAATATTCCCTTGTTATTCTTTTATTATCTGTAGAAACTATAGTGATGTAACTTTTCTCATTCCTGATACTGGAGGTTTATGAATTTTATTCATCTTCTTAAAGAACCAGATTTTGGTTATATTGATTTTCTGTTGTTCTGTTTTCCATTTCATTGATTCTTACTTTTGTCTTTCCTTTCTTCTGCTTACTTTGGTTTTAATTTGGTCTTCTTTTTTTTTTTAGTTTCTCAAGGTAGAAGCTGAGGTCATTGATCTGAGACCTTTTCTTTTCTCTAATATAGGTTTTTAGTGCTATACAGTTTCCCCTAAGTACTGCTTTAGTGGCATCCCATAAATTCTGTTATGTTCTATATTTATGTTCATTCAGTTCAAAATACCTTATAATTTCCTTTAGGATTTCTTTGATCCATGGGTTATTTAGAAGTGTTATTTCCTTTTTAAATATTTATAGATTTTCTAAAAATCTTTTTGTTCTTGATTTCAAATTTCATTTAATGTGGTCTGAGAACATACTTCATATGATCTGAGTCCTTTTAAATTTTTAAGATTCGTTTTATGGTCCAGAATATGGTTTATCTTTGTAAATGTTCTGGGTACACTTGAGAACAACGTGTATTTTGCTGTTGTTGGGTAGAGTGTTATATAAATGTCAGTTAGATCAAGTTTGTTCATAGTGTTGTTCACGTCCTTGCTGATTTTCTGCCTTCTTGTTCTGTCAGTTATTAAGAGAGGGCTGTTGAAATCTCTTGACCATAATTGTAGATTTGTGTATACTTTGCTCGGAAATCTAGTCTGATATTAATAGAATTCCAGGTTTCTTATGACTATTGTTAGCATGATATATCTTTTCCATACTTTTACCTACTTGTATTTTTGCATTTGAAATACTTTCGTAGGGTCTTCCCTGGTGGTCCAGGGAGTAAGTCTCTGCACTCCCAATGCAGAGGGCCCGGGTTCGATACCTGGTTGGGGAACTAGATCCCGCATGGATGCCACAACAAAGAGTTCGCATGCCGCAACTAAGAAGTCCACATGGGCTTCCCTGGTGGCGCAGTGGTTGAGAATCCACATGCCGATGCAGGGGACACGGGTTCGTGCCCCGGTCCGGGAAGATCCCACATGCCGCGGAGCGGCTGGGCCCGTGAGCCATGGCCACTGAGCCTGCGCGTCCGGAGCCTGTGCTCCGCAAGGGGAGAGGCCACAACAGTGAGAGGCCTGCGTACCGCAAAAAAAAAAAAAAAAGTCCACATGCTGCAACTAAGAGTCCACATGCCGCAACTAAGAAGTCCGCATGGGGGCTTCCCTGGTGGCACAGTGGTTGGGAATCTGCCCGCCAATGCAGGGGACACAGGTTCGAGCCCTGGTCCAGGAGGATCCCACATGCCGCGGAGCAGCTAAGCCCGTGTGCCACAACTACTGAGCCTGTACTCTAGAGCCCGCAAGCCACAACTACTGAGCCCGCATGCCACAACTACTGAAGCCTACACGCCTGGAGCCCGTGCTCCACAACAGGAGAGACCACCACAATGAGAAGCCCACACAGCGCAACGAAGAGTAGCCCCCACTCACTGCAGCTAGAGAAAGCCTGCACGCAGCAATGAAGACCCAACGCAACCAAAAAGAAATAGATAAAATAAATTTATTAAAAAAAAAAAAGCCTGCATACCTCAACTAAGGAGTCTTCGTGCCACAACTAAGACCTGGTGCAGCCAAAATAAATAAATAAATAAATATTTTTTAAAAAGAGCCAGCTCTTCAATAAAATAAAATACTTTTGTAGGTAACATAACTCTTGCTTTTTTTTTTTTTTTTTTCTGACCACGCTGAATGCCTTGTGGGGTCTTATAGTTCCCTGACCAGGGATCGAACCCAGGCCCACTGCAATGAAAGTGTCAAGTCCTAAACAGGACTGCCAGGGAATTCCCTAATTCTTGCTTTTTTATCCAATTTCACAAATTTTGCCTTTTAATTGGTATAATTTATATCATTTACAATTACTGTGATTATTGCTATGGTTACAAAAAATACATTTGAATTTATTATCTTGCTATTTGTTTTCTGTTTGTATTATCTGCTCTTATTCCCCTTTTCTTTTTTTTTCTGACTTCTTTTGAATTACTGGAATATTTATGATCTCGTTTTATCTCCTTTGTGGGATTATTAAGTATAACTCTTTGTTTTATTATTTTAGTGTAGTTGCTTTAAGATTTACAGCACACATTTGTAACTTATCAGTTCCCCCTCAAGTGATATTATGCCACTTGATGTATAGAACATTATAATAGTGTACTTCTGTTTGGCTCCTTCCAGCCCTTGTAATATTATTATTCATGGATTTTACTTTTACATAAGTTATAAATACCACAATACATTATTGTTAGTTTTGTTTAAATATAGTTCATTATTTTTTTTAAGTTTTAAATAGTAAGAAAACAAATTCTTACATGTATACTCTTATACTTAACCTTTTCTGGTGCTCTTTATTCCTTTGTGTAGCTCTTTATGGTATCATTATCCTTCTGCCTGAAGAACTTCCTTTAACGTTTCTTGTAGTGCAGATTTGCTGTTGATGAATTCTTTCAACTTTCGTGTGTCTGGAAATATCTTTATTTTACCTTCTTTTTAAATGATATTTTTTTGCTGCATATAGATTTCTAGGCTGTTCTTTTTGCCTTCTAGTATTTTAAAATGCTGCTCCACTGTCTTCCTTCTTGCATTATTTCCAGTGAGAAATATGTCATCTTTATGTATGTTCCTATGTAGCTAGTAAGTCTCTTTTTCTCTTGCTACTTTTAAGATTTTCTCTTTGTCACTGGTTTTGAGTTATTTGATAATGATAGGCTTTGATGTAGTTTTATTCAGGTTTCTTGTACAGTGTCAGTTGAGCTTCTTGAATATGTGGTTTTATAGTTGTAATCAAATTTGGAAAACTTTCGGTCATTATTTCTTCAAGTATTTTTTCTGTCTCCCTTCCCTTCTTTCAGGGACATCAGTTACTCACATATTAGGCTGCTTGAGGTTGTCCTACAGCTTACTGATGCTTTTCATGTTTTTGTTTTACTCATCTATCTGTATTTCATTTTGGATACTTTTGTATTGCTATGGCTTTAAGTTAGCCTTCTCTTTTGTATTGTCTAATCTGCTGTTAACTATCTAGTGTATTTTTCTTCTCAGACATGGTAGTTTTTATTTCTAGAAGCTTGATTTATGTCTTTCTTTTGTCTTTCATGTCTGTACTTTTAAAAAAGAATTTATTTATGTTTGGCTGCGTTGGGTCTTCGTTGCTGTGCGCAGGCTTTCTCTAGTTGTGGCAAGGGGGGACTACTCTTTGTTGCGGCGCGCAGGCTTCTCATTGCGGTGGCTTCTCTTGTTGCAGAGCATGGGCTCTAGGCACGTGGGCTTCAGTAGTTGTGGCTCGTGGGCTCTAGAGCGCAGGCTCAGTAGTTGTGGCGCACAGACTTAGTTGCTCCATGGCATGTGGGATCTTCCCGGACCAGGGCTTGAACCCATGTTCCCTGCATTGGGAGGCAGATTCTTAACCACTATGCCACCAGGGAAGTCCTGTACTTATTTAAGATAACATCTCTCTCGGGCTTCCCTGGTGGCGCAGTGGTTGAGAATCCGCCTGCCGATGCAGGGGACACGGGTTCGTGCCCCGGTCTGTGAAGATCCCACATGCCGCAGAGCAGCTAGGCCCGTGAGCCACGGCCGCTGAGCCTGCGCGTCCGGAGCCTGTGCTCCACAACGGGAGAGGCCACAACAGTGAGAGGCCCGCGTACCACAAAAAAAAAAAAAAAAAAAAAGATAACATCTCTCTCAGTTCTGAGTTCATTTCGATGGACTACCTCATTATTATGGGTCATGTGTTCCTGCTTCTTTGTATACTCAATAATCTTAGGTTAGGGACTTCCCCGGTGGTCCAGTGGTAAAGAATCCACCTTCCAATGTAGGGGACGCGGGTTCAGTCCCTGGTGAGGGAACTAAGATCCCACATGCCACAGGGCAATTAAGCCCTCACGCGCCACAACTACTGAGCTCACGTGCCTCAACGAGAGAGCCTGCATGCTGCAAACTACAGAGCCCACAGACTCTGGAGCCCATGCGCCGCAACTAGAGAGAAGTCCATGTGCCGCAACGAAAAGCTCCCATGTGCCTCAACGAAGATCCTGAGTGCCGCAGCTAAGACCTGATGCAGCCAAAAAAATAAAGAAAATAAATAATAAAATAAAATAAATAAATATTAAAAAAATAATAATCTTGGGCTTCCCTGGTGGTTCAGTGGTTGAGAGTCCACCTGCCGATGCAGGGGACGCGGGTTCGTGCCCCGGTCCGGGAGGATCCCACGTGCCGCGGAGTGGCTGGGCCCGTGAGCCATGGCCGCTGAGCCTGCACGTCCAGAGCCTGTGCTCTGCAATGGGAGAGACCACAACAGTGAGAGGCCCGCATACTGCAAAAAAAAAAAATAATAATCATAATAATAATCTTAGGTTAGATGCCAGAATTTTACCTTGTTAGACGTTGGATATTTTTGTATTCTTAAAAATTTCTTGAGCTTTGTTCTAGGGTGCAATTAAGATATTTGCAAACAATTTGGTCCTCTCAGGTCTTTTATGACTTGTTAGGTAGGTTCGAAGTAGTGCTCAATATAGAACTAATTATTCTTCACTACTGAGGGGAGACCTTCTTGAGTATCCTACTCACTATCCCATGAATTATGAGTTTTTTCAGTCTTGCTGATGGGAACAGGCACTGTTCTCTTTAATCCTTTGATGAGTCTTTGGCTTTTTGGTCGTTTCTGCACATGCATGTACTTACCGGTACTCGGCTGAATATTCTAGGGGAACCTTCTGTAGATCTCTTTCTATACAAGGTGTTTTTCTTTCTTTGCTCTCTCCTCTCTGGCATTCTGCCCTAAAGTTTGGTTTCCTCAGACTTTCAGCTCAAGGAGTTCACCAGCCTACCCCTCTGTTCCCCTTTCTGTGCTATGGCCTGGAAACACTCTCAAGGCAGTAAGCAGGGGCAGTCTCAGATTCAGGCCTTACTGCATTTGTTTTCTGTCTTTCAGGAATCATTGTCTTTCATTGCCTGGTGTCCAGGGTCTTGAAAACTATTGTTTAATAAATTTTGTCTGTTTTTTAAAAAATTATTTTAGGTGAGGGGGTATATCTGGTCTTTGTTACTTTATCTTGACTAGAAGTGAGAGTCCCAGCAATCTGGTTTTAACAATCCCTGTAAGGAATCCTGATGCTTGTTAAAATTTGAGAACCATACAGATATTTGAATTTAATGTTAGATGATTGTTTCACTATCAACCGTCATTTACCATGAAGACATGAGTCAGTAAATCTAATTTTTGGAGGAAAAATTTTTTTGAGTAAATTCATTTCTGTTTTGTAGCATGGAAGATATGTGAGTAATTATGAGACATTTGAAATATTTATACAGTCAGGATAGATGGAGATTTGGGTAAGGGGAAGAAGGTTTTCTGAAATAAAAAATGATGTTGATGTTGTTATGGTACATAGCAGTCTTAGACATTCAGCTTCATGCTACCTAATAATTTCTTTAACCATTGTTAAACAAAAGGTCATTTCTGGGAGGAGTTGGAACAGCAATTAAGTCCTGGTTTGCCGTAGTGGGTAAGGGGAAGCAAATGACTCCATTTTGGGTCTGCTTCTTCTTTAACAATTTCCCCCTTCTGATCAAACTCTCAGCATAAATGAGATGTGATAAAAAATTAAGGCATTAGTGCCACTCTCAGCTGCCATAGGTCACTCTCTGCATCCCTAGGTCATGACATTTTTCCTTAAGCCCTGTGACATTCACAAGTCATGGTTCATAATCCTTAAATTGGTTACTCTCTTTGCTTCTTTTCTGTTGTTCTAGTCTTAGGGTGATCATTTGCATGGTGGTTAGTGGCTGCAAACATGCATTTAAAGCTTTTGAGAGGATACAAAGCACCAGGGGGATTACTATGATTATAATAAGCAGGATAATTTCCAGTGTTTGGAGTGGACTTTGAAGCTATGGTCTCCAAGACCCAAACCAATCAAAGAAAGACCCCATTCAGAGTCATCTTCTTAAGCCAAGTGTCTTGCTTAATACGTAACTGAATTTCAACCCCCCCAAGAAAGTCCAAGGATCTTTGCTGGGAGGCTATTGCTTAGCAGTGGATCCTGCTGTACTTTCAAGAGTTAAGGAAAGGTTCCTGATCATAGCCTCATTTGTATTTATTCCTAACCAGGGAAGTAGGGACCTGCCAAGGGAAGCAAATCCTGAATCATAAATGCCTCCTGGTAGGCCCTTTTGAGAACAGTTAGGGTCACAGTTAGGTAACTTAGGAAGCATTGCCCAGCTGTGCACCAGCCATCTAGGCATTCATATGCCCAAGGAGAATGATAACCACCAAAAAATAAATCCTGTCCACTAAGGTGGCATTGTTAATGGATTCATCTGCAAGAATTGTTGCATTTGCCCATTTAAGGCCGGGGTTGGTTAGATTTTTTCCTAGCTTGCAATAAAAAGTTGTTCTAAATTCTAGAGATTACCTTCCTTAGCAATGGCCTGGAAGATGTGGCTGATGGCATTATCTTTCCAAGTCAGTGCCAGAATAAAGGAAAGAGAAGAAAAGATTTTGTGTTTAGCTGAAATGGGGAGTCTTGATCTGGCGTCTTGGATGGAAGCAGTCTACATCGATGTCCACTACTTCTTATCCTTGTCAACTTGATTTGGAGGTCTCCAGTGTTCATACAGGCCCAGATGTCAGTTGGAGCCTCCTTTAGCTATGATATATGTATACAAGGCTTATTGCCTTCTAGTTTTGCAGCAGTGCAAGTGGCCAGAAGCAGTTGGTAAGTTTCCTTCCAGTGGGGCTTGAGGGTGGTTTTTTTCTGATAATGCCTCCAGAATATCCAGTCACCAGGCTCCAGACTCTGACCAACAAGGTTTCCCTAAATTGGAATATGGGAAAGCTTCTTTAACCTGTTGGTAATAGGCTTGAAAATAAGATATTAAAGACTTACAGTAGCTGATCATACTAGCATGGGACTACAAAGGATCAGCAGAAGGTTGTATACCAATAGACATTGGTCTGCCCATGATTATCTCATGTGGAGTGAGTTTATGTTTCCCAAAAGTGGTATTATGAACAGTCAGCAAGACCACAGGCAATACCTTAGGCCAGGGGAGTCCAGTATAGAGGTGTGACAATTAACAGCACTAAAATCTAATATCTACAAAGGTAAAAACTTAATTTTTCTCTCTATAATTACTCCAATTTTTTTTACTATAGATAATCACAGTAAAACTAAATTTGTATGTATTAAACTTGGCCTGATTATTTATATACATGCAGCAAGAACAGTGATTGACCATATAAGTATTTTTGTAAGATTGCTTTGCTAGAACCTTGTAAGCAAAATAACAGCTTGATTTTTCCAAGCAGTTCCTTGAAGCTGTCTGGTCATATGAGGCTATGTACGTTTCTCTCAAACATTACATTCCAGTGAAAGCCTTGGTAATTGTGTCCTTTTACAAGGAGAACAGGTTCTTTTTCTTTCTTTTTTTTTTAAATTTCCTTTGCTATTCAATAAAACAAAAGCTGTTATTTTCCTCCCTCTTCCATAGATTCCATGAATTCTAACATGGAGCCATAAAAGCAGTAGATTTTAGAAAATGTACTTCATAACATTACCTATATTGACAGGATACAATCCAGAAATGGTAATCTCCAACTCCAGATTTTATTGTCCTATCACAGGTCCCCCTTGTTAATGCAAAGTCTGTTATTCATATCCCAATTAGAAGTAAGGACAAAGAACAAAAGGCAGAAAATGAAAAGAATACTTCACATGTGATGATATAACAACCTTTGTATACTTAACAAATTTATGTCAACTATTTACTAGCAAGGAAAATGGAAAAAGGCTCTTCTGGCCAACGAAGTGTAATTTTTCCTGTAGGAAAGGTGAAATATATATAATGCGTAAGATATCCAGAACCTCCCACAGGAGGCCAGTTGGAAAAGTCCAACAAATGTCAGAGTGTCATTTTTCAATGACCCCTTACTTAGAAAACAGTTTTTTAATGATATAAAAATTGAAGCTACTTGCATATTCAAAGTACACTTCAATTTACCCATGGATCCAGCAAACTTCATAATGGAAAGACAAAAATGTTATTAACTGATTTAATGAAAAAACATGACCTATTAAACTTACATACTAGGGCTAAGAGTACTTACAGAATCATCTCAATTCAGTGTACCTTGGTAAAAGTAACAAGCAGAATCCATGCTCCACAGAATTACTTTATGAATGAGGGACTGCTTAAAAAATATATATATATAACTGATAACTTTCATTCATATTGTGAATTTTCAGGAGCACTATATGTGAATTAATTTGCATCAGGCTTTCCAGTATTACTTGTATTTGTGGGATTTCTCTCCAGTGGGAGTTTACATATGACTTTGATGATATTTGTTGAAATTGAAAAATTTCCCATGTTTTTCACATTTATATCGTTTCTGCCTGGTGTTCATTCTCACGTGATTTTGTAAGGATTTGGGCAAATTGAAGGCTTTCTCACTTTGCCTACATTCAAGAGATTTCTGTCCATTCTGAGTTCTTTCATGGCTTCAAAATGTACTGCAGTAACTGAAGGCTTTCCCACATTCCTTGCATTCATAGGGTTTCTCTCCAGTATGAGTTCTCTCATTTATCTTAACATAATTGGAACAATTGAAGGCTTTACCCATTGTTCCATTCATAGAGTTTCTCCCCAGTGTGACTCTTTTCATGTCTTTGAACAGACTGGTATTAACTGAAGGCTTTTCCACATTGCTTACATTCACAGTGTTTTTCCAGGGTGAGTCCTTTCATAGGAACAGATTTGTGGTAACTGAAGGCTCTCCCACATTCCTTACATTTATATGACTTCTCTCTGTAGTCCTCATATTCATATGGTTTGGGTGCAGTGTGAGAAGGAGAACAGATTCTTATTGAACTTATGCAGATAAATACATTGTCATGAAAATAAGAATATTCACTGAGAGATTCTGAATTCTGGAGGGACCAGGTAGGGAGAAAAGTAAATGTTTCATCTTTGTTCACAAAGGTATACTTTACCAAACTGCCATTAAGTCCTAGATAGCTTCAGAGAAAAGATTTCCTTAAATCTGGAAATCCAAAATGTTAGAGCATCCTCCTGAGTTTATGCAGTCCCATGTAATTAATACTTGCTCTGCTTGAAACCAGTATTTCCATTAGTTCTCTTGACCTTACCTCATGATTGAGGGTGATATAGGGACAGTGGTAATTCCAAGAAGTTTGTCAGTTTTTCATTAAGGTTCATATGACTTGCCCAATGAAATGGGTACCTTGATCAGTGGAGATTGTGAAAGGTCTACCCAAAGTGGGAAACCCATTGTCTAACAATTTCCTTGCCACTGTGAGGGCATCAAGCCTTATGGCAGAGGAAGGCTTCAGCCCATCTGAAAAACATGTATACAATAACAAAAACGTATTGATAACCCATACTAAGTGGCAGTTGAATGAAGTCCAGCTGCAGGTGTTCAAAGGGTCCAGAGGGAAGAGATGAGGCCTGTGCAGAAGGAATGCAAAAAATGAAAACTGGGGTTTGCCAGAGAGTCTGGAAGAACCAAGTGGCTGTCTTGGGTTTCCTATAGCCATGACTGTTTAAATTACAGCCATTGTTTACCCATCTTAATTTCTCTCTTTCTGGAACAGACTGTTGCCATGTTGGAAGGATATCAGAATGGCAAAGCTCTGGCAATGAGGGGTCTTTTTTTTTTTTTTTCCCAGAAGTAGAATAGATGTCATCCACAGGTACCACAGTCTTTACGGATTCTGTTGCTACTGCCTTTGCATAAAAGCTAGGGCATTTCCCTGATATTCAAGTTCAGTCCTTTTAGTGTGAGCCTCAATTTTGATGACAGACAACATTATGCCAGGACATATCAAGACTTCCGGGAATTTCATACAATTTCTGGAACACTTATTAACACATACCTATACAGACACAACAAACAAGGCTTAATGTTACTTATTTGACAATGTAATTTAACATATCAAATAAGCCTAAATTAGTTTAACGTCTCCCTTTTTATGAGATGAGAGAATAAATTCTTTGAGATATTTCAGGGTCCCCTGAGAAATCCCAAAGTTAACTAGAGATCAAAAGGACTTCATATAGCATTTGATTTGCGGCAGCTATCAAAGAATATCAAAAGTTTGGACACTTGACTAAATAGGATCACAGATCATGAAACAATACTTAATTATCTATTTGGCCAAAATGATAAAAAAAAAATTGTCCTTTTAACAGATGAAATCGTTTTAGTTTTTTTTTTTTTTTTTTTTGGTATGTGGACCTCTCACTGTTATGGCCTCTCCAGTTGTGAAGCACAGGCTCTGGACGCGCAGGCTCAGCAGCCATGGCTCACGGGCCCAGCCACTTCACGGCATGTGGGATCTTCCCGGACTGGGGCACGAACCCCCGTGTCCCCTGCATCGGCAGGCGTACTCTCAACCACTGCGCCACCAGGGAAGCCCTCGTTTTAGTTTTACATAAGTACACTACTAATTTTAAAGCGTAATTAAAAAACCCTTATAATTCAGTTTTATCCAGCTTGATTACACAAGGTAAAATTCTCTCTCACTGTCTTCTGAAATAACCAGAAGTTCTAGTTTAGACAAAATTACTCTCATTTCCTTCAACAAATTTGCATCTTTATTCCTCAAACCTCTTCTTAACCAAAAACACATCATGCTGTCCTTACATACAGAACTGTCTCCTCTATTTCCAGTAGTCTTAATTATAATACATGCATTAATTATAACTTTTAACCCTTGGAAACTTTTATTTCTACAAGCATGTTCTCCTTTTCATTTAGTTTCTCTATAGTAGGAAGCCAAAAGTAGATGAACCTATATTTAGCAATTAATGTATCAGTATTTTATCCCATTTGGAAATGATCCAGATATTCAATAAACCCTATTATTTAATTTAACTTGCAAAATCTTTAAAGTTTCAAGTTACCAGAGAGATTTGGGAAATTTTTTTAAGTACACATAAAATATAATTATTGCTAAAGAGTTCACCTAAAAACATTTTCTCTTATATCTATGACTTGCTCCTAACTGATACTTTGATTACTTTCCTGCGGACACATTTTTTAAAAGAGGCAACATGAGCCTACCTGACCAGTTAACCCAGGTAAAATAAAAAATTTTATACTTGATGCTGATAATTCTAGAAACATGCCTATTTTTACACCAGTGAACTTAAACTAGCTTTAATTTATCCTGGATCACACAAACTTGAAAAACATCTGGGTTAGTTTCTATATTTCTGAGTTTTAGAATACCCAATCCTTAACTTATATATATATATGCACTTGTTTGTTTTTAAGCCAATCAAATAGAGCACTTCACAAATTTTTTTATAAGGGTTTCTTTTTTCTTTTTTTTTTTTTACGGTTTTAAAAATTATTTATTTTTTTGGCTGTGTTGGGTCTTTGTTGCTGCCTGTGGGTTTTCTCTAGTTGCAGCGAGCTTATTACTCTTCGTTGCGGTGTGCGGGCTTCTCTTTGCGGTGGCTTCTCTTGTTGCAGCACACAGGCTCTAGGCGCGCGGGCCCAGTAGTTGTGGTGCCCAGGCTCTAGGGTACACGGGCTTCAGTGGTTGTGGCTCGAGGGCTCAGAACTTGTGGCTCCCAGGCCCTAGAGTGCAGGCTCAGTAGTTGTGGTGCACGGGCTCAGTTGCTCTGCAGCATGTGGGATCTTCCCAGGCCAGGGATTGAACCCTTGTCCCCTGCATTGGCAGGCGGATTCTTAACCACTGAGCCACCAGGGAAGTCCCTACAAATTAATTTTGATAATACCATCCAGAGGTGGAGGATATCACACATTTACAACATGTATAAATATAAACGCACAGAGACACAGAGACCTTATAGTTACTAGTATTTGTGTAAAAGTCACAAAAGTTTTTTTTTTTTAATGATTTTTACCCCTTTTGATAAGAATTACCTCCCTGATGTTTGCATCTCCAAGAATGGCTTTTAGGTCCTAGAGAGAATGGGGGTATAAAATCTATATCACAAAGGCACAAAGTATCCAAGTTTTTTACAAGATGGATTTTTGGGGTATATCTGTAGGACAGTTCTGTTTCTAATGTCACAATGTCTACAAGTATTTTAAGATGAACGGGGAGGTTTTAGGATTAAAAGGACTGACACACCGATTCACCTATTGTTTGAATGCCTCTTTCCCTTTGAGTGTATTTAGCTTAGGAGAGAAGACATAAAAAATTCCTAGGAGGCCCTGAATATCAGCTTCTCCCATTTGGCCAAGTTATCAAATCCTTTCAAATATATTGTCAGGTTTCATCCAGGACAAACAATAAATATTTCTGGTGGTATTCAATAACCTCATCAATTTTAATTTTTGTTTCCCCTTGGCTGTTTAAGGAAATACATAGCAGTTTGCCAGAAAATCCCTCAGAGTCATCAAGTCTGGGAGGGACCCATATGAGGCCATTTAAGTTGATGCTGAAGAATTGACATAGGGTTTTTGAGGATAGTTTTTTCCAGTGTCCCAGTTGATTGAAATTGAGACATCATTTTGGGGGCCAATGTTTTGATGAGGAAGCCTAGGAGGGTGTAATGGGTTAGACCTAGTTATTGTTTTAGATACCTTTTGTACCTGATTTTTCATTAGCCTTTTATGACAAGTATTTCAAAGAGGCTATCTGGGAATTTCAAAATCTTTTGGAGGCTTCTTCACACTAATTAAAATAGGTATTCCATTCTGTTTGTTCCATATGGGAACCCTTGCTTTTAAGTGTACTTAAAAGAAAAAAAAAAAAAGGCAGTAGTACCATGGTGAAGGGTGTTGACATGAGAAGAAATGGGTTCTTATCCCAGTTCTTACTAGCTGTGATACCTTGGGCAGGTTACTTAACTTCTCTGACTCTGATTATCCTTATCTTTACAATGGAGATATTTCAGTGGGCCATTATCCTGTTTTGTAACCTCCATTAGCTTCTTGATGTGTAGCAAATCTTAAAGGGAAATCTGAAAAATCTATTCCTGACATCTTCATTTGATTTTTTGGTTTAGGTTTTAGAGGCTAGTGATGGAGATAAGGATTCTTTCCATCTGTTTTGCTTAACTAAGCAGAACATATGGATTATATTTTGGAAGAAGTTATGAGGAACGGGACCCATTTCATTTGTCTTGAGAAATTTAGAAAATCAATTTAAGAAGACCCTTAGATCAGGTGAACATTGTTTTAAGGAATTCTAAAAAAACTCAAAGCAGACATAAAAACTTAAAGGATACAAGAATGTTTTGTTTTATCTAGCAAGCTTCCAAAATGCAATTTTAAGTTATTCAACTGCTAAGCAACTCTTTATATGTATTTCCAGTGAAAAGGAAGTTTTCTTCTCAAAAAGGGAGATATAGTCTATAATTCCGTTTAAGTCAAATTCTGGGAAAATATGTGGATCTCTCAGGTAATTGCATAGACCTTCAGTTATTACAAAATCAAATAGCATTTTGTTGCACACCAGAAATTAATAAACATGTCTATTAAGTTGCTTTTAAAGAGTTTAAAAATCTGAGTGCAAAAATCAGTTGCTTACCCTTTGCATTTCCCTGTTCTTCAAATGTTGTATATTTAATTGAAATTTAATTTCACCTTGCTTAAGAATGTTATTATTGGAACATTTGGAAATTAAAAAAAAAAAGTGGGGGCGCAGAATAAACCCACTGTAATCTGTGAAGTGACTTTACCTTATCCACCTGAGTAAAGAAGGTTTTGGTTTTGATTGCTCAGGGTCACTCCTGAGAAATGACAGTTTCTGAAGGGTAGTTCTACCAAACGTAGTTTTACTCAGTAGGCCTTCAACAATATAAAGTTTACTCTTTTTGAAATTTTGCAGGTTTTCCTTATCTTATTCAACCCCATCCTGCAGAATGCACCAGCTGGAATAAGCAACTACAGAATTGCCTAGGATAGCACTATTAGGAAAAGAAATTAAATCTTTATCCTGGCAATGGGTCTAATAACTGTCTTCATTTATTACTGTCGTAAATTCATAAAATTGCAGCAAAGCAAAAGCAAAATTGGAATGTCTGGACTAGTGACCAGTGAGGAAAAGAAACAAAGGAGTATTTAAATATTTGTTTTGGGAATTCCCTGGCCATCCAGTGGTTAGGACTCCACGCTTTCACTGCCGAGGGCATGGATTCAATTCCTGGTTGGGGAACTAAGATCCCACAAGCTGCATGGCCAAAAAAATATATTTATTTATTTTAAATGATGTTTCCAGTTTTCTCCATTACAGTGCTGTAATGAACATTGAACATCTTACAAGTATCACGTAGGAAACTTGAGGGAAATTTTGGTACCATAAATTATTGAAAGTGGAATTTTGATCAAAGAAATTCATGTTTTACAATTTGATAGATCAGTTAAATAAGTTATCTTACATGCATACAATGAAATGCAACCCTTAAAAAGAATGAGTTAAATCTGTAAGTACTGATATTTTTAAATGGCCACAGTATATTAGTAAATTGAAAAAGGAGTTGCTTAGCAGTATAAAATCCCATTAATATTTATATAGGGATGTTAATATTTCAGAGAGTAAAATCTGGAAGAATAAATGTCAAACAGTGGTGAACTTATTCATTGAATTAAAAGATTATTTTTAAAATTACATTAGTGCATGAATAAATTCTTCTTGTAAAAGTAAATTAATACAGATTCACAGACACTTGTACTCAAATGTTCAGACAGTTTTATTCATAAAAGTCCAAAACTTCAAACAACCCAAATGGGCCATCAATTGATGAATGGATAAAGAAATTGTAGTATATCCATACAATGGAATATTACTCAGCAATAAAAAAGAACAAAGTATTGGTACATGCTATAACATGGATGAATCTCAAAATCATTCTGCTAGGAGAAAGAGGCCACACACAGAAGACTGACTACATACTGTAGTATTCCATTTACATGAAATTTTGGAAAGGGCAAGTCTATAGTGACAGCACATCAGTGGTTGGCCAGCAGCTTGAAGTGAAGGAAGAGAACGACTACAAAGGAGTATGAGAGAACTTTTGGGGGTAATATAAATGATTAATATCATGATTATGGTGTTGGCTACACTACTGTATACATTTGTTAAAATTCATAGAATTGTACACTTAGAATTGGTGAATTTTGTTGCATGTAAATTATATCTCAATAAAGCGGATTTTTAAAAGTATAGATAAAGCTCTTTTGACTACCACCCCCAAACTAGGTTCCCTCACTCTGGAGAAGGTGCCCTTCTCGCTCCACACAGGTTAGACAGGTAACCAGTAACTATCATTACTGCAGATTCTACTTGAAAGTTATTGTTCTGCATTCACTCACACACACACACACACCCCACCCCGGGTGAAATCTACATTTTTATATTCCTTCACGGTACTTAGTCATTATTTGGCGTTTTTTCAGTAACTGTATCTCGGAGATCTTTTCATTAGAATTTATAGTTCTACATCCCTTTAACTCCTGAGAGTATTCTCAGGAATAGTAATGGATACACCATAGTTTATTCAGCTATCCCTCTATCATTCAACTATATGTGAGTTTCGCGGTGTGCCAAGCCCAGCGAAAACAACGTAATATAAAAACGGGCTAGAGGCCGGCCTTATAGAGTTTTCAGACAAGTGGGAGAGGGGAAGAGGGTTGTCAATAGTAATATTAAATGTGAAATCATAACTGTGAAGAGCAGTTACGATTTTTTTGAGCCTGAGTAATTTAGTTATGAGGTCAAGAATGTATTTTCCCAGGGAGTTAAACTCTAAAGAGATCTGAAAGGTGGGTGAGCATGGCTTAACCAGCATAAGGGTGTTGGTCGGGGGTGCTACTAATCCTAAGCTGCACCAACAGTATGGAGGAAGTATGTAGGAGGTGAAGATTGTGGGGAACTTACGGAGATATGGGTATTTTAAACAAGATGTATACCTTATTTTGTAGTCAGGAAAACACTAAGATTGTAAATATTTTTTAAGTGAGGAGGCTTTCCACTTTCTTAACATCGGGAATAAATCTTCCATGCTTCTTCTGGGAGAGAAGAGATACAAGAAAAGCCTTCCCCGTTGGCTTCTCTTAAAAAGCTTCAATAGTCGACGAAAATGTCTCGGAGTTCTCTTGTTTTGACAAAGGATTAGGGATCTTCAGTATGACCTGGCGTGGGGGCCGAGGTGTTTAGGCCTAGCTTCATATGGGGTTGCTACGGCCTCTTCCCCTGCACATCGGCTTTTAACAAGTTATCTCTTGGGAAAGCAGGGCCCATTTTCAACCCTCCATTAGGGTAAGTGTGTGGTCCCGTGCGTGAACCGCGTACCTTCGTAGAGCAGGAAATCCCCAACGCGCGTTCCCTTGAAGAGGACGCGCTCAAAGGGCGGAAAGAACGGAGGTTCACTACCTAACCCATAATGCACAGCCCGCCTTTCCGGAAGCGAGGAATACAACCGCCAGGATGCATTTCTCTGCGCAGAAACGTCACTCGTTGAGTCTGATTGGACGTGACGAAGCGAGGCAGTGTGGGACTGTGTCCGTCGCCCTTTACACAGGGGCTAACTGGCCTCGCCCAACTCCAGGAGCCACGTCCGGGAGGTGACGCCGCCAGCGGCGCAAGTCAGCGAAGATGGCCAATTCCCCTGGTGCGCAGGCGCACTGGTTCGGGCAGCGCCGGAAGCGCAGGGGGATGGGGCGGCGGTGACGCGATTCTGTCCGCGTTGGAGGGGCCGGGCCGCTGCCGGAGTCGCCGCGGCTGCCGCGTGACGTGGCACAGCCGAAGATTTAACGCCAGAGAGGGAGCAGCCCCGCCAGTCGTCAAGCAGGTCATCACCCCGCTAATTCCTTCCCGGAGGGGAGCTCCGTCCTACACACCGGCTGGCGAGCCGTCCCTGCGGCCCTCAGCTCCTCTTTCCTCCCTGAGTTTGCGGGAGCGTGAAAGAAGGCTCGGGGTCGCGCCAAACCCCTTCTGCTTCTGCCCATCGCAAGTGCCACTACCGCCATGGGCCTCACCATATCCTCTCTCTTCTCCCGTCTCTTCGGCAAGAAGCAGATGCGCATTTTGATGGGTGAGTCAGGGGCCGAGGGAAGAGGCCAGGCCCTGGTGGGGCGGCCGAGTCTCTACGCTTGGAGCGGCCTCGGGGCCTGTTTTTTTCGCCCCCCGTCAGCTGCGGTGGGGGAGGGGCGGCGGGCTGGGGGTCGGGAGGAATTCTTAAGGGGGAACAATGGGACGAAGGGTGGGCGGTCGCCCGAGATCTGTCGAAGAGGCTGGAACGGGGCCGCGGGCAAGGTTTCCTCCTTCTGGGTTTGGCTTTCTCTCCGTGGTCTTATTGAAAGCCCGACACAGTTGGGCGGAGATGTGAGAGTAGCGAACTGTCGGATCTTGCCGAACCCGAAAGACACTGGCGAGGCCCATTCTGTGAGTGCGATCTGGCTCCGTTCTTCCCCTGGTGTGGGCAGCGGTCGGGAGGGAGGCCGAGCGATTCCAGCCTTCCTCCTCCCCCTTTCTGCCCCGTGTACACACTCTGCACACTCCAGTGGTGTGTGAGCGAGCGGTCGCCGAGAGCCCGGAGCCGGCCGGGGCAGGAAGTGACCGGGCCCAGTGCGGTGGCAGGGGAGCACCCAAGGTTTCAGTAGAGTCCGGAGTCCTCAGCGCTCACTTCGCTAAACTTTGCTTCGCTCAGGATTCCGCCTCATATTTTTTTCTTTTCTTTATTAATGTCCCTGAAAACTGAGTTTATCATGAATGTTTCTTTTGGTCACTCTCAAGGGCTAAATATATTTGGTTTACTCTCTTTGGTTTTCAAACTATGTAATTTTTATCCAGCTGGCTAAAGTTTAATGAAAAAAACAAAAAAAGCTTAGAAACTAATTTTTTTTAAGCCAGTGACAAATTTTCAGTAAGTGAACATCTTGACGCATAATTTTAGGGAGGCCTTGTTAAGCAGTAATTACAAGGGTTTTTTTTTTAATTCTTATGGAAAATGGGCTTTTTAAAAATTACTTTTTAGGGTCGGTTTTTCGCTCTGCTGAGGGAGAAGGGGCTTGTCACTTGCGTGATGTAAGCAACGCCTCCCCCATAGTACTGTGAGTAGTCTTTACATTACAGCTAAGCTCCATGGACCTAAATAATGCTATACTGAGCCTCGCTAACTTTAAACATTGAATTTTGTTGGTTCATTAGTTTGTTTTCTAGAGAGGTGCAGTGGGGGAGGTTTTATTTGAAAGTTTCCCAAAGCAAGGTTCGGTAGTATTTCAAGGTGTATGAAGATTAAGGATGTGCACATTTGGTTCTTTTTTCACTTTTCTCTTATTGCAGCTTATTCACAATCCATGAAACAATTGTTGATAATTCATTCACAAAGATAAATCAAAATGTTTTGTCTTTCAAAGTTTGTCAGGTTTCAATTATGAAAAAGAATTATTTTAGCAGGATAAGCATATTATTTACACTTTAAAGGTGCCTGAAAATCGACTGTCTAAAAAAGGATCTGAAGTCACTCGGAGAACTTTGGACTGTGCTAAATGAATTTCCAGCCTGTTCCTTAAAGAGATTAACTAGTACATGGTTCTGTTCCTGGAAGTGTAGTGTGTTATATTTGAAATGTAATATGTAATATTTTACTTAAGACTTTTTGTAAATAAATCGTTGTTTCTCATTTCACTAGTTTTTTGTGATGGCTCACAGTTTCAGAGGGAGAAGAAAGGTAGAATTATATATGCTATAAGCACTTTCATATATTTACTATATTAGGGAAGCATTTCTCCCCCTTACTCCCCAGAAATGATTGATAAAAAATGGAAGAAGAAAAGTACCTGTGCATTTGTGCAGGGAATAGAAGTCATGATTTGAAATTATTCATTCATGTTAAATGTTTTATTACTCAGGTTTGCTCTTCTTGTTTTGCACTTTAACTCTGGATAATTAGGTTTCTTTGATTAAAAACAGTTTAGTCACAAGGTCACCTTTTATGGTAGTTCATCAAAGGAAGTATAACCATATGGGGAATATGTGTATGGATAGTGAAATAGGTGATTTGGAGGTTTGATCATTTTTAGATTTTTATATCTAGCTTTATGAGTGATAGCATATATAATAGCTCACTCTTAATGTGTCTGCCCCATCCTAGTTTAGAATTACCAGTTAATGATTGTTTTTTCCATATTAATTTTCTCTGACAGGCATGTGTTCTTCCTTTTCCTTTATATGGCTTAGGTAAAATTCATGCTTTCTTGAGTCAGTGACCATTTTAAAATGTTGTTGAAAGATAGCAGTTAGCTATTGAATCTGGTTTGCCAAATTACTGTTGGAGAAGTTTTAAATTTTATTTGTACACACTTTCCTAAAAGTTAAAGTAATTTTACAAGGTGTTTGAAGTTGCAGCTTATGTTAACTAATTAAAATTTTTTTTTCTTTTTGACCGTGCTGTGAGGCATGCGGGATCTTAGTTCCCCGACCAGGGGTTGAACCCGCGTCCCTTGTGTTGGAAGCATGGAGTCTTAACCACTGGACCGCCAGGGAATTCCCTAATTAAAAAATTTAAAATCAACACAGTGTATCAAATGTAACATCACTTAAACTATAGATTGACAGAAATTTTGTAGTTTTTGTAGTTTTACAGAAAAAAAATCTTGTAAATGATATTATTGAGCTTAAATTCAAAGATGACCAGTTTTCACCTTAGATTTCTCATGTAGTCCGTCATTATCCTGTTTTAAGCCTGATCTCCATATCTGTGATGAGGTGTAATTTTGGTAAATGACTCCCCAAATTTTGTTTATATTTGAAACAATATGTTCTGTAGAGGAAATATTAATTCTCCTCTCTTTGAACTTGCAAGTTCTTGCCTGTTGAAAAGCTGAGAAAGTATTGCTTTCAAAAAGATTTCTAGGGCTTCCCTGGTGGCACAGTGGTTGAGAGTCCGCCTGCCGATTCAGGGGACACGGGTTCGTGCCCCGGTCCGGGAGGATCCCACATGCCGCGGAGTGGCTAGGCCCATGAGCCATGGCCACTGAGCCTGCGCGTCTGGAGCCCGTGCTCCACAGCGGGAGAGGCCACAGCAGGGAGAGGCCCGCGTACCGCAAAAAAAAAAAAAAAAAAAAAGATTGCTAATACCAGTGTAGTTGTGTTGTCTTTCATGTGACTGTGGCTTTTTGGGACCAGAGGGGTTTCAGAGGAAAGGATCTTTTGCCAATTTGAAAAATAATAAGGGGGGTCCTCACCCTTAGTAGGTGATGGGGGGTCTTCTGATTAGTTATGTGATATAGGGAAACAATAGAAAAGGCAAAAATCCTTAGCTTCATGCCATTAGAAGTTGATACAGCCACTCTTAGGTGTACCCTCCTGCGTTATTATAAAGTATGACTATCAGAGACTGATACTTTGCTGTTAATTAACACATTGATGAAAGTGCTGATACTCCTGAACTGTTAGGTAGAAGCAAAACTCAAGGTCATTATAGTTTTTCTGTACATCTGGTAGCCTCAGTTTCAGTTTTGATGGTCAAACCTCTGAGGAATTAGATAAAATATTAAGACAGTGTGTGTCCACCAAAAAAACCTAAGGGCAGGATGGCAATATATGAATACTGTTTGAGAGCTCTGGCATCAGACTTAGGATTGTTTGTTTTTAATTTAAAAAAAATTGAGATGTAATTCACATACTATTCCTTAAAAGTGTACAGTTCAGTGGTTTTTAGTATATTCATAAAGTTGTGTAACCATTACCACTATCCCCCTCCCCGGTACCGCACAGCTTGCGGGATCTCAGTTCCCCGAGTGGGGATCTACCTGGACCACCAGAAAGAAACCCCACACACATTAGCAGTCACTCCCCTCCTCACCCCTCCCTCTTGCAACCACTCTGCTACTTTCTGTTTCTATGGGCTTGTTTATTCAGGATATTTCATATAACAGAATCATACAATATGTGGCCTTTAGTGTCTAGCTTCTTTCACTTAGCGTGTTTTCAAGATTCATCCATATTATAACATGTATCAGTACTTCATTCCTTTTTATGGCTGAATAGTAATTCTGTTGTATGGATATATTCCACATTTTGTTTATCATTCATCAGTTGATGGAAATGTAGTTGTTTCCACTTTTTGGTTCTTATGAATTATGCTGCTGTGAACATTCATGACAAGTTTTTGTGTGGGCATATGTTTTTAATTCTCTTGGGTAGATAAGCTAGGAATAGGGTTGTTGGGCCCTTGTTAACTATGTTTAACATATTGAGGAACTGACAAACTTTTTCAAAGCAGCTACACCATTTTACATTCCCACAGCTATGTATGGATCTAATTTCTCCAAAAGACCTAGGGTTTTAAAATCTGTTTTAGTACTGTGATTCTGGGGATGTTTCTGAACCTCAGATTTTGCATCTGAAAAATGGAGAGTTATTGTGAGAATTAAATTACAAAATGTATGGAATCACCTAGTACTGTGTTTGGGACACAATAAGCACTCAATTTTTAATTATTGAAAAATTATGAAGTTTTTTTTCAAGCTTCCTTGTAGAAGATTTGAAAGATAAACAAAACATGAAGAAAAATATCCTAACTGAAACTTAACTGAAAATATACTTTTTTCTTCTCAGTCTTTTTCTTTTCTGCGTTTGGTTTTTTCTCCAAGTTGAGATAATTGGAATCTAATTTTTAAACTTAAAATATAAGTATTTCTTGCCGCCTTAATTTGGTAGACATACTTTATAATGATCGGCAAAGATTTTGGGGAAAGTTTTGCTGCTTTTAACAGTTTGGTCGAAGTGCAGGTCCAGTCAAGGAGAACAAGTAATTCCAGTATATCTTTCAAAACAGTGACTTGTTTATGAGGGTGAGAGGGAGGGGAGGACATTACTGGACTGTACAGATTAGAGTCTTATCTTGGCTAGTTGAGAACTGGTTATAGTTTCATTTTGTGGAGAAATTTCATTGCCAAATATTGCAACATTAAGGAAATACATACTTAAGAAATCACTAAATGGGCACAGAATTGTTAGACCAACATGTTTTTGAGTGAGGAACTATATAATGAGTGATAATATACATTAATTTGTGCATCTTAAATCTCACAATAGAAATAACTTTAAAAAAACCCTTCTGGTTTGCATCTATACAACAGTATTTATTTATTTATTTATTTATTCATTCATTCATTCATTCATTCATTTATGTATTTATGGCTACGTTGGGTCTTCGTTGCTGCTCACGGGCTTTCTCTAGTTGTGGCGAGCGGGGGCTGCTCTTTGTTGTGGTGCGCAAACTTGTCATGGCGGTGGCTTCTCTTGTGGAGTGCGGGCTTCAGTAGTTGTGACTCGCGGGCCAAGTAGTTGTGGCGCATGGGCTTAGTTGCTCCGCGGCATGTGGGATCTTCCCGGACCAGGGCTCGAACCTGTGTCCCCTGCATTGGCAGGCGGATTCTTAACCACTGCGCCACCAGGGAAGCCCTACGTTTTTTTTAAACTAAGGTCTGAGGTCAAGTTGGACCATCAGTGAGGACTGGTGTGTACCATAGTTCTCAAAACTTAATGCAAGTGTTTTTTCTAATCATTATTTCAGTTTCAGTTCTTCCTACCCGGGCTAATGGTATTTGGACTTAGCTAAAGGTGAATTTTGCTTAATTTTAAAATTTGATCAAAATCTCTTGAGGAGGACTTAGGCTCCCAAGAGACTTAGCTTTTTCTAACAATGAAAAGATCCTGTTGTTCACCTCCTCACTTTCTGTATTTTTATTGAAGATGCCAAACTCTAAGGTAGCTGTTTTTGTTTCTTTGTATATTTTTAGAATTATGTTTTCTGATATGTTTGCTCTTCTGTAGTTAAAACATAAAACAGTTCCTGTTAACAATTGGTTTTTCTTATGCTCGTGAGTGAGGGGGCTTTTCATTCTGACTAGGAAGTGTCATAGTATTTTGGACAGAATAAACAATCTCAGTATGAAGAAGTGGGGAACAGAGTTTGATCAGAGGATAGAGGAGTAAGGAAGCATAAAATGCCTGAGTCTCCAGGGAGATCTTTTTTTTTTTTTTTTAAAGCAAGGGTTTCCTGTGCTAAGTCATGCTCTGATACAAATACTAAACAACAACAAAACTATCCTTAAAAAACAAACAAAAAAACACGAAAAACTATCCTTGCTTAAATCTATACTTGGTTGAATTAATTTCAAAATCTGTGATAGCGTTAATCTAGGTGGCCAAATGTGATATCCTTAGACCAGTAATATTCAGTGAGGTTTTTAGATATTGACCTTCCATTTATGAAGGCTTTAGCAAACAATGTAGAATATGCAGCTTTTCAGAGATTCATACTTAAACATTTAATTTGCTCTTCACCCTCTTCTATACCTTCTTGTTGTACTATGGATTTTTTTTTTTTTTTGGAAACAAGGACATTCCTCCCTACTTATATCTGCCTGCCTCAAAGGAATTATTTTAAGAATTTAGACATTATATTGGAGATGAATATGACAAGGCCTTCTTTACAGCCCAAATTAACCAGTCTTTTGTTATCATTTCTGCACATTTGATGTTGAAATGGACTTAGGTAGGGGTAAAATTAGCCTCATCTTCCTTTCTTACATATATATTTTTTCCCCTAGCATCAAGACCTTTTACCTAAAAGTTGCTTGTTATATTAAAGGAAATTGAGTTTTTGAATCTTAAAGGTAGTTCTTAATTTGTTTTTATGTGTTCTCTGATTCAACTTATAATTTGTGTTTTTAAAAATGGTAGTAGTTCATAGAATTAATGAGGACTTGAATTGGAAGAGATCTTAGATTACTTGATCTGGTCCCCTTATTTTATAGCTGATTTCTCTGACCTCTTTCCTAAAGTGATTTGTTTAAAGCCATTCAACTATTGTGTGGCAAAGCACATCTTGAGATTAGACCTTGTGCTGTCTCTCTAGGTCTAGAAAGAAAAATGGAAAGGCTTTTTTTTTTTTTTTAAGATGTTGGGGGTAGGAGTTTATTAATTAATTTATTTATTTTTGGCTGTGTTGGGTCTTCATTTCTGTGCGAGGGCTTCCTCTAGTTGTGGCAAGCAGGGGCCACTCTTCATCGCAGTGCGCGGGCCTCTCACTGTCGCGGTCTCTCTTGTTGCGGAGCACAGGCTCCAGATGCGCAGGCTCAGTAGTTGTGGCTCACGGGCCTAGTTGCTCGGCGGCATGTGGGATCCTCCCAGACCAGGGCTCGAACCCGTGTCCCCTGCATTAGCAGGCAGATTCGCGACCACTGCGCCACCAGGGAAGCCCCTGGGAAGGCTTTTGTAGGAGGTGTTGCCTTTGGGAATCAGAAATGAGGTGATTTCATTTCTAACTCATTTGTGCCTTGACCAGTCAGCTTTTGCTTTCAAAATAAAAATTTGTTGTAAAATTGTTTCTTAGTGTGTGCTTTTGGTCTAGATTTAAAATCTGAAATGTCTTTTTCTAGTTGGGTTGGATGCTGCTGGCAAGACGACCATTCTGTATAAACTGAAGTTAGGAGAGATAGTCACCACCATTCCTACCATTGGTAAGAAAGTTTACAGTGATTTTAATTTATATCATAATAATGTATTATAAAGTGAAATAGAATATAGTTTAATTCTGACTATTTTTTTTCAGAGTAGTTTTTGGTTCACAGAAAAATTGAAAGGAAACTACAGAGATTTCCCATATATCCACTCCCCCAACACGTGCATAGCCTCCTCCATTGTCAGCATCACTCAGTAGATGAACCTACATTGACACATCGTAATCACCCAAAGTCCATATACCTTAGGGTTGTCCTACATTCTTTGGGTTTGGACAAATATACAATGACATATAGCCATCATTGTAATTGTCTTGGGTTTTTACGTTTGTTGATTATCTATTAGGACTTAAAAAAAAGCAATTCTGGGAGAATTCCACAATAAAGGGGTTTATTTTCTGAATGACATTGTGCACAGCAAACTTTTTTTTCTTTTTACTCTATAGGTTTTAATGTGGAAACAGTAGAATATAAGAACATTTGTTTCACAGTATGGGATGTTGGTGGTCAAGATAAAATTAGGCCTCTCTGGAGGCATTACTTCCAAAATACCCAGGTAAGTTAGGAATGCTATACATTTTTATAACTTTTTTTTATATGTTTCATGCTCCAAAGTTTATGTTAATATAGACTGTTTACTTGGATATTGGTGTTTACTCCATGAGTTGGCATTCTTCTTATCACTGCTTCCATGTTCTTCAGTGGACTCTCTCATTCATGCCTTTGTAGGCTAAATTACCTAGGGTGGAAGAGTTACATAATTATCGTAGTAATATTTTGGAAGATGGGGTGGGGTGGTTCTCAGGGTTGAATTAGATGTTTCATCAGTAGTTCTATTGGTTTCATTCTTAGTTTAGGAAGTAAGATCTGTATAACTTTCTGTCATTGTAGTTTTAAATGAATGTAATACAATTAATAGCCCTTCATTTAACCCAGTTAAGTGTTTACTTTATTAAAATACATTAAGAAAAAATAAGGTAGATCTGCTCTGTTGATTTGTACATGATTTTTATATTATCATGTAGTATGTATAATGCTGGCATGGTAGAGACCTTAGTGATCCTGTAGAGCAGAAATTCTCAAATTTGACTGCACATTAAAATTACCAATGGAGTTTTAAAAATCCCAAAGCCCTGATCATAACACCTGACCACTTGAATCAGAATCTCTGGGGATATAAACTAGCCATCAGTAGTGTTTCTCAGATGTTAATCTGCATATGAATCACCTGGGTATTTATTAAAATACAGATCAGTTCAGTGGGACCTGGCTGAGTAAGGCCTGAGATTCTTCATGTCTAGCAAGTTTTTGGGTGGTGGTGCTGATGTTGCTGGTTTGGGACCTCACTTTGAGTAGCAAGGCTCTATCTAGTACAGGGTTTTTTAACAGCAGCAGTGTTGACATTTCAGACTGGTTAATTTCTTTGTCATTGAGTGAGGGGAGGGCTCTCCTTTGTATTGTAGGATGCTTAGCAGCATTCTTGGCCTTTACACACTAGTTGCCAGTAGTAGTCTCCCCCACCCAATCCAGTTGCAACAACCAAAAATGTCTCCACGTATTGCAAAATATTTCCTGGGGACAAAATTGCTCCCTCTTGAGAAATACTGTGGTAGTCTAACTCTTATATATGAGGAAACTGAAGCTTGGAATGACTTAATTAAGAGTGGAGAGCTGGTTCTTGTTTTACATTTTTTATTCAAGTAGTTCCCAACTCTGTGGTGTTTTCTACCACATGAGAGGTTTCTTATCATTTTTTGTTTACTACTGGAGTTGATAAAATTTTTTAAAAATAATGTATGATGTTAGAAGCACTTCATATGTTTAAGATGTACAGATGTCATTCTTGATCTCCAGCTCTTATAACATTGTAGACAAGTGACGTTTATTGCCACCGGGTGGCAGTGAATACCCTAGGTGAGTGGCTGGAACAACCAGGTTTAAGTAGCATGTCATGTTAAGTAAGTGGCATACTTTTTTATTTAAAACTTAAAATGTTTCTGTTCATTAACATAGCTGTGGTTAGAAAAGATGTTTTGATATGAGTTACATGCTTTTAAAAACTTTACTATGGAAATTTTCGAATGTATACAAATGTAGAGAATAGCATAATAAACTCCCACATATCTATTGATATTACCCAACTTCAGTTATTAGGATATGGCCAGTGTTCTTTAATCGGTCCTCCTTTATAATGATGTATTTCACCTTTTGGATTATTTTAAAGCAAGTCATAGGCATTTCACTTAGGGAACATGCTTTTTAAATACATTTAGGTATGAAGTAAATCTGCTAATACTAAGACTGTAATTCTTTTTATTTTTTAAAATTTTATTGAAGTATAGTTAATTTCTGCTGTACAGCAGAGTGACTCATTTATACATATATGTATTGTTTTTCATATTCTTTTCCATTATGGTTTATCACCGGACATTGAGTATAGTTCCCTGTGCTATACAGTAGGACCTTGTTGTTTATCCATCCTATGTATACTGGTTTGCACCTGCTAATCCCAACTCCCAATCCTTCCCTCCCCCATTCCTCCTCCCCCTTGGCAACCACAAGTCTGTTTTCTATGTCTGTGAGTCTGTTTCTGTTTCGTAGATATGTTCATTTGTGTCTTATTTTAGATTCCACATATAAGTGATATCATATGGTATTTGTCTTTCTCTTCCTGACTTCGCTTAGTATGATAATCTCTAGGTCTGTCCATGTTGCTGCAGATGGCATTATTTCATTCTTTTTTTATGGCTGAGTAATATTCCATTGTATATATGTACTGCATCTTTATCCATTCATCTGTCGATGGGCATATTCCATGTTTTTATTTTTAAGCCTTTAATTCTTTTTTCTTTTTTTTTTTGCGGTACGCGGGCCTCTCAGTGCTGTGGCCTCTCCCGTTGCGGAGCACAGGCTCCGGATGCGCAGGCTCAGCGGCCATGGCTCACGGGCCCTTTAGATCCCTTTTAGAGGCATTACCTCTTCTAGAGAAGTAGGTTCTAAATAGGAGTGGTTTGGGGGATAGGAGGAAAAGGAGGAGACATTTACTAAATGCCCGTGATATGCCAAGGACAATGCTTGATTCTTTTATACCTCTATGATTATGTTTAAAAATAGGCTTAAAGAGGGAGGAGATATGGGAACATATGTATATATATAACTGATTCACTTTGTTATAAAGCAGAAACTAACACACCATTAAAAAAAATAGGCTTAAAAAATTGGTGGTATTTTATTTTATAGAAGAGGAGGCATGTTCCAGGATTAGGTAATTTATATAACTAATAAGCATTGAATTTGGTATCTTCCCACTATGCCATACTAGCTCTGAAAGCACCAAAATTTTTTTCAAAGGGTAGGATGTTTAAAATTATGATGTCCTGCAGAGATAAAGGAAATGGGTTTCAAGTTTTTTAGACCAAAAGAAATTATGTCATTTAATGACCGTAGCCTAAAATAATTATTAAGTACCCTGGCAAGCTCAGTACTATGGTAATACTGAGGGGATTAATCCCTCAGTGGATTTAATCTGGTGACTTACACAAATCAGTAGTGGCACAACACAGTTTATGATAAAGTGACAAATGATTAAAAATACTTTAGGGGTCAGGGTTGTGGGGAAAAGAATAATACTTTAGTGTATATACTAAAGAATATACTTTAGTGTAATAGAAATAGATTTTTAACAAAGCTATAAAATTAATCTGCCCTGTCTCTCTCTAACTGAAAATTTTATACTTTCCCATTTGAAAGTTTTTGGAAGAGTCTTAATTCAACTAATTCCTTCCCAATTCCACTTCTTTTGTAGTATAAAATTCTAATATTTGAATATCTTTAAGAATGGTTACTACCTTCCTTTTTGTTAAGAATTTCTTATTCGATCAAGTCAGCCTTGAATTTTTCTTGATATATTTTGCTGAAGACTTTCTTCTCCTGATTCTAGAGCTGGCAGGCAGCATTCTAGAGCAAGACTCTCTTTTCCTGATGAACTATATAAAAGCTACTGTAGTGTACTCCTTCTGCTTCTTTTTTTAGTTTCATTTTGTGCATGCTTTTGAATAAGGTAATTCAGTTAGTAAATTCATGAATCCTTAGGATCTGTGGATTGTTGTTTTTCCTTTTGTGCCCACTTTGTGGCCATTTTGTTACTTCTACTTACCTGCATTTAAATGTGCAAAGGTAGGGGAAAGGGATAGAATTTATTCTTCTTAGCGTAGTTGAAAAAAGTGATCAGTTGTTAAGAGGTAGATTTTTTTTTGGAAATAACATTGATAAGTTAAAATCACAAATAGTGCTCAAATCTGTAATGCCCTGTCTTTTCCTTTTTTTTTTTTTTTTTTTGGTAAGGAGACTTTCTTCCTAACATGTTATTAACTCTTGATATGGTTTTGCTGCCTATATACTTGGGTTTCATATTTAGTGTGTGCTTTAAATTTAACTTTTAATTTATTTCAGGGTCTTATTTTTGTGGTAGATAGCAATGATCGTGAAAGAATTCAGGAAGGAGCAGAAGAGCTGCAGAAAATGGTGAGAATAGTTTTTAAATTTACCATTTCCAAGATATGTTTTTCTGGGTGATAGTGGTGGTATTAGTGGTCGGTACATTTTAACTGTAATTTGATTACATAAATCAACTTTTTAGAGCTAGAAAGAACCTTGAAGAACTATATATTATCACAGGTTCTTAAGACCGCACATAAAAATTTCCTGTAGAGCTTTTAAAAAAACTCATGGATGAGCAGTTACTTCAGTAAGTTTGGAGGAAGGCCCAGTTTGTTTGTAGAATGCTCCATGGGTGATTTTGATGCATATCTCTGGTTGAGGATGTTTACTTTAGTCCAGTCTTTTATTTTCTAGTTATAAAATCTCCAATTTTGAAGCTTTTGTGACCTAGGAATCCTGGTTCAAATCCCTTGTTCCCAAGGTCATTGGGTTCAGTTTTCGCTATACTATACCTATAAAATATACTTCAAAATGTTTCGTAATAGCAACCATGATAAAAGAATTCTACCTAAGGCATGTAGCATTTTGGTCGATGGTGGCATTTTGGCCTTGCCAAATATTGGCTAAATGTTTTCATATGTTCATACTGTTAAAAATCCTGAGGGGGAAAGTTGTTGAGGAACTTTGCTAGAGGAATGTTGTCCTGGTTTCAGACTTGTAGGTGTAAAATATTTACTGAAATATTCTCATTCAGTGCTCCTAAGACTGGAGTGCAGTTTGTAAAAACCATGCCAGTATGTGTGTAACTGGTGCTTTTTTTGTCTCAGTTAACTATTACCCCTTCTACTCTTTTTTTTTTTGTAAACAGCTTTATTGAGATATAGTTCACATACCATAACTTCACTCATTTGAAATGTACAAGTCACTGGTTTCTAGTATACAAAATTGTACAATCATTACCACAATTGAATTTTTTTTTTTTTTTTGCCATACGCGGGCCTCTCACTGTTGTGGCCTCTCCCATTGCGGAGCACAGGCTCCGGACGCGCAGCCTCAGCGGCCATGGCTCACGGGCCCAGCCGCTCCACGGCATGTGGGAGCTTCCTGGACCGGGGCACAAACCCGTGTCCCCTGCATCGGCAGGCGGACTCTCAACCACTGCGCCACCAGGGAAGCCCGCCACAGTTGAATTTTAGAACATTTTCATCACCTTCAAAAAGAAATCCTATAACTATTAGTGTTTGTTCCCCATTCCTTCCCCCATTCTACCCTGCCTGCATACAATATGTGGTCTTTTGTTACCTTTTTAAACTTTTTGTTTCTTTTCACTTAGCATAAGTTTCCAAGTGTTGTGTCATATATCAGTATTTCATTCCCACCGGCTTCTGCTCTTGGTATAATTCTTGTATTTTACATGATACTACTAATGCCCTAATCACTATATTGTTTTCCCACTGTCATTTGATCCAACTAGCTGGAAAGGATAAAAGTCCAAAAGAATCATTGTCTAAATATGTTTACTACTGAGTACCATAAGATCCTGCCATAAATGTTTATTCCCATGTGTGTTTCTTGTCCTTGCCAATCCTGACCCTCCATGGATGATCATCAAGACTGAATAAATGATTTACCGTAATGGAGTGTAGGATGATTGACTTGGAAAATAGTTTTGCTTTACTTGAAGGTGTATGATTATTGATTTGATGTTTGATAATGTATTTAATGTTGAATAAATGATATATATATGTAGGAAGCCTGTTTTACTTCGTTTGTTACAATAATTGGATTCCAGTTTGGTAGTTGTTAATGTCTTTATTTTCAGCTTCAGGAAGATGAGTTGCGAGATGCCGTGTTGCTGCTTTTTGCAAACAAACAGGATTTGCCGAATGCTATGGCCATTAGTGAAATGACAGATAAATTAGGTCTTCAGTCTCTTCGTAACAGAACAGTAAGTATTTGGAGTTTCATATCAACCTCCTGACTATTAGATTATTAGGATAATTGTTTAAGCTGATATTTAGTTTAAACATTTATTAATTGTCCCCTTTGAAATAGATGATGAGCACATCATTTAAAAAACTACAGGGACTTCCCTGGCAGTCCAGTGGTTAAGATTCTGCGTTTCCAATGCAGGGGGTGGGGCACAGGTTCGATCCCTGGTTGGGGAACTAAGATCCTGCATGCCTGGCAGCACAGCCAAAAGCAAAAAACAAAAAACACTACAGTAAGAGAATCTTGCTTATATAAAAATGAGCCCTTTCAGGCTTTATTTCAAACCTTTGTAAATGTTGTATTCAACTTTAAAGTACGTTGATATCTTCTCCGTTTTTAAACTTTTTAATATATATCCTTTAAGGATCCAAAGGTTTTAAATATCTTTATTTCATTTGACTTTTGTTAACATTATCCTCAAAATGATTAGTATTGATGAAGATGTGAAAAACTGTACTGTATGAGAATTGTAATATCTAAAGATTATTGATAGTCTTAATTTAAATTTTATCTTTTATATAACTCTGCAGCAAATATTTTGTAATTGGGTTTTCTTATTGAAACTGCAATATTTAGCAGCCATATTTTAGATAATATTTTGTGCTGTGTGCGTGGTAGCACTAAGAGCTTGTGGAGGGACCTGTAATTATGATGTTAAACAAGTTTTGAGTTTAAAATTATAAAAAATATCTACTTGCTCTCCAGTAGCTTTATCATTTGAGATCAGTGGTTTAAATATTGACAAAATACAATATATTGTTTTATTTATAAAGATGATATCACAAACTATTATTGTGGTTTGTGCTTTACAGTAGTTTTTCATTAACTTGTCAACAAGGTGAAACTGTGATGTGGCAATAACTGTATACAGTGTTTAAGATGTCCCAGCCCAATTTAAATAAGACAGACTGTAAATGATGCAATTTTCCATGCTGTGAGGATATGAATTCATGCCTTTTTCCCAGCCTTCTAGGTTATTGGGGTCTTTGGTATTAAAGTAATAATTGGCAGCATATGGTAGACTTGAAGTGACTTTGCAACATTAAAGCAAAGTCTTTATTTTAAGGCAAAATAAAACTGGTCAATAAAGAAAATTAATAAACCACCCCTGAAAGGTAATTAAATTGCTTTCCAGGTCTTTTTCTTGGTACTTGAAACTTTTCATGACATTTCATACAGTTACTGAAGATAATATTCATAAACATTTTAAAGATTGGAACTTGTGGGGGTACATGAGACTAAAGATAGTGAAATTCCCAAAAAAGCTTGCCTCTAAAATATCAATAATCCCTACTCTTTCAAAATTTTGCCTCTTCTACTCTGAACTTAGTTTTGTGGGAAACAAGAGCATCATAAGGACCAGGTGGGTAGTTTATTAGTTACTAATCTTGCCATGAATTTTCTTTTCAGATTAAGTAGTAGTTGGTTAAATGTAATGAATGGGTAGTAGTAGCTTTAGATATGAGAGGAGTTTTGTGAGAAGCAAGAGGTAGGAGAACAGTTCTGATCTATACAGTTACTGAGATCATTAAATATAAAACTAATCATTTGTGAAATATACTTTTAACACATTTACAACTTTAGTTCCTATGGCTTTATGTATTTTTCCTTTTTCTCTATACATTTATGGCACCTGCTCACTAATACCCCTGGAAAATAATTTTCTGAGTAAGGAATTTTAAACACTGGTTATATTAATCAAGTGTTTTCTTATTGTCCTTTCTTTACAGTGGTATGTTCAAGCCACTTGTGCTACACAAGGAACCGGTCTGTATGAGGGACTTGACTGGCTGTCAAATGAGCTTTCAAAACGTTAAATGAAACTGGATATCTAACCAAGGACATGTTTGATAGAATTGGTCTAGGCTTGTTACAACAAAATTAGTTTGCATCTTGGTTATTAAACAGTATGTGGGACTGGTTTGGGCAGAATATTACAGCGTTTAAACTTATTTTGTTGCCAATTATTGTTTACCAAGTATAATGTTGCCATTTAGCAATATGCTTGGTTTTAAAGAGATTCTCTTAACTTGGGGGAAAAAAAAGTGTCTCCTCTTTTAATTTTACTTCCCTTAAGCCTAAATGCCTGGACATAGCTAATGTGACACCTTTAAATAAATCCATTTTGAATGTTTTTTGAGCCCACAACAAATAATGTTTTAAAGTTATCCCCTTGCTACTTTACTGATACGTTTATCATTCCTGGGACAGTCTGCTGATTTAAAAAATGTTGCATTCCATTTGTATTTATTTTTCTCCCTTGCCAAAAAAGATTTTTTAATACTGCTTGTACCAGCCAGGGAAATGCTCCAAAACACTATTCAGATCTTTTGCACTGAGGAACTTATATTTCCCTCCCATAATTAACTCCTGGCTTCCATCAGCCAAGCTTACCTTGGTGTGGTTTGGATTTGATAGCTAATTAGTTCTGTGCTAGTTGCAAAGAGTTCATATTGAGATGATTTTTAATACTCAGCAGATTGTCTTCCTTTATATTGTATCTTTTTTATGTTGCATGTTGCTTTTGGTATCAGCCTGACTCTTGGCCCAGTATATGATAGTTCTGATGTTTTATTGTTTGTTGGTGAAGATGTCTTCATTAAGAGTTTTGGAAAACTCATCAGACTCAATGAATAAGTTTTCTTCATAACCCATTTGGAATTATTCCTAATAAAATGATAAAACATGTAATTGTGTTTGTTTTTCTTGAGTCTTGAAGATGTTTGAAATAGATTTTTCTTAGTTGATTTGCATATATTACATACTGTGAACAATAATAAAGATCCCAGTGAATTTATTTATTGTTTGAATTGGAAATAAAATGTGGGTTGCTATCGTGTGTAACAGAGTGAGGAGCAATTTCAAGAATTTAGTTTTCTTTGATAAAATACCATTTTGATGCTGTACATTTCTAAAGTCAGGTCAAGAGTAAAAAGCTGTAATAAAATGAACTGCTCCCAAAGTATGTATGCATGTGTTTGTTTCACAGCTAACATTCGTTTTAAAAAAATTCAAGTGTTTTTTGTATCTCATAATACATAGACTGTTAGTGATGCTGCTCTCCTATGTAGGAGAACAAAGTTCACAAACACTTTTCTTTTTTAGCTTCACAAATTTCAGAACTTCTGCAGAAAGTGACTAAATCTTTGTCATAGGGTAGTACCTCATGAATTGCATCTGTTAATTTCTTAAGAACTCAACTTGGTAACCTTATGAGTAACTTAGTTTTTGTCTATAATCTAACGTTTTTGTATTTCATAAACCTTGCATTTTTATGATTATTAATGGCTTAGATTTAGATAAATTTATGGATTGGAATCTTGTTTTCAAAGCCAATACATACTTGTAAAATAATGTGTATATTTGAATTGTAAAAAAAACTACTGGACAAAGCGAAAAGAATTTAGAATTAAGTAGTTGGTGATTGTGAAACAGGTTACTGGGAGAAAGTGTATGCTAAACTTGTGTTATTTCATGTAAGTGCATCTTCTCTAGCCCACCGGATGAATTCTTCCTTCTTCCCTCCAAATAAGAAAGGTCTCATTTCTTGGATAAAACTAAGATAAGGGTATATAGTATGTGTGGTTTATATGGGGTTCAACTAGGGGATACAAAACTTCAGAGGTTCAATGATAGGATCATAGTTAAATTACCATTGTTGTATTAATTTTAAAAAAACTAAACCAAGTAAGTCAAAGATGCTTTCATGAACTCTGAAGATAAAGAGAATCCATATAATCTTACTTTCAAGATATGGCAGCTCTGGGCTTCCCTGGTGGCGCAGTGGTTGAGAGTCCGCCTGCTGATGAAGGGGACACGGGTTCGTGCCCCGGTCCGGGAAGATCCCACATGCCGTGGAGCGGCTGGGCCCATAAGCCATGGCCGCTGAGCCTGCGCATCCGGAGCCTGTGCTGTGCAACGGGAGAGGCCACAACAGTGAGAGGCCCGCATACTGCAAAAAAAAAAAAAAAAAAAAAAAAAAATATGGCAGCTCTTACTACCATTGTTGGAAATGACTGCATTAGGAATCTAAAATTGCCTAATTTTTGCTAAATGGGTTAAATAAAGATTTGCAAGATTGCTTGCTCTTTTTTATTTTTAAAAGAAAACATTAACTTGGCGATTTGGCTTTTTTTTTTTTTTTTTTTTTTTGGTGGTAGGCGGGCCTGTCACTGTTGTGGCCTCTCCCGTTGCAGAGCACAGGCTCTGGACACGCAGGCTCAGCGGCCATGGCTCACGGGCCCAGCCGCTCCACGGTATGTGGGATCTTCCCGGACTGGGGCACGAACCCGTGTTCCCTGCATCGGCAGGCGGACTCTCAACCACTTCGCCACCAGGGAAGCCCGATTTGGCATGTTTTTACCCCAAGAAATTATTCTTTTTCTTCAGTCCTGGTGGTAGTTTTTTTTTGTTTGTTTTTAAATTAAATTGAGAAGTTTCATTTTTTTCCAAGTAGAAGTGAGTAAATGCTTTGGGAAAAAGTATAAATTGAAAGATGATCCCTAGAATGCCTTTCACTGTGTTTTAACATTCTTTGAAAACAATGCAAACTTATAAAATCACTATCACTGTCCTAATTTATTGACATGATCAGTACTCTTATGAAATACTTGACATTGTATTCAGTGCTTACTGTTTACACAGATGTTAAACGTAGTGTTGATCAAAAAGAGGTCTCTGTGACCCTCCCGTATTATACAGAACAGTTGATTATACCCGCAGATTAAAAAATACTCTGTCAAATAATTGTTAAGTATGTTAACAGAGAAGCTGAAGAGGGATTGTGGTTCCCTTAAAAGCTGACTAGCACCATCAGAGTTGAGCATAGAACCATTTTCTGTTTTCTGTCCCTCTGTTAATAGGCTTTTTTGTTGTTGTCCGTAATATTCCCCATTGTCTTTTTTCTGAAATCATTCAGTTGCTTTTCTGTGGTGGTATTTTGTTACATGTTGCTTCCATGGATTCCCCCCTTTACCTTATATATTCTTCAATGAAAATAAAACATAAGTGAAATGTTTATCTTAATTTTCCAGAGTATCAGTGTCTCATTTACTGAGACTTCATTTTCATTAGTGTATACACAGAATTATCTCATATGTAGTAATAATTATTTCCAGATATTTACTGGGATCAAACTGCCTTTTTTTTTTTGGCCACGCTGCGCGGCATGTTGGATCTTAGCTCCCCAACCAGGGATCAAACCCGAGCCCCCTACATTGGAAGGATGGAGTCTTAACCACTGGACCAACAGGGAAGGAAGTCCCCAAACTCTTTTAAAGTCCATGGGATGTGTAGTGATGTCCTCACTTTCATTTCTGATAATGGTAATCTGTATCCTCAGTCTGGCTAGAGGCTTATCAATTTTATTCATCTTTTCAAAGAACCAGCTTTTGGTTTAGTTGATTTTCTCTATTGATTTCTTGCTTTTAATGTCATTGATTTTTTTTTTTTTTTTTTTTTTTTTTGGCCGCACTGCGTGGCCTGCAGGATCTTAGTTCCCTGACCGGGGATTGAACCTGCCCCCTGCAGTGGAAGCGTGGAGTCCTAACCACTGGACTGCCAGGGAATTCCCACATTTAAATGTTTTTGAATTATGTTTGGAAAACTGGTTGGCTATTAGGAAAGATTTTCCCTCTTGAGTTGCCATGTGGGTCTTATGATAAACTAGTAGTGCAAACTTTTATCTTTCATTATATATGGGTTTTGGTTTTGTCTCAGCCTAGTTTGTAGGGAATTTCTGCCTGTATTTCATAGCTGGAGAATGTGAGATCTAAAGGTGTCAATTTCCACCAGGGAGATTTTCCCACAGTAGTGTTCTTTGCACTTCTCCCCCTTATGTTGCTCAGAGATCTATCTACCTTTGGACTGAAACCACCACATTTTGATGACTCAAAAATGTCACCAACCAGTAAAATTCTTGAAAATTTGAAACAACTGATTTTAGTTTCTAGAATTTTAAAGAACATCACATAGCCAGAAATGATTTGTTCACTAATGAATTATGAAATACCAGTTTGTATGTCTGTAGTGGCAACTGTATAAGAATTCATTTAACAGGATAATATGTTCTGTAATAGTCTTAGTAGTTTGTAATTGATAACGCAAAATTTTCAGAATGTTAATTCCTATAGCAAGAACTTGTAACATCATAAAATGTGGTTCACCAGAGTTGCTACTTTCCATATTTTATAATTAAATGTACTAAAAAATCTAAATGTAATAGAAAAATTCAATCACAGAGATGGCTTTAAACACTTAAACATTTCGGAATAACACTTTATTCTAGCTCATATACAAGGACATTTTGGTATGCTATTTATACAGTTGTCTTAGTGTTCCCTACATTTGGACTAATCATACTAACATCTATATGCTAGAGATTTGACCGAAGTATATGCACTTCAAAATAATATTCTATATTCTAATATTCTGAAATGCCTGTGTACAATCTGATCATTGTTTAGTCAGCAAATATCAAATTTAAAGTATCAAGATGTGGAATGTTTGATAAGTGTTTAGAATTTTTCTGACCAGAGTTCCATCTACCTAGCTGTGGTGTTAAATACAGGACCTGTATGTTTTTCTCATGGGCATGAAGATGTCATGTTACACTTTTTTCTTTTATGTTTCTCAACTTTTTTGCTTAAACTTTTTCTCTCAACTTACTATAGTAAGTCCTGTCAACATGTTTGTTTGAAAGCAAACCAAAACCAAATATTAAAACGGAAAAAAAAAAATTGCAAAACAATCAGATTCTGTGGCCATCATCAAGAAATCTAGAAACAATAAATGCTGGAGAGGGTGTGGAGAAAAGGGAACACTCTTGCACTGCTGGTGGGAATGTGAATTGGTACAGCCACTATGGAGAACAGTATGGAGGTTCCTTAAAAAACTAAAAATAGAACTACCATATGACCCAGCAATCCCACTACTAGGCATATACCCTGAGAAAACCATAATTCAAAAAGAGACATGTACCAAAATGTTCATTGCAGCTCTATTCACAATAGCCCGGAGCTGGAAACAACCTAAGTGTCCATCATCGGATGAATGGATAAAGAAGATGTGGCACATATATACAATGGAATATTACTCAGCCATAAAAAGAAACGAAACTGAGCTATTTGTAATGAGGTGGATAGACCTAGAGTCTGTCATACAGAGTGAAGTAAGTCAGAAAGAGAAAGACAAATACCGTATGCTAACACATATATATGGAATTTTAAAAAAAAATGTCATGAAGAACCTAGGGGTAAAACGGGAATAAAGACACAGACCTACTTGAGAATGGAGTTGAGGATATGGGGAGGGGGAAGGGTAAGCTGTGACAAAGCGAAAGAGAGGCATGGACATATATACACTACCAAACATAAGGTAGATAGATAGTGGGAAGCAGCCGCAGAGCACATGGAGATCAGCTGGGTGCTTTGTGACCGCCTGGAGGGGTGGGATGGGGAGGGTGGGAGGGAGGGAGATGCATGAGGGAAGGGATGTGGGAACAGATGTATATGTATGACTGATTCACTTTGTTATAAAGCAGAAACTAATAAAAAAAAATAAAAAATAAATAAAAAAAATAAAAAGAATCAGATTCTGGCTTCAATATATTATTTCTATATTTGTAAACTGATGTTAAAAAATGCTCTCAAGATGCTTTTTAGGAAGGCACAATTTGGTAGCATCAATTTTTCACTTACAGCTTTTTCTAAACAAGATCCCAAGAAACTGCCACCCTAATTTTTCCGGCACGTACTTTTTAAGCACTTCAAGGTTCAATCTGAAGTGCAAGTAAAACCCTCTCATTCTCAAAATTACTAAGAGTAAACAATACATTGGATAGTGAGCAGAATATGAAAATACAGGTTACTTTGTCAAAAGATGAAAGTTATGGTATTGGGTTAGAGACTAAATGTGGAACAAAGGCCTTCATGACTGGAAAATCAGAGCTCTTGAAGTGAGCTCTAGCTATCTAAGCTTAGAAGTTAAATGCAGAAAAACGAGAACATTTTGGTTCTTTTGAACAAGAGCACAACAGCTAAAGCATTACAAATACGGTATGGTGATAACTGGGTTAGAAAAACTCAGTTACTACTCTAGGCTAGACTCTAATCAGTAAAACTATACTTTGTAATTTTCAAGAGTTTGGCTTCATATTTAAAATTTTTTTACAGTATGTAAATAATTACATATACAGTGTTCTGTAACTCAAACTATAATGCTCAAGTCTATAAGAAGTTTATTCGAGATGCTCAAAAGCCCTACTACTACTCTCCCTTTCTCCTATTTAGAAAAACCAACAATTTTGAAAATACTTGTAGCACAGAAATGCTCCATGGTTCATCCACAACTGCAAGCCCGTATCAATAGGCAGTTTCTCGTATCTAATGTATTGTGTTATAGTCTCTAATATCATATGTCAAATACCCTGTTGATTTATGAACATTTTCCATGGGCAAGGGTGTTAAAGACAACAGGATCAAGTTGACGATGTTATTTTTCACTTTAAATACTAAATTAGGCTTGCATACTGAAAGTTAAAATGAGCTGCAAGTAAGAATGGGAATATAAATATGTCCATTTGTACCATACACTAAAAATTAAAATCCTAAAAATAAGAGAATGAAGATACCTTATAACTGAAAAATGAGAAGCAATAGGAATTGGTAATGGTATATTTTAATTTTTTGTTAAAGCTCTGAAGTTGTATTAAATTGCTAACCAAATTGAGGTAGAGGTAGACCCTAATGTTATTCCTTCCATGTGTCACAATAAGCCTCTCACTTTAACTTGTATGCGCTTTCCCCCTAATTATATACACGATTTAATTTGAAATGTGTGTTATGATAGAAAAATTACAGGATCATTCAAATGGTTTTTTACAAAATTCTTAATTACTAGTAAAAAAAAAAAGTATAAAAAGTACCCAATGTTCTTCCTGCTGGTCATAAATATATTTGTTTTTCCTCCAAGTGTAGAAAAAAAAGGGTAGAGAAACTATATTATGCAACCATTATGATAGTCATGTAATGAAGACACTAGAACATAACTCGTATGGTAAGAATATTTTACCTTAGTGCCTAGTTTTCCTCTTTGAAGGTTACACATAGCTTTGATTCATATTAAATTTCCTACTGAAGCAGATTTAAATTCCATCAGACACAAATCTATTTCCATTTTAAATCACATACAAGTGCTAAGTGATCAGAGGGATGGGAAACACTAGGTAAGGCCTGGTGGGTGGTAACTTCTTCATGAGTAGGTAACGGAATCACCTGTTCAACCTCTAAAGCATTTAAGTCAATGAAAATGTAATCCAGACATCCATGAAAGCCACCAACGTAATTTGTGTAAGCAGGTTCACCACAAGCACTTTTCAGTTTGAAGAAATGGGTAAGAGACATGTTGCATCGTTCCTCTTCCCCATTGGAAGTCCAGTCTTCATGATCCTCTGGAATATTGCCACTGATGACAAAGCGATACATTCCTGTTGATGGGGTACTATTAAAGTCCCCACAAAATATAACTGGTATTCTGGGATACAGATCACAAGAGACGTGTCTAATGTGAGCCAAGGCTACTGCCATTTGAATGAGACGAATGTACCCACCTGTGAATATAAAAAACATTAATGTTAAGTACTTTCTAAAGTTGCCTTTAAGTTAAAAAACACAAAAAACTCACAAACCACAGTATCTGGGTGACATTCAAGATACGTATTTGTGTGGGGAGGAACTGGATGAAGGTGGTCAAAAGGTAAAACTTCCAGTTATAAGATTAATGGTATTGGGGATGTAATATACAACACAATGGCTATAGTTAACACTGCTGGGTGGTATATTTGAAAGGTGCTAAGAGAGTAAGCCCCAGAAGTTCTCATCACAAGGAAAAAAACCTTTTGGGGGGTATTTATATGAGGTAATAGATTTTAACTAAACTTACTGTGATAATCATTTTGCAATATGTATAAGTCATTATGCCATACACCTTAAATTGTATAGTGCTGTGTGTCAACTATATCTCAATAAAACTCAAAAAACAGAAAAAGATGTATTTGTGTAAAACAGCTTTACCGACGTGACGTTACGTTACCACGTTCAAGCCACTTGAGAAAACCAATAAAACCTACCTTTGGGGTGCCAGTAGAGATGGGTATTAGCAACACATATCTTTTTAGAAGAGTCCTTTGTAGACTGAAGAACAGAAACCTAAAATAAACAGAAAATGCCAAGTTCAGTTGCTATTTCCCAATCTGAATTTTTTTTAAATCTAAAACTATATGATGAACTGACATTTTATTCCATATGCCTCCCTGCTGATGAAGTATGACTGAAATTATGAAACAATTTTAAGTTTTGGAATATAAATGAATGGGATTCAGCATAACATTTTAGTAACAGTCCAATACACAGAGATAGCATGAATACATTTTAGATGACAACGCTAAGGTTGGAGACCGTGTTTTTATGTGGGTAAGCGTGGGCTTTGGAGTCAGGCAGAACTAGCTTTGAATACCCACTCTACCATTTACAGCAGTGTGACCTGGAGAGGGACACTTCTTTTTCCTAAACCAGCTTCATCATGAGTAAAAAAGAGACAATATCATCCACCTCAAGGAGGACATTTAATTGTATGGATTCAATTAAATGAGCTTACTCAGAGGTGCATGAGACACAGTAGGTGCTCAAAAAATGGCAGCTGCTCTTACTATGAACAAAACCAACTACCTAAAAACTCCGGACAACAGAGTTTTAGGATAACATCTATAAAACGGGTACAGTAGGATTACTATGACCCAAAATTAAAATAACAGCTAATATTTACGGAGCACTTTGTACAACATGCCAGAGACTTTAAATTCTTTAAAATGTGTCAAAACAGTGTTTGGCAAGTACTAAGAAAATATTAGCTATTAAATTATTGTATTTAGCTAAACACTAAATCATAAGCACTATGAAAAGTTCCTGTTTGTCTTGTTCAAGGCAACCTATAGTGTGCCTGGCGCATTACAGGTACTCGATAAGTATCTGCTCAATGAAAGGAAGGCTAAATTACGTGCTGAAGATACAAGAGCAAACACCTTTCAGTAAAATCTGGACTGTTTCATCTCTATAAGCACCCCCGGCCCCGGCGCCCCTTCCAGAACGAGTATGTAGAGACTGGCGGAGTTACTCTACCTGAAGTACAGAAGATCTCTGGAGCACCCTCTCCTGCGCTGACGGGTACAAAGCCAGTTTCTCCAGCAGTTCTTTGTGAAGTGGGTCAGACTGCAGGGCTTCATGGAAAGTAATGTCATGCTGGCTAAGGAGGCTGAACTTGGACTTCCGGTAGAAAGTGGCCAGGCCTTCGTGCTGCTTGATTCGAAACACGCCCTCCAGCCCAAAGGCCTCCAGGGCCGGCACCAAGCTGTCTGTAAACACGTTGCGGTCAACTTCCTGCAAACAGATGAGGTCGGCGTTGTAGCCCGTGAGTTCCTTTTGGATAAGGTTCTGGCGGTAGTCGAGTTCCAGGGCGTAAGGGGCACAGTACGGGTACAGGACAGTCCGCGAAAACTCAGTCTGGGCGTATGTGTCGGCCAAGATGTTGTAGGAGACAGTGCGGATGAGAGCGTCGTCCGTCACCTTCTTGGTGTACAGATGCCGGTGGTCAAAGGTGCAGGTGCCGGGCCCGGCCTCCACTGGACACACACTTTCCAACTCCCGGCTTGGCCCGAAGCGCTGCCCATTGCCTGGGGTGCAATGAAGTTTGAGCCGTAGCCCGATGTCGGCATTGGACGGGGTGTAGACGCGCTCGTCCACACCCGTCTCAGTCCAACCAGGAGAGGGCGAAGAGGGAGACAACGATGAGGGGCCTCCGCCCTCAGGTTCCGCCGCTCCGGGTTTGGTTTCCTTGTACCAGCGGAAGAGGGAGCCGGCGGGATCCCCAAATTCGACGCCGAGCTTGGGGCACACCGGGAAGCCGGCCATGATGTAGCGCGGCAACTGCAGCTCGGTGAAGGCGGGAGGGTTGCGCTCCACCTTGTACTTGACATCGCCGATCTGCAGCACCGCACCGTCCTGCCAGGCGTCCACATTGAGCACGTCTTCAGCCACTGCCTCCTCCCGGTAGTACAGCTTCACCACGGGTTCGCAGGCTGCAGCCGGCTCGGGCCCAGGCCCCGCACAGGACACGCCGCCGCTTGCGTTTGGCCGGTTCTTCCTGCTCTTCTTGGCGGCGGCCGCCTTCGCGTGGCCTTTGAGGGCATTGGTAGCGATCCGGCTGAGGGCCCGACCCAGCGGCTCGCTCTGGTCGCGCTGCATGTTCTTGTGGCTGCCGTCGGCCAGCGCGAACGACAGACTTAGCTTAGGCTCCGAGGGCACACAGCGCACCACAGCGCGCTCCATCGCACCTGCCGCGGTCTCAGTCGCCGCCTCGGCCCGACTGTGCCGCTCCACCGCCGTACGGACCCCACGAAGCGCGGCGCGGGCGCCTGGGAGCCTCCACATGAACCTGGTGGCCCAGAGGCTGACGAGACCTGAGGCTGGGCGACCGCTAAGCGTCAGGTAGAAACAGAAGAGCCGCAGCCGCCGGTTCCGGAACCCATTCAGTCCCTCAACTTCCGGCCGGCGAAGAGAGGGCGCACTGTGCTCCCGCCACGCACTTTCGCCAGGCCCGCTCACCAGCTCCTTTTTTCCATAGCCACTCCTGTCTCTAATCCATCCCAGCTTAATTTTTATCTACAACCAGAGTCATAAGGCTGGAAAAATGAAGAAAATATAGAAGTTCCAGAGGGAAATATTAGACTCCATGGTTTTATCGAAAGTGCAGTTAGCGGGCAGAAGCGAAGGCGCGCCCAAGACGGAACTGGCTGGGGTGGTGTCATGGGTTTCGCTTCCCCGGCGGAGGCTGGCGCAGTTCCTGGTTGTTAACCCCGTGCTTTCTGGTGCTGCTTGGGTCTTCCTCGCGCGAGAGCGTAGGGAACTCCACCCGGATTGCCAGCCTGGCTTCGGGTGTGGAAAGTGTTGCTCACTTCTCCACAGCGTTCCCGAGGCTACTCACCCTCTTCCGAGGTGTGGTGGGTTCACCTCAGGCCTAGCCAGCGCCGACGCGCGGAGCAGAGCTTTTGTGGTGGTAACTACGAACGATATATAGTAGCTCCCAGTTAGTGAGCGGTGACTGCTAAAAACGTCATTTACGGATGTGAGGACCAGAGACATTAAGTTACCTGCTCAAGACCAAACAGACATTGCTGAATGAATGACAGGAGACTGAGAATAGCCAGTAAGTAAGAGGATATGAGAAATGTAGCTTCTTTGAAAGCCGAATGAACAGAGTTTTCAAGAAACAGATTTTGTGTTGAATATAATTAATACTCTGTGATTAACTGAAGAAAAAACTCTTTAAGATTCAAAGAACAAATTGAGAATTCGCTTCTCTCGACAAGTGATATGTTTGTATGTACTTTCTCGTCTCCTACAACTAGAATGTTTATTTATTGGGTATCTAATAATAAGCCATACCCTTTCCCCTGGCTTACAATGAGGAAAATAAGCCTTTTCTAAAAGAAGGATGAATTTTGCAGTCATTTGAAATGTATATTCCTGTCCTCCCCTCTCCCCACGCAGCAAGCATTTGACAAGGTAACTGGATGCCTGGTGGTATGTATGTAATCTAGGGTAAAAGTCATTACACTGTATCAGTTGACTTAAGAAAATAAGTCTCAGTACTCCAGTTCATAGTATCATAGTACCCACATTGGCAAGTATAAATTTTGAAATGGCATTTTTCTTCATGCATCTTGGCAGAACTCAATCTTAAAGAAGCTGAAAGATAAAAGCCCTATTAGAAAATGTGGAAATTCCCTGGCGGTCCAGTGGTTACACTTCGAGGCTTTCACTGCTGAGGCCCAGAGTTCAGTCCCTGGTCTGGGAAATAAGATCCTGCAACCCGCTCCGGGAGGCTAAAAAAAAAAAAAAAAAAATCCTATTAGAAAATGACTTTCCTTCAAGCAAGCTGATCTAATTTAACTTTGTAGCACTGTAGCAGTCTTAATCCGAGTTTGAGACACATGCCTTGAAGTGTCATACTTTCTTTTAGGTTTTTTTTTTTTTGATATTTTAATTTTTTCAAAGAGTAAAAACATATTCGTAGTGAAAAAAAGGTAATCTTCCCGCCTCTGACTCCTATGCATGCACAAACATTTATGAATTTATACCCTTCCCCCCACTTTTTTGCACACATAGGAATGTAGTATATCCATGGTTCAGTACCTTCCTCTTTTCATTATCTTATATTATCTTTTGTCAGTTCTTTCAAGAGAAAGTATCTGCAGGTGTTCTGAAAGTGTCACAACTTCCCAAAGAAACTAACACAACAATGTAAAGCAATTATACTCCAATAAAGATGTTAAAAAAAGAGATACCATTAAGAAAATGAAAAGGCAAGCTACAGGCCAAAAGAATATATTTGCAAATTATCTGATAAAGGATTTGTATCCAGAATGTAAAGAACTCTTACCCCTTAATGATAGAAAGGGAAATATTCCAATTTAAAAATGGATAAAAGATCTAAATAGACATTTCATCAAAAAAGAAGATACGTTAATGGATAATAAGCACATGAAAAGATATTCAACATATTTGCGTTTAGGGAAATGCAAATTAAAACCACAATGAGATACCACTATATGCCCATTCAAATACCTCAAATAAAAAAGATAAACAATACCAAGTGTTGGCAAGGATGTGGAGAAATTGGAATGCTTATATTTTTCTGGTAGAAATGTAGAATGTTGCAGCCACTTTGGAAAACAGTTTGACAGTTTCTTAAAAGATCAAACATACACTTATCATTTATCCCAGCAATTCCTACCAATGAGAAATGAAAATGTATGTTCATCCAAAGATTTGCACACAAATGTTCATGGAAGGATTATTCATAATAGCCCCGAACTGAAAGCAATCCAAATGTCCATCAGCTTGTGAATGAATAAACCAAATATGATATATCCATATAATGGAAGACTATCCATCAGTAAAAAGGAATGAACTTCTGTCACATACTACATATAGATGAACCTCAAACACATTATTAAGTGAAAGAAGCCAGACACAAAAGACCACATAATACATGATTCCATTCATATGAAATTTTCAGAAGTTGTAAACCTATAGAGACCAAAAGCAAATCAGTGGTTGCCTAGGACTGGAGGTGAGAGTGAGGATTGAGTGTATATGAGGTCAAGGGAACTTTTTGCAGTGGAAATTTTTTAGAACTGGATCTTGGTAATGGTTGCACAACTGTGTAAATTTACTGAAAAACCCAGTGAATTGTATACTTCAAAATGGTGAATTCTATAGTATGTAAATTATACCTATTAAAAGCTGTTTGAAAAATGATGTACATTGTATTAGTTAGGATCTAATGAGGGAAGCAGAACCAGTAGATTATATATATACCCTATATGTATCCATTGTTTGTATGTTTATATATAGGGTTTCTTACAGGGAACTGGCTTATGTAACTGTGGGGGCTCATGAAGCAAGTCCACAATCTTTAGGGGCAGGCTGTCAGGAAGGAAAGAGCCAGAGAGGGGAGAGCACCTGTACACCTACCTGCTGTTTGGAGTCTAACTCAGGGCATGTCTAAAACTTTTAAAAAGGATTTCCGCTGATTGAGTGAGGCCCACACAGATAATCTCCCTAGATTAACATCAGTTTACAGGGGACTTGAATTACATCTGGAAAATCTCTTCACAGCAGCCCTAGATTAGTGTTTGAGTAACTGGGAGAAGGTGAGTGCATGATATAATACTGTCCTCCGTTCAATTCTGTAGTTTAGCCTAACCAAATTGACATGTCAAAAAACCATCACAGAAAGACAAATATCATATGATATTGCTTATATGTGGAATCTGAAAAAATAATACAAATGAATTTATTAACAAAACAGAAATTGACTCACAGACATAGAAAACAAACTTATGGTTACCAAAGGGGAAAGGTGGGGGGAGGGATAAATTAGTAGTTTGTGATTAAAATATACACACTACTATATAAAAAATAGATAACAAATAAGGACCTACTGTATAGCATGGGAAACTATACTCAATATCTTGTAATAACCCATAATGGAAAAGTATCTTAAAGAAGAATATATATATATATAAAATTTTTTAAAAAGACATTGTGACCAAAAAATCACATACAAGTGTTTTGTTTTCCACAGAAAGATAGTTTGTTTTTACAAGCTAGGAGGAATTTCAGTTTGTTCATTCACTGACTCAAATGACATTTTTAGAGGAACAACTGTTTGCCAGACACAATAGTGTAAGCTGTACTCTCATTAAAAAAAAATTCTTTACGTGCTGATTGGCACATAGAAGATGCTCAAATATTTGTTGAATGAATATGCCATTAATACACCACCAGGATTTATTTATCTACCAATTTATTTATGCACATGGTATTTGTGTAGGCTATTATCATTTAGATGGAGTATCCATTGTGCAGCCTCAAATAGCAAAGTTTCACATTTCTCTCTTCATGCATACTCAAAAAATTTACACAGCTTAATCTTCTCTGCCAAAAATTTTCTGAAAGAAGTGCTGTCTAAACAAATACTGAATAGAGAAACAAGATAAATGAAAATCTTGATTAGTTATAATATTTACAGGGAAGTCGCTATGGGGACACTTGAAGACTTGATCCTCCTTGAGAGTGTTTATATAAATCTATTTTCCAATGGATCCAAATTTCCAGTCTTGCAGTTTTCCACAATTTGAAGATCCTGTTTCCGTGCCCTTTCTAAGGGAAGAGGGTTAGGTAAAAAAGTCTCATTCACTGACCCTCCATTTACTCGAGTAATGAATTATTGTTGTGACAGGTAATCCTAATCTGTGGCAGCTCAGCAACTGCCTCTCCAGGCAACATTTGCCCAGTCTCTCCAGTTGCGACCGCGACAGTTTCTATGGCAACAACTTTGTTTCTATGCGGCAGGCGACTGCCTAGCTCGGCAGGACCCCGTAGGGCGTTCCGGAGGTTTCAACCTTTGTTTTCTCTCTTCCTTTCACCATTGGAGAAGTTCATTGAACGTTCCCCTCTTATCTGAGCAGCCGGGAAGTAGTGAAAACAATCAGAGAGGTACTTTCTTGTCCTCAGCTTTTCTCTTCACCCCTCTCCCAGGGCAGGAGATTTTGAACTGGGCGCCAGCAGAAACTGTCTTTTTCAAGGCAGGAATCTCCAAATTGTGTGGGCATCTGCAGCAAATGCAGTTGATATCACAGTTAATTATTCAGCATTTATATGACATTTTAGATTTCTTATGCACTTAGTATGCCTATTTTTGTTTGATCATAGTATGGCTTTCTAGGAAGGTAGCAAAACTAAGATACAATAGTGATGTTTAAAAATATTAATGATGTTAAAGTATCAGCTTTTTGGGGAGAGGGATTATACCTCAACAACTGGATTTTGTTGTTGTGATTTGCTTCTTAGGGAAAATTTGAACTCAAAATTTTAGAACTGTACAGGTATTTAGAGAGCATCTAATCCAGTTCCTTAATTTCAGCCATGAGGAAACTGAAGCCCTCACTCACCGGGAAGTGACTGGCTTCATTTCTTCATAGCAATGAATGGTAGAGCTCTAACAGGAATCCCTGCCCATTTATCTCAACTGCCATCCTTGGGAAAAAGATATAAAGAGGCCTAGAATTTTTGATATTGATATGTAATGAATATATCGAGGCTAGCTTTTACAATAATGGCTTTACAGACTTTTTCTCCTCAGAGTATATTTTAATCTTTAGGGGACCAAGATGTCAGATACAAACAAAACTGCCATTGCAGCAGAAAAAGAGGCTCTGAACTTGAAGTTACCTCCCATTGTTCGTCCCCCAGAAGACATAGGTGTTGATGCACCAGCACAAAGTAAGCTGCTGAGTTACAGAAGATCCAAGGAGCAGCAGAAGACAATTAATCAGTTAGTGTAAGTAGCATATTAGTAAATAATCCTTGTTTGGAATTTGAGTGAAATAATTAGTGTTTGTATTCTCATAAAAAGTTTAACTATTCAGGTTGTTCATGGTCAAAATATCATCTTCAAATTCAAGTAGGAAAACAACCGAAAAAGTAATTGTAATGATAGTAAATGTTATATAGTGCTTACAGTGTTTATTCTAAGCATTGTTTTTATTGTTTTACCTATACTTCTCACAACAACCCTATACGATAGGTACTATTGTTATTTCTGTATATAGATGAGTAAACTGAGGTGCAGAGAAGTTAAGTAACTTGCCGAAGGTCTCACAGCTTGAGTTTAGGCCCTGACAGTCTGGTCATAGAGTTCACATACTTTGAACACCACGCTATTCCTCCTTGTGATATATTATAACCATACTGGTCCCTGAAAGTAAAACCAAGTAACTGGGCCGCTACAAATAGCATTGCACTGGAGCAAATACTTAATAAAATACCTTGAAACTACTTGTACTTAAAATTTTTTCTATACAAAAGAAAATACAGTCTAACATCCTACCCTTTCCCCTCCAATTTAGTGGAAATTAAAACTAATTTAGGTACCAGCTCCCAAAGGCACTGATGAGGATGGTTCAGTCAATTCAGCAGTTACTGAGAATTTCCTAGATACCTGACTCTGCTGGGCTGTGGGGATAAATAAGAAGAAAAAGACATTGAGCTTATCTGTACAGTTTGAACCTAACACTGAACTACAAAACAGGGAATTTCTCTCTGGTGGATTTCTGCTTCTCTTTCTGCATTCTCTTTCCCTCTTTGGTCTGCCTCCTTTATACATATTTTTGCAACTGATTAAGTTTTACTCTCTGTTACATTGTTGATCATATTGTTGATGATCATATTGTTGCTAGTTAAAATAATTTAAGTTTTTGCTGATTTTACTTTCCTTATAATTAAACAGGTCTGTTAATCATATAACTTCTTTAAATTTACATTATTATTAGTCTGTCAATCTTCTAATCATATCTAAATCCAAACTTATAATGGCAGTATATGTATTGTTAGATACCCTTTACCCCTTTAATTTCTAAGACTCTAATCAATGTTTCAGTAGATTTAGAGAATAGAAAAAGGGGTTCCTTAGGAGTTACATATTGTTCTTACTCCAAAACCTTTCATAATCTCAGAATGTTGAACTACTTGCAGTTCCATATTTTTACATATAGTGAAAAATAAATTTCACAAGTGCTCCCTGCAGTTTCCTTCACTGTAAAGTCTGTCTGAATACTTATACAATTTATTCAAGGCTTAGTTTATGAATCACCTCCTCTGGAAAGCTGTCTTTTAATCCCCTTTGTGCAGCTTTAACCCTGTCTACATATTCTCTTACATCTATTTAACAGATATTAAATATCTACTGTTATCCAGACACTGCTTGTTACTAGAAAGACCACAGAGAACACAACAGAAAGGACTTTAGTCTTTCAGAAGCTTATATTCTGGTGGGAGGAGGCAGATCGTAAACACATTTAAAAAAAAAAAGTTAACCCTTTAGATGGTGATAGATACTATGAAGAAATAAAACAGTGGGATAGAGAGTGACAGGGAAGATGTTTCTAGGAACATTGCAGGAAAGTCCCGTGGAGACGATATATAGAGATCGAAAGAATAAGAAGCTTGTCATTTAAATAAACATGAGAACACCACTGTAGCAAAGGGGATAGCAAGCACGAAAGCCCTGAAATATGAATGCTTTCAGTGTGTTCTAGGAATTGACAAAGGTCAATGTCGCTAGAGTATCAGGGACCTGGGGAAGAGTATTATCAGGTGAGGTCTGTGGATAGAGAGTTCCAGGAGTTAGGTGGGATGTAAGGAGTCCTGGGCAGAACTGAGCCCTCTGCTGGGATCAGTTCCTCGGAACACTTGGCTGAGCAAAGATTGAAAATTGTTTTGTAGCTTTCCAGATTCCCATGAATGAGCCACTTCTTCCTTGGCCACTACCTCCCTCTTGATTCAGACCAGCCTTTCTCTCCTTCACTGTATGTAGTCTCTTACACAGTCCTTTGAAATTATCCAATTTTGTTTATTTATCTGTTTTTGATTGTTAACACAGAAAGCAAAAACATGGAGTGAAAATGCCAGCTCTTACATTCTTCTCAGCTCTTTTTATTTATATCAGTAGGAGAAAACACACTCCAGGAAATTATTGCTATATTAAAGGGTGACATTTATATATAAAGAGCTCAAGGAAGTTAGGCATATTTATGTTGGGATCATTACAGTGCAAGGTAGCTAGTGCCAACTAGCATACCAAAGTATAAGCAAACTCCTTCAAAGTATTGATCACTGAGAGCTAGGCTGCTTACAGAGAAAATGATGGATGAAGGGGAGTCTGGCCTGGGACTTGACAATTAACAAAGAAAAGAGGAAGGAGGGTATTCCAGGCACATTTTCTATTCCATGTGAGAAAGCCTTAGGAATTTTGTTTTTAATAGATCTTTATTGGAGTATAATTGCTTCACAATACTGTGTTAGTTTCTGTTGCACAAGAAAGCAAATCAGCCATATGCATAGATATGTCCCCATATCCCCTTCCTCTTGAGCCTCCCTCCCATGCTCCCTATCGCACCCCTCTAGGTCATCGCAAAGCACCTAGCTGATCTCCCTGTGCTATTTTCCACCAGCCAACTATTTTACATTCGGTAGTATATGTACGTCAATGCTACTCTTATTTAGCCCCAGCTTCGCCCTCCCACCCTATGTCCTCAAGTCCATTTTATGTCTATCTCTTTATTCCTGCCCTGCAACTAGGTTCATCAATACCTTTTTTTTTTTTTAGATTCCATATATATCTGTTAGCATATGGTATTTGTTTTTCTCTTCCTGACTTACTTCACTTTGTATGACAGACTCTAGGTCCATCCACCCCATTACAAATAACTCAATTTCGTTTCTTTTTATGGCGGAGTAATATTCCATTGTATATATGTGCCACATCTTCTTTATCCATTCATCTGTTGATGGACACTTAGGTTGGTTCCATGTCCTGGTTATTGTAAATAGTGCTGCACTGAACACTGTGGTACATGTCTCTTTTTGAATTATGATTTTCTCAGGGTATATGCCAAGTAGTGGGATTGCTGTGTCATATGGTAGTTCTATTTTTAGTTTTTTAAAGAACCTCCATACTGTTTTCCATAGTGGTTGTATCAATTTACATTCCCACCAACAGTGCAAAAGGGTTCGCTTTTCACCACACCTTTTTCCAGCATTTATTGTTTCTAGATTTTTGGATAATTGTCATTTTGACCTGCGTGAGTTAATACCTCATTGTAAGGAGCTTCAAGATGGTGGAAGAGTAAGACACGGAGTTCACCTTCTTCCCCACAAATACATCAGAAATGCATCTACATGTGGAATAACTCCTACAGAACGCTGACAGAAGACCTCAGACCTCCCAAAAGGCAAGAAACTCCCCACGTACCTGGGTAGGGCAAAAGAAGAAAGAAAAAACAGAGGCGAAAGAATAGGGATGGGACCTGCACCATTGGGAGGGAGCTGTGAAGGAGGAAAGGTTTCCACAAGCTACGAAGACCCTTTGCGGGCAGAGACTGTGGGTGGCGGAGGGGGGAAGCTTTGGAGCCACGGAGGAGAACGCAGCAACAGGGGTGCAGAGGGCAAAGTGGAGAGATTCCTGCACAGAGGATCAGTGCCAACCAGCACTCACCAGCCCGAGAGGCTTGTCTGCTCACCTGCCGGGGCGGGCGTGGGCTGGGAGCTGAGGCTTGGGCTTCGGTAGGATCCCAGGGAGAGGACTGGGGTTGGCTGCGTGAACACAGCCTGAAGGGGGCTAGTGTGCCACAGCTAGCTGGGAGGGAGTCCGGGAAAAAGTCTGGAGCTGCCGAAGAGGCAAGAGACTTTTCGTGTCTCTTTGTTTCCTGGTGCGCAAGGAGAGGGGATTAAGAGCGCAGTTTAAAGGAGCTCGAGAGATAGGCGCGAGCCGCGGCTATCAGCGCGGACCCCAGAGACAGGCATGAGACACTAAGGCTCCTGCTGCAGCCACCAAGAAGCCTGTGTGCAAGCACAGGTCACTATCCACACCTCCCCTCCTGGGAGCCTGTGCAGCCCGCCACCGCCAGGGTCCCATGATCCAGGGACAACTTCCCTGGGAGAATGAACGGTGCACCTCAGGCTGGGGCAATGTCACACTGGCCTCTGCTGCCGCAGGCTCGCCCTGCATCCGTCCTTCCCCCCGGCCTGAGTGGGCCAGAGTCCCTGAATCAGCTGCTCCTTTAACCCCATCCTGTCTGAGCGAAGAACAGAAGCCCTCAGCCGACCTACATGCAGAGGCAGGGCCAAATCCAAAGCTGAAACCCGGGAGCTGTGTGAACAAAGAAGAAAAAGGGAAATCTCTCCCAGCAGCCTCAGGATCAGCGGATAAAATCTCCACAATCAACTTGATGTACCCAGCATCTGTGGAATTCCTGAATAGACCACGAATCATCCCAAATTGAGGAGGTGGACTTTGGGAGCAATGATATGTATATATTTTTCCCTTTTTCTCTTTTTGTGAGTGTGTATGTGCATGCTTCTGTGTGTGATTTTGTCTCTATAGCTTTGCTTTGACCATTTGTCCAAGGGTTCTGGCTGTCCATTTTTTTACTTAAAAATTTTTTTCTTCATAATTATTTTTTATTTTAATAACTATATTTTATTTTATTTTACGTTATTTTATTTTATCTTCTACATTCCTTCCTTCCTTCCTTCCTTTCTTTCTTTCTTTTCTTTCTTTCCTCCCTTTTATTCTGAGCCATGTGGATGACAGGCTCTTGGTGCTCCAGCCAGGCATCAGGGCTGCGCCTCTGACGTGGGACAGCCAAGTTCAGGACACGCGTCCACAAGAGACCTCCCAGCTCCATGTAATATCAAATGGCTAAACGCTCCCAGAGATCTCCATCTCAACGCCAAGACCCAGCTCCACTCAACGACCAGGAAGCTACAGTGCTGGACACCTTATACCAAACAACTAGCATGACATGAACACAACCCCATCCATTAGCAGAGAGGCTGCCTAAAATCATAATAATGCCACAGACACCCCAAAACACACCACCAGACGTGGACCTGCCCACCAGAAAGGCAAGATCCAGTTTCATCCACCAGAACACAGGCACTAGTCCCCTCCACCAGGAAGCCTACACAACCCACTGAACCAAACTTAGCCACTGGGGACAGACACCAAAAACAACGGGAACTACGAACCTGCAGCCTGCGAAAAGGAGACCCCAAACATAGTAAGTTAAGCAGAATGAGAAGAGAGAGAAACAGCAGATGAAGGAGCAAGGCAAAAACCCAACAGACCTCACAAATGAAGAGTAAATAGGCAGTCTACCTGAAAAATAATTCAGAATAATGATAGTAAAGATGATCCAAAATCTTGGAAATAGAATGGAGAAAATACAAGAAATGTTTAACAAGAACTTAGAAGAACTAAAAAGCAAACAAACAGTGATGAACAACACAATAAATGAAATTAAAAATTCTCTAGAAGGAATCAATAGCAGAATAACTGAGGCAGAAGAACAGATAAGTGACCTGGAAGATAAAATAGTGGAAATAACTACTGGAGAGCAGAATAAAGAAAAAAGAATGAAAAGAATTGAGGAGAGTCTCAAGCCCTCTGGGACAACGTGAAATGCACCAACATTCGAATTATAGGGGTCCTAGAAGAAGAAGAGAAAAAGAAAGGGACTGAGAAAATATCTGAAGAGATTATAGTTGAAAACTTCGCTAATATGGGAAAGGAAATAGTTAATCAACTCCAGGAAGCACAGAGAGTCCCATACAGGATAAATCCAAGGAGAAACATGCCAAGACACATATTAATCAAACTATCAAAAATTAAATACAAAGAAAAAATATTAAAAGCAGCAAGGGAAAAACAACAAGTAACACAAAAGGGAATCCCCATAAGATTAACAGCTGATCTTTCAGCAGAAACTCTGCAAGCCAGAAGGGAGTGGCAGGACATATTTAAAGTGATGAAGGAGAAAAACTTACAACCAAGATTACTCTACCCAGCAAGGATCTCATTCAGATTTGATGGAGAAAGTAAAACCTTTAGAGACAAGCAAATTCTAAGAGAATCCAGAACCACCAAACCAGCTTTACAACAAATGCTAAAGGAACTTCTCTAGGCAGGAAACACAAGAGAAGGAAAAGACCTACAATAACAAACCCAAAACAATCAAGGAAATGGTAATAGGAACATAAATATAGATAACTACCTTAAATGTAAATGGATTAAATGCTCCAACCAAAAGACATAGACTGCCTGAATGGATACAAAAACAAGACCCGTATATATGCTGTCTACAAGAGACCCACTTCAGACCTAGGGACACATACAGACTGAAAGTGAGGGAATGGAAAAAGAAATTCCATGCAAATGGAAATGAAAAGAAAGCTGGAGTAGCAATTCTCATATCAGACAAAACAGACTTTAAAACAAAGACTATTACAAAAAACAAAGAAGGACACTACATAATGATCAAGGGATCAATCCATGAAGAAGATATAAACATTGTAAATATTTATGCACCCAACATAGGAGCACCTCAATACATAAAGCAAAGACTAACAGCCATAAAAGGGAAAATCGACAGTAACACATCATAGTAGGAGACTTTAACACCCCACTTTCACCAATGGATAGATCCTCCAAAATGAAAATAAATAAGGAAACACAAGCTTCAAATGATACATTAAACAAGATGGACTTAATTGGTATTTATAGGACATTCCATCCAAAAACAACAGATTACACATTCATCTCAAGTGCTCATGGAACATTCTCCAGGATAGATCATATCTTGGGTCACAAATCAAGCCTTGGTAAATTTAAGAAAATTGAAATCGTATCAAGGATCTTTCCCCACCACAATGCTGTGAGACTGTATATCAATTACAGGAAAAAATCTGTAAAAAATGCAAACACATGGAGGCTAAACAATACACTACTTAATAACCAAGAGATCACTGAAGAAATCAAAGAGTAAATGAAAAAATACCTAGAAACAAATGACAATGAATACACGACCACCCAAAAACTATGGGCTGCTGCAAAAGCAGTTCTAGGAGGGAAGTTTATAGCAATACAGTCCTACCTTAAGAAACAAGAAACATCTCAAATAAACAACCTAACTTTACACCTAAAGTAATTCGAGAAAGAAGAACAAAAAAAAACCCCCAAAGTTACCAGAAGGAAAGAAATCATAAAGATCAGATCAGAAATAAATGAAAAAGAAATGAAGGAAATGATAGCAAAGATCAATAAAACAAAAAGCTGGTTCTTTGAGAAGATAAACGAAATTGATAAAACATAAGACTCATCAAAAAAAAAGGGACAAGACTCAAATCAATAGAATTAGAAATGAAAAAGGAGAAGTAAAAACTGACACTGCAGAAATACAAAGGATCATGAGAGATTACTACAAGCAACTATATGCCAATAAAATGCACAACCTGGAAGAAATGGACAAATTCTTAGAAATGCACAACCTCCCGAGACTGAACCAGGAAGAAACAGAAAATATGAACAGACCAATCAGAAGCACTGAAATTGAAACTGTGATTAAAAATCTTCCAACAAACAAAAGCCCAGGACCAGATGTCTTCACAGGCGAATTCTATCAAACATTTAGAGAAGAGCTAACACCTATCCTTCTCAAACTCCTCCAAAATATAGCAGAGGAGGAACACTGCCAAACTCATTCTACGAGGCCACCATCACCCTGATACCAAAAACAGACAGAGATGTCACAGAGAAAGAAAACTACAGGCCAATAATACTGATCAACATAGATGCAAAAATCCTCAACAAAATACTAGCAAACAGAATCCAACAGCACATTAAAAGGATCATACACCATGAAAAACTGGGGTTTATCCCAGGAATGCAAGGATTCTTCACTATATGCAAATCAATCAATGTAATACACCATACTAACAAATTGAGAAAAACCATATGGTCATCTCAATAGATGCAGAGAAAGCTTTTGACAAAATTCAACACCCATTTATGAAAAAAACCCTCCAAACAGTAGGCATAGAGGGAACTTTCCTCAACATAATAAAGGCCATATATGACAAACCCACAGCCAACATCATCCTCAATGGTGAAAAACTGAAACCATTTCCTCTAAGATCAGGAACAAGACAGGGATGTCCACTCTCACTGCTATTATTCAACATAGTTTTGGAAGTCCTAGCCACAGCAATCAGAGAAGAAAAAGAAATAAAAGGAATACAAATAGGAAAAGAAGAAGTAAAACTGTCACTGTTTGCAGATGACATGATACTATACATAGAGAATCCTAAAGATGCCACCAGAAAACTACTAGTGCTAATCAATGAATTTGGTAAAGTTGCAGGTTACAAAATTAATGCACAGAAATCTCTTGCATTGCTATATACTAATGATGAAAAATCTGAAAGTGAAATTAAGAAAACACTCCCATTTACCACTGCAACAAAAAGAATAAAATATCTAGGAATAAACCTACCTAAGGAGACAAACGACCTGTGTGAAGAAAACTATAAGACACTGATGAAAGAAATTAAAGATGATACAAATAGATGGAGAGATATACCATGTTCTTGGATTTGAAGAATCAGCATTGTGAAAATGACTCTAGTACCCAAAGCAATCTACAGATTCAATACAATCCCTATCAAACTACCACTGGCATTTTTCACAGAACTAGAACAAAAAATTTCACAATTTGTATGGAAACACAAAAGACCCCGAATAGCCAAAGCAATCTTGAGACAGAAAAATGGAGCTGGAGGAGTCAGGCTCCCTGACTTCAGACTATATACTACAAAGCTACAGTAATCAAGACAGTATGGTACTGGCACAAATATACAATGGAGAAAAGACAGCCTCTTCAATGATTGGTGCTGGGAAAACTGGACAGCTACATGTAAAAGAATGAAATTAGAACACTCCGTAACACCATACACAAAAATAAACTCCAAATGGATTAAAGACCTAAATGTAAGGCCAGACAGTGTCAAACTGTTAGAGGAAAACATAGGCAGAAAACACTATGACATAAATCACAGCAAGATCCTTTTTGACCCACCTCCTAGAGAAATGAAAATAAAAACAAAATTAAACGTTTAAATGGGACCTATTGAAACTTAAAAGCTTTTGCATAACAAAGGAAACCATAAACAAGACGAAAAGACAACTCTCAGAATGGGAGAAAATATTTGCAAATGAAGCAACTGACAAAGGATTAATCTCCACAATTTACAAGCAGCTCATGCAGCTCAATATCAAAAAAAATAACCCAATCCAAAAATGGGCAGAAGACTTAAATAGACATTTCTCCAAAGAAGATATACAGACTGCCAACAAACACATGAAAGAATGTTCAACATCATTAATCATTAGAGAAATGCAAATCAAAACTACAAGGAGATATCATCTCACTTCGGTCAGAATGGCCATCATCAAAAAATCTACAAACAATAAATGCTGGGGAGGGTGTGGAAAAAAGGGAACCCTCTTGCACTGTTGGTGGGAATGTAAATTGATACAGCCACTATGGAGAACAGTATGGAGGTTCCTTAAAAAACTAAAAATAGAATTACCATATGACCCAGCAATCCCACTACTGGGTATATACCCTGAGAAAACCATAATTCAAAAAGAGTCATGTACCACAATGTTCATTGCAGCTCTGTTTACAATAGCCAGGACATGGAAGCAACCTAAGTGTCCACTGACAGATGAATGGATAAAGAAGGTGTGCCACATATATACAATGAAATATTATTCTGCCATAAAAAGAAACGAAATTGAGTTATTTGTAGTGGGGTGGATGGACCTAGAGTCTGTCATACAAAGTGAAGTAAGTCAGAAAGAGAAAAACAAATACTATATGCTAACATATATATATGGAATCTAAACAACAAAAAAAAGGTCATGAAGAACTTAGGGGCAAGATGGGAATAAAGACACAGACCTACTAGAGAATGGACTTGAGGATACAGGGAGGGTGAAGGGTAAGCTGGGACAAAGTGAGAGAGTGGCATGGACATATATACACTACCAAACGTATAATAGATAGCTAGTGGGAAGCAGCTGCATAGCCCATGGAGATCAGCTCGGTGCTTTGTGACCACCTAGAGGGGTGGGAAAGGGAAAGTGGGAGGGAGGGTGATGCAAGAGGGAAGAGATATGGGGACATATGTATATGTATAACTGATTCACTTTGTTATAAAGCGGAAACTAACACACCATTGTAAAGCAATTATAGTCCAATAAAGATGTTAAAAAAAAAAGGTACAGATGTTAAAAAAAAAAAAAAAAACCTCATTGTAGTTTTGATTTGCATTTCTCTGATAATTAGTGACGTTGAACATCTTTTCATGTGCTTCTTGGCCATCTGTATGTCTTCCTTGGTGAAATGTTTATTTAGGTCTTCCACCCATTTTTCAATTGGATTTTTTGTTTTTTTGATATTGAGCTCCATGAGCTGTTTGTATATTTTGGAGATTAATCCTTTGTCTGTTGTTTCATTTGCAAATATTTTCTCCCATTCTTTTTTTTTAATAATTTAATTTTTTTATTAGTTTCTGCTTTATAACAAAGTGAATCAGTCATACATATACATCTGTTCCCACATCTCTTTCCTCATGCATCTCCCTCCCTCCCACCCTCCCCATCCCACTCCTCCAGGCGGTCACAAAGCACCCAGCTGATCTCCCTGTGCTCTGCGGCTGCTTCCCACTATCTATCTACCTTACGTTTGGTAGTGTATATATGTCCATGCCTCTCTTTCGCTTTGTCACAGCTTACCCTTCCCCCCCCCCATATCCTCAACTCCATTCTCAAGTAGGTCTGTGTCTTTATTTCCGTTTTACCCCTAAGTTCTTCATGACATTTTTTTTTAATTCCATATATATGTGTTAGCATACGGTATTTGTCTTTCTCTTTCTGACTTACTTCACTCTGTATGACAGACTCTAGGTCTATCCACCTCATTACAAATAGCTCAGTTTCGTTTCTTTTTATGGCTGAGTAATATTCCATTGTATATATGTGCCACATCTTCTTTATCCATTCATCCGATGATGGACACTTAGGTTGTTTCCATCTCCGGACTATTGTGAATAGAGCTGCAATGAACATTTTGGTACATGTCTCTTTTTGAATTATGGTTTTCTCAGGGTATATGCCTAGTAGTGGGATTGCTGGGTCATATGGTAATTCTATTTTTAGTTTTTTAAGGAACCTCCATACTGTTCTCCATAGTGGCTGTACCAATTCACATTCCCACCAGCAGTGCAAGAGTGTTCCCTTTTCTCCACACCCTCTCCAGCATTTATTGTTTCTAGATTTCTTGATGATGGCCATTCTGACTGGTGTGAGATGATATCTCATTGTAGTTTTGATTTGCATTTCTCTAATGATTAATGATGTTGAGCATTCTTTCATGTGTTTGTTGGCAGTCTGTATATCTTCTTTGGAGAAATGCCTATTTAAGTCTTCTGCCCATTTTTGGATTGGGTTGGTTGTTTTTTTGCTATTGAGCTGCATGAGCTGCTTATAAATTTTGGAGATTAATCCTTTGTCAGTTGCTTCATTTGCAAATATTTTCTCCCATTCTGAGGGTTGTCTTTTGGTCTTGTTTATGGTTTCCTTTGCTGTGCAAAAGCTTTGAAGTTTCATTAGGTCCCATTTGTTTATCTTTGTTTTTATTTCCATTTCTCTAGGAGGTGGGTCCAAAAGTATCTTGCTGTGATTTATGTCATAGAGTGTTCTGCCTATGTTTTCCTCTAAGAGTTTGATAGTTTCTGGCCTTACATTTAGGTCTTTAATCCATTTTGAGCTTATTTTTGTGTATGGTGTTAGGGAGTGATCTAATCTCATACTTTTACATGTCCCTGTCCAGTTTTCCCAGCACCACTTATTGAAGAGGCTGTCCTTTCTCCACTGTACATTCCTGCCTCCTTTATCAAAGATAAGTTGACCATATGTGTGTGGGTTTATCTCTGGGCTTTCTATCCTGTTCCATTGATCTATCTTTCTGTTTTTGTGCCAGTACCACACTGTCTTGATCACTGTAGCTTTGTAGTATAGTCTGAAGTCAGGGAGCCTGATTCCTCCAGCTCCGTTTTTCGTTCTCAAGATTGCTTTGGCTATTCGGGGTCTTTTGTTTTTCCAAACAAATTTTGAAATTTTTTGTTCTAGTTCTGTGAAAAATGCCAGTGGTAGTTTGATAGGGATTGCATTGAATCTGTAGATTGCTTTGGGTAGTAGAGTCATTTTCACAATATTGATTCTTCCAATCCAGGAGCATGGTATATCTCTCCATCTACTTGTATCATCTTTAATTTCTTTCATCAGTGTCTTATAATTTTCTGCATACAGGTCTTTTGTCTCCTTAGGTAGGTTTATTCCTAGATATTTTATTCTTTTTGTTGCAGTGGTAAATGGGAGTGTTTTCTTGATTTCATTTTCAGATTTTTCATCATTAGTGTACAGGAATGCCAGAGATTTCTGTGCATTAATTTTGTATCCTGCTACTTTACCAAATTCATTGATTAGCTCTAGTAGTTTTCTGGTAGCATCTTTAGGATTCTCTATGTATAGTATCATGTCATCTGCAAACAGTGACAGCTTTACTTCTTCTTTTCCAATTTGGATTCCTTTTATTTCCTTTTCTTCTCTGATTGCTGAGGCTAAAACTTCCAAAACTAGGTTGAATAAGAGTGGTGAGAGTGGGCAGCCTTGTCTTGTTCCTGATCTTAGTGGAAATGGTTTCAGTTTTTCACCATTGAGGACAATGTTGGCTGTAGGTTTGTCATATATGGCCTTTATTATGTTGAGGAAAGTTCCCTCTGTGCCTACTGTTTGGAGGGTTTTTATCATAAATGTGTGTTGAATTTTGTCGAAAGCTTTCTCTGCATCTATTGAGATGATCATATGGTTTTTCTCCTTCAGTTTGTTAATATGGTGTATCACATTGATTGATTTGCGTATATTGAAGAATCCTTGCATTCCTGGAATAAACCCCACTTGATCATGGTGTATGATCCTTTTAATGTGCTGTTGGATTCTGTTTGCTAATATTTTGTTGAGGATTTTTGCATCTATGTTGATCAGTATTATTGGCCTGTAGTTTTCTTTCTTTGTGACATCCTTGCCTGGTTTTGGTATCAAGGTGATGGTGGCCTCGTAGAATGAGTTTGGGAGTGTTCCTTCCTCTGAAATTGTTTGGAAGAGTTTGAGAAGGATGGGTGTTAGCTCTTCTCTAAATGTTTTTCTCCAATTCTGAGGGTTGTCTTTTGGTCTTGTTGATGGTTTCCTTTGCTGTGCAAAAGCTTTTAAGACCCACTTGTTTATTTTTGTTTTTATTTCTGTTACTCTAGAAGGTGGGTCAAAAAAGATCTTGCTGAGGCTTCCCAGGTGGCGCAGTGGTTGAGAGTCCGCCTGCCAATGCAGGGGACACGGGTTCGTAACCCGGTCCAGGAAGATCCCACATAACACGGAGCAGCTGGGCCCGTGAGCCATGGCCGCTGAGCCTACGCATCGGAGCCTGTGCTCCACAGCGGGAGAGGCCACAACAGTGAGAGGCCCGCATACCACACACACAAAAAGAATCTTCCTGTGGTTTATGTCAAAGAGTGTTTTTCCTATATTTTCCTCTAAGAGTTTTATAGTGTCTGGTCTTATTAAGTCTTTAATCCATTTGGAGTTTATTTTTGTGTATGGTGTTAGGGAGTATTCTAATTTCATTCCTTTACATGTAGCTGTCCAGTTTTCCCAGCACCACTTATTGAAGAGGCTGTCTTTTCTCCATTGTATGTTTTTGCGTCCTTTGTCATAAATTAGGTGCCCATATGTGCATGGGTTTATCTCTGGGCATTCTATCTTGTACCATTGACCTATATTTCTGTTTTGTGCTAGTACCATAGTGTCTTGATTACTGTAGCTTTGTGGTATAGTTTGAAGTCAGGGAGCCTGATTCCTCCAACTCCATTTTTCTTTCTCAAGATTGCTTTGGCTATTTGGGGTCTTTTGTGTTTCCATGCAAAATGTAAAATTTTTTGTTCTACTTCTGTGAAGAATGCCATTGGTAGTTTGATAGGGATTGCATTGAATCTATAGATTGCTTTGGGTAGTATAGTCATTTTCACAATGTTGATTCTTCCAATCCAAGAACATGGTATATTCTCCGTCTATTTATGTCATCTTTGATTTTTTTCATCAGTGTTTTATAGTTTTCTGAGTACAAGTCTTTTGCCACCTTAGGCAGGTTTATTCCTAGGTTTTTTATTCTTTTTGTTACAGTGGTAAATGGGAGTGTTTCCTTATTTTCTCTTCCTGATTTTTCGTTGTTGGTGTATAGGAATGCCAGAGATTTCTGTGACTTAATTTTGAATACTGAAACCTTACCAAATTCATTTATTAGTTGTAGTAGTTTTCTGGTGGCATCTTTAGGATTATCTATGTATAGTATCACATCATCAGCAAACAGTGACAGTCTTACTTCTTCTTTTCCAATTTGGATTCCCTTTGTTTCTTTTTCTTCTCTGATTGCTGTGGCTAGGATTTCCAAAGCTATGTTGAAGAGAGTGGCGATAGTGGACATCCTTGTCTTGTTCCTGATCTTAGGGGAAATGCTTTCAGTTTTTCACCATTGAGTATGATGCTCTCTGTGGGTTTGTCATATATGGCCTTTATTATGTTGAGGTAGGTTCCCCCATGCCCATTTTCTGCAGAATTTTTATCATAAATGGGTGTTGAAAGCTTTTTCTGCATCTATTGAGATGATCATATGGTTTTTATTCCTTTATTTGTTAATGTGGTGTATCACATTGACTTATTTGCGTATATTGAAAAATCCTTGCATCCCTGGGATAAATCCCACTTGATCATGGTGTATGATCCTTTTAATGTGTTGTTGGATTCTGTTTGCTAGTATTTTGTTCAGGATTTTTGCATCTATGTTCATCAGTGATATTGGTCTTTAATCTTTTTTTTGATATCTTCTTCTGGTTTTGGTATTAGGGTGATGGTGGCTTTGTAGAACGAATCTGGGAGTGTTTCTCCCTCTGCAATTTTTTGGAAGAGTTTGAGAAGGATCGGTGTTAGCTCTCCTCTAAATATTTGATAGAATTCACCTGTGAAGACATCTGGTCCTGGACTTTTGTTTGTTGTAAGATTTTAAATTATGGTTTCAATTTCATTACTTGTGATAGGTTTGTTTATATTTTCTAATTTTTCCTGGTCAGTCTTGGAAAATTGTACCTTTCCAAGAGTTTGTCCATTTCTTCATGGTAGTCCATTTTATTGGCATATAGTTTTTCATAGTAGTGTCTTATAATCCTTTGTATTTCTGCAGTGTCAGTTGTGATTTCTCCTGTTTCATTTCCAATTTTATTGATTTGCGTCCTCTACCTTTTTTTCTTGATGAGACTGGCTAAGGGTTTATTAATTTTATTTATCTTCTCAAAGAACCAGCTTTTAGTTTTATTGATGTTTGCTATTGTTTTCTTCATTTCTATTTCATTTATTTCTGCTCTGATCTTTAAGATGTCTTTCCTTCTACTGACTTTGGGTTTTCTTTGTTCTTCTTTCTCTAGTTGTTTTAAGTGTAGGGTTAGATTGTTTATTTGAGATTTTTCTTTTTTCCTGAGGTGAGATTATATTGCTATAAACTTCCCTCTTAAAACTGCTTTTGCTGCGTCCCATAGGTTTTGTGTCATCGTGTTTTCATTTTGATTTAGTCAGGCTTAGTAAGGCACAACAGGGAAATGAGGCTACTCATAAAAGCTAATTCAGTCTTAGTCTCTTTTAATAAATGAAGAATGTCTAGAATGTGGGAGAGAAAATTTTCACCCTCCATTGGTCAAGCAACATCTGGAATTCTGGGGTCACACTGTAAGAGGGATGTTGCTAAACTATTACAGCTACCAAGGAGAGTGAGGAATTTTGAAACTACCTATTTTGAAAGGAACAGATTTGCTTAATGGGGAGGAGTTTAGACAGGCCTGGTTCATATCCCATCTCTACAGCTTATTAATGTGAATTTGGCAAGTCAGGTAACTTTACTTACCCTCATCTTCCTATCTGTAAGATGGGGATAATATTATAATAGTGGTTACCTCTTAGGATTTCTGTGAGAGTTAAATGAGATCCATGCATATAAAGATCTTAAGCCAATGCCTAGAACATCATAAACTCACCATAAATGGTAACTTTTATTGACAGGAATGGTCAAAGGAACTGGATAGGTATTACTAAGTTTTGGAAGGGTAACAAAGAAGAGGAATATGACTTTTTTATATAGCTCCAGAGAATAGAATTTAAAAGGATACAACTCAAGAAATTTATTTCTAAGAATATGATCTAGCTGACAATAAATTGAGCTACCTCAGAAAGTGATGAGTGTCATCTCCCCTCACCCATCCTGGGGTACAACTTGAAATTTTTGAGAGTATTCATGCATTAAGTAAAGTACTGAACTAGATATGCAGAATCTTTTCCAAATCCACTATTCTGATCATTCATTCTACAGATGTTTATTGACCTTGATGGACACTATCTAAGTGCTATGGATGGAGCAGTGAGCAAAACAGACATGATCTTTGTCTTTATGGCATTTACTAGTTTATGCTTTTATGGTTCTGGTGGCCATCCTTTCCTTCAAATTCCTTTTAGTTATCCTTTTGCCTCTGACCATGTCTCCTTTGCCTCCTTCAGTTGTTCTTCCTCATTCCTGTCACGCTTGGCATCCTTCAATCTTCTTTCTTAAGTCTCTTTTCTTTCCCTTGTATACTTTCTGCTTTGGCCGTCTCTTCTAGTGTATTCAGCCTTTACAAACTGGTAGATTTGTCTTCCTAAAAATTTTCTCATGCTTAAAAACTCTTAGTGGCTCCCCATTGTCTACTAATAAAAAAGCTTGCTATTTGAGACCCTTAGCTAGATATTCCAGTCCACTTCTCCAAACTTATCTCCATCTGGTTCCATAACTTCTGGGCAGATTGGACAACTCCTTATTTTCAATTTTTGCCTTTGATTGTTCCCTTGTCTTCCTGTTTCTTAGGGTCTTTATCTTTTCAGATCCATCTGCTCAGGAAAGCCACATCTCCAACTGAGATCCTCTTCTTCATTTCAAGCTTATTGCAAATGCTAACTTGTTCACATAACCTTCAAAGATACCTTCAGGTGGAAGTGAACTTGTCCCTCCTTTGAACCATCAGGGTCCCATACTTTTTATATGGCACTCTGATCTTATCTTCCTACCCTTTCAGTTTATAAATTCCTTGAAACTTGTTGCTGCCATGTTTTAATAAAACCTAGTAGGGTATCTTGCAGAATATAAACATTCAGTAAGTATTTGGTGACAGATGAACAGATTATACGATGATATAATTTTATTTAAAGAAGAAATTATATTTTATGGATGATAAATTCCTACATTCACAACTGTTTATTGAGCACCTACTATGTACCAGGTACTATTCTGAGCATTGGGATAAGGCAATGAATAAAACGGTCTACAACATATAGTATGTCAAATGGTGGTAAGTACTATGAAACAAGGAAGTGAGGATAAAAGGGATGGACAGCGAAGGAAGTGCTACTTAATATAAGGGGTAAGGGAAGTCTTCTCTGACACTGTAGCATTTGAACAGAGATAACACATACATAAGGGCCCACATGCATCAGGATTAACTTAAAAATTGTCATGTTATAATTGAACATTATTGATTATTAATTATAGTCTCCTTTTATATTATGTATGAATAATTTGAATATTAGGACTCATTGATAATGGCAATTGAGATTTATTTCTTACAGAAAATTCAGTAAGATAAAGAACTCTCGAATATCTCTTCTTCAAGTATAGTTGAAAAAAATGTTCAAATTGTAATGTTTTAATAATATATCTTAATGTTATATTCAAGAGAGTCATACATTTTTCTAACTATAAATTTCAGAATTGAAGGAGCCAAAAGAAATTTAGACAGAACATTGGATAAAAGAACACCTTCATCACCAGAGCCAGATTATCCTCCAACTGTAGGTTTATATTTTCTCTTTAAAAAGTATATCTTTATACTATTTTAAATCAGTCTCAATGTAACTAGTATTTTTTAAAGAATAATACATATATTTAAAACTATTTATATTCTTGATTTAAAAAATTTTTTAATTACTTTAAAAATTTTCTTCTTGATTTAATTATGTCTTGTTTGTTCGCTTTTGACAGATGACCAGTGAAATTAAAAAGAAAGGAGTGAGTTCAATTTTTTATATTTCTTGCTTTTGAAAATGTTCAAACAAATTGTTACAGAGTAGCTCCTTCTAAGACCACCTGCTAAATTCCATCCTAGAGAAGAAAGAAATTTAGAAACAGATTATTTTCTCTGCCAAAGGAACAAGCGTGCCATGATGACAACACAGGTTTTATTTATTTATTTATTTATTTTTGGCTGCATTGGGTCTTCATTGCTGCACATGGGCTTTATCTAGTTGCAGAGAGCAGGGGCTACTCTTTGTTGCAGTGCGTGGCTTCTTATTGTGGTGGCTTCTCTTGTTGCAGAGCTTGGGCTCTAGGCACACAGGCTTCAGTAGTTGTGGCACACAGGCTCCGTAGTTGTGGCTCGCGGGCTCTAGAGCACAGGCTCAGTAGTAGTGGTGCATGGGCTTAGTTGCTCCGCAGCATGTAGGATCTTCCTGGACCAGGGCTCGAACCCGTGTCCCCTGCATTAGCAGGCGGATTCTTAACCACTGAGCCACCAGGGAAGACCTGACAAAACAGGTTTTAAGAGTTACATTTTTGTTGCTATTCATTATTTGAGGATTAATTGTAAACATTTTTGTTTTTATTCCAAAGAACTGAAAAAAATATTCAAAGTGGTAGTTATAAAGGAAAATGCATCTCCCTTTTCATTGTCTTGATGTTGATATAATGATGACTGCTTATTTTGAATCCATTGTGTGCTACCCACATGCTAGATGATAGAGATTAAAAAAAAAAAAAGGACACTGACCGCATGAGTGACAACATGGGACTGTGATGTGATTGTTGGAAAGATGAAAACATGTAAAATTTCCTTAACAGCAAAGGATATGGAAAGTTATGGAGCTGGTTACACAAAAGAAGAATTTATGCAGCATGTTACCACATGGGGGTACAGGCTTTCCAGAGCTCTTGAATTTCCCTAACGGGATAGGGAGCTAAGGATACCTTCCTACTGACTGCGGATCTTTGGAAGAACCTCATTTTAGCTAATCCAAGGTTTTTGTCTTTTTATTTTTATTTTTTTATTTTTTATTATTTATTTATTTTTTATTTATTTATTTTTTTTTGCGGTACGCAGGCCTTTCACCGCCGTGGCCTCTCCCATTGCGGAGCACAGGCTCCGGACATGCAGGCTCAGCGGCCGTGGCTCATGGGCCCAGCTGCTCTGTGGCATGTGGGATACTCCTGGACCAGGGCATGAACCCATGTCCCCCGCGTAGGCAGGCGGACTCTCAACCACTGCACCACCAGGGAAGCCCTTTTGTCTTTTTAAAATACTCCTCCTCCTCCTCCTCCCTCTGCTTCCCAACTTTTCCGGAGACTTTGGCTGTGGATTTGCCTCATTACTAGATGTAAGAACTGATATAAAACAACCCCAAAACATTTATAAATATTTAATGTGAGGCTGGGTGAACTGCAAGATATTTTTATGTGTATGTGTTTAGCATCCTCATTCTTCCCCCATAGTTTTTGCCTTTAGTGTCTTACAATCTAAAATAGGTAGCTGGGTATGAAACAGTAATTCACTCTTAAACCCATTGCCCTGGCAATCTGGCTTCTAGGAACTCCACCACTTCATCATTAATGTCACCAATGACCACTAGTTGCCAAACCCAAGGGATATTTTTTCAATATTTCTCTCACTAGACCTTCAACTGACTTTTAAAAACTTTTTACTTTTAAATAATTGAACACATGTATCAGTAGAACAGAATAGATGACTCAGAAATAGACACACTCAGCTACAGCCAACTGATTTTTTTTTTTTTTTTTTTTTTTTTTGCGGTACGCAGGCCTCTCACTGTTGTGGCCTCTCCCGTTGTGGAGCACAGGCTCCCGATGCGCAGGCTCAGCGGCCATGGCTCACGGGCCCAGCCGCTCCGTGGCATGTGGGATCTTCCCAGACCGGGGCACGAACCCGTGTCCCCTGCATCGGCAGGCGGACTTCCAACCGCTGTGCCACCAGGGAAGCCCCAGCCGACTGATTTTTGACAAAGATGCAAAAATCAGTTCAATGGAAAAAGGATAATCTTTTCAACAAATGTGGTGGAGCATTAGGACAACCATAAAGTAACAAAAGAAATAAACAACAAAACCCCCAAACGTCAGCCTGAACTTTGCATCTTGTACAAAAATTAACTAAAAATTGATCATAGATTTAAATGGAAAACCAAACTATTTAGAAACTTCTGGAAGAAAATCTAGGACTTGGCCAAGAATTCTTAGATGTGACATCAAAAGCACAATCCATATTAAGGACCTAAATGTAAGATTGGAAACCATAAAACTCCTAGAAGATAACATAGGCAGAATACTTTTTGACATAAATTGTAGGAATATTTTTTTTTGGATCGGTCTCCTAAGGCAAAGAAAGCAAAAATAAATGAATGGGACGTAATTAAACTTGAAAGCTTTTGCACAGCAAAACCATCCACAAAATGAAAAGACAACCTACTGAATGAGAGAAAATATTTGCAAATCATATGACTGATAAAGGGTTAGTATCCAAGGTATATAAACAGCTCATACAACTAACTTAATGTCAAAAAAACAAACAACCCAATTAAAAAATGGGCAGAAGACCTGAATAGACATTTTTCCAAAGAAGATATACAGATGACTAACAAGCACATGAAAAGATGCTCAACATTCATTTATCATTCATTCATCAGAGAAATGCAAACAAAAACCACAATGAGATATCACCTCACACCTGTCAAAATGGCTACCATCAAAAAGACCACAGAGGCAGCCACTCCCATGGGCAAATGCCTAGGGGCTGCTCCTGCCCTGCGCTCCCTCCCTCTGCCTTTCACTTCCCAGCTCCCAAGATCTTGGAAGCTTTGAAGCTCAGCAAAGAAGGGAAATCCATTGAGAACAGTCTGTGAAGTGTCAAGCAATATCCAGATATCACCTGCACTCTGCTGGTCCCCTGCCTAAACCCGGAATTCTTCCACCGAGTGAATGGTCCTGGGTCCCACATTGGCATTGCTCATTTGGTTGATGAAGACATATTGACAGAGTTGTTGTTGCCATGTGGCTGACAGGGTCTTGGTGCTCCGGTTGGCTGTCAGGCCTGTGTCTCTGAGGTGGGAGAGCTGAGTTCAGGACATTGGTCCACCAGAGACCTCCTGGCTCCACGTAATATCGAATGGTGAAAGCTCTCCCAGTGATCTCCATCTAAACGCTAAGACCCAGCTCCACTCAATGACCAGCAAGCTACAGTGCTGGACACACTATGCCAAACAACTAGCAAGACAGGAACACAACGCCACCCATTAGCAGAGTGGCTGCCTAAAATCATAATAATGCCACAGACACCCCAAAATACACCACTGGACTCGGCTCTGCCCACCAGAAAGACAAGATCCAGACTCGTCCACCAGAACACAGGTACCAGTCCCCTCCACCAGGAAGCCTACACAACCCACTGAACCAACCTTACCCACTGGGGGCAGACACAAAAAACGGGAACTACGAACCTGAAGTCTGTGAAAAGGAGACCCCAAACACAATAAGTTAAGCAAAATGAGAAGAGAGAGAAACACACAGATGAAGGAGCAAGGTAAAAACTCACCAGACCAAAGAAATGAAGAGGAAATAGGCAGTCTACCTGAAAAAGAATTCAGAGTAATGATAGTAAAAATGATCCAAATCTTGGAAATAGAATGGAGAAAATACAAGAAACGTTTAACGAGGACCTAGAAGAACTAAAGAGCAAACGAACAATGATGAACAACACAATAAATGAAATTAAAAATTCTCTAGAAGGAATCAATAGCAGAATAATTGAGGCAGAAAAACGGATAAGTGACCTGGAAGATAAAATAGTGGAAATAACTACTGCAGAGCAGAATAAAGAAAAAGAATGAAGAGAATTGAGGAGATTCTCACAGACCTTTGGGACAACATTAAACCCACCAACATTCAAATCATAGGGGTCCCAGAAGAAGAAAAGAAAAAGAAAGGGACTGAGAAAATATTTGAAGGATTGTAGTTGAAAACTTCCCTAATATAGGAAAGGAAACAGTCAATCAAGTCCAGGAAGCACAGAGAGTCCCATACAGGATAAATCCAAGGAGAAACACACCAAGACACATATTAATCAAACTATCAAAAATTAAATACAAAGAAAAAATATTAAAAGCAGCAAGGGAAAAACAACAAGTAACATACAAGGGAATCCCCATAAGGTTAACAGCTGATCTTTCACCAGAAACTCTGCAAGCCAGAAGGGAGTGGCGGGACATATTTAAAGTGATGAAAGGGAAAAACTTACGACCAAGATTACCCAGCAAGGATCTCATTTGGATTCGATGGAGAAATTAAAACCTTTATAGACAAGCAAAGGCTAAGAGAATTAAGCACCACCAAACCAGCTTTACAACAAATGCTAAAGGAACTTCTCTAGGCAGGAAACACAAGAGAAGGAAAAGACCTACAATAACAAACCCAAAACAATTAAGAAAATGGTAATAGGAACATACATATCGGTAACTACCTTAAATGTAAATGGATTAAATGCTCCAACCAAAAGACATCGACTGGCTGAATGGATACAAAAACAAGACCCATATATATGCTGTCTACAAGAGACCCACTTCAGACCTAGGAACACATACAGACTGAAAGTGAGGGAATGGAAAAAGAAATTCCATGCAAATGGAAATGAAAAGAAAGCTGGAGTAGCAATTCTCATATCAGACTAAAGAGACTTTAAAATAAAGACTATTTCAAGAGACAAAGAAGGACACTACATAATGATCAAGGGATCAATCCAAGAAGAAGATATAGCAATTGTAAATATTTATGCACCCAACATAGGAGCACCTCAGTACATAAGGCAAATGCTTACAGCCATAAAAGGGGGAATTGACAGTAACACAATCATAGTAGGGGACTTTAACACCCCACTTTCACCAATGGAAAGATCAACCAAAATGAAAATAAATAAGGAAACACAAGCTTTAAATGATACATTAAACAAGATGGGCTTAATTGATATTTATAGGACATTCCATCCAAAAACAACAGAATACATTTTCTTCTCAAGTGCTCACGGAACAATCTCCAGGATAGAGCATATCTTGGGTCACAAATCAAGCCTTGGTAAATTTAAGAAAATTGAAATCGTATCAAGTATCTTCCAACCACAACACTATGAGACTAGATATTAATTACAGGAAAAAAACTGTAAAAAATACAAACACATGGAGGCTAAACAATACACTACTAACTAGCAAGAGATCACTGAAGAAATCAAAGAGGAAATCAAATAGTAGCTAGAGACAAATGACAAGGAAAACACAACGACCAAAACCTATGGGCTGCAGCAAAAGCAGTTCTAAGAGGGAAGTTTATAGCAATACAGTCCTACCTCAAGAAACAAGAAACATCTCTAATAAACAACCCACCCTTGCACCTAAAGCAATTAGAGAAAGAACAAAAATAACACAAAGTTAGCAGAAGAAAAGAAATCATAAAGATCAGATCCGAAATAAATGAAAAAGAAATGAAGGAAACAACAGCAAAGATCAATACAACTAAAAGCTGGTTCTTTGAGAAGATAAACAAAATTGATAAACAATTAGCCAGGCTCATCAAGAAAAGGAGAGGGCTCAGATCAATAGAATTAGAAATGAAAAAGGAGAAGTAACAACTGACACTGCAGAAATACAAAGGATCATGAGTGATTACTACAAGCAACTATATGCCAATAAAATGGACAACCTGGAAGAAATGGACAAATTCTTAGAAAAGCACAACCTTCCGAGACTGAACCAGGAAGAAATAGAAAATATAAACAGACTAATCAGAAACACTGACTGTGATTAAAAATCTTCCAACAAACAAAAGCCCAGGACCAAAAGGCTTCACAGGCGAATTCTATGAAACATTTAGAGAAGAGCTAACACCTATGCTTCTCAAACTCCTCCAAAATATAGCAGAGGGAGGGACATTCCCAAACTCATTCTATGAGGCCACCATCACTCTGTTACCAAAACCAGACAAAGATGTCACAAAGAAAGAAAACTACAGGACATTATCACTGATGAACATAGATGCAAAAATCCTCAACCAAATACTAGCAAACAGAATCCAACAGCACATTCAAAGGATCATTCACCACGATCAAGTGGGGTTTATCCCAGGAATGCAAAGATTTTTCAGTATATGCAAATCAATCAATGTGATACACCATATTAACAAACTGAAGGAGAAAAACCATATGATCATCTCAATAGATGCAGAAAAAGCTTTTGACAAAATTCAACACCATTTATGATAAAAACCCTCCAGAGCACAGGCATAGAGGGAACTTTCCTCAACATAATAAAGGCCATATATGACAAACCCACAGCCAACATCGTTCTTAATGGTGAAAAACTGAAACCATTTCCTCTGAGATCAGGAACAAGACAAGGTTGTCCACTCTAACCACTATTCTTCAACATAGTTTTGGAAGTTTTAGCCACAGCAATCCAAGACGAAAGAGAAGTAAAAGGAATCCAAACTGGCAAAGAAGAAGTAAAGCTGTCACTGTTTGCAGATGACATGATACTATACATAGAGAATCCTAAAGATGCTACCAGAAAACTACTAGAGCTAATCAATGAATTTGGTAAAGTAGCAGGATACAAAATTAATGCACAGAAATCTCTTGCATTCCTATACACTAATGATGAAAAATCTGAAAGAGAAATTAAGGAAACACTCCCATTTACCATTGCAAGAAAAAGAATAAAATACCTAGGAATAAACATACCTAGGAATAAACCTACCTAGGGAGACAAAAGACCTGTATGCAGAAAACTATAAGACACTGATAAGAAATTAAAGATGATACAAACAGATGGAGAGATATACCATATTCTTGGATTGGAAGAATCAACATGTGAAAATGACTATACTACCCAAAGCAATCTAGATTCAGTGCAATCCCTATCAAACTACCAATGGCACTTTTCAAAGAACTAGAACAAAAAATTTCACAATTTGTATGGAAACACAAAAGAGCCCAAATAGCCAAAGCAATCTTTTTTCCCCCCTTAGGTTAATTTTTATATTACTAATCATTGTACTGCTATAGCTAAATCAACTAAATATAATTTTATGTAGTGTTGCTCAAAAGATCTACAAACAACATGGCTGATGCTTACCTTAAAAAGGAGCATTTTTAAAATAAAGGAAGAAAACAATTACATTCCAAATGAATGGCACTGGGAAAAATACATATTACCAGTAACATATTTAGACAGAGAGTATCAGGTGCCGATTGGTTTCTCTTATATGCATAAGAGACTTGAAGAAGATCTTGAAAATAATGTTCCTCCCTCTAAATTTTTAGCTCCTACATAGTGTCAGATGTTATAATTGATATGAAGGATAAATGCGTTTAGGCAAAAGTAAAAATCCACATACAAAGTAAAATAGCAAAATCTGTAGAGACTTTGTGTAGAAGGCTTTCTTCTCTTGTGGTAACATCCTTTAGTACATATCCAGGATAGACTAAATTGAAACAATATATTTGGATACAGTAGCAATCCTTTCATATACTCTTACTAAATATTATAAAATTCCAAAAATACATAAATATTCCTTGTACCATGCATTATGCTCCATTTTGGGCCTGATGAGGTTGTGGTTACTATTTTAACAGTTAAACAGTGCACCTCAAAAGTTCTGCCATCTATACACAGTGAATGGAGACAGTGATGTGAGCTGTAGAGAGATGGCAAACTACCTTTAAAGTGAAAAGTTTTTATGGAGTGTCTCCAAATTAGAGGAGAGGAGGATACAGGGTAGGGGAGATAAGCAGGGTAAAACAATTTTAAAATGACACTGCTTAGGAGTATATATTTAACGATAGCTACTATACCTTGTCTATCCTTTATCCTAATCTGGAATACCTGCATGTTTGTGCAAAATAAAGTTTCTGCTTTATAGGAATAGGAGCAGTGTGTTAGGAAAAGCATGTTCTCAGTCAGGGGAAGATGTGAAGACATCTCTCTCGTAAGTGCTATTTTATTTGGTAACTCTTTTGGCTACATCACTATATGCTATTTCAACCTTCTTATCACTGGGGCAGGTAGCCAAAGCAATGCTGAGAAAGAAAAACAGAGCTGGAGGAATCAGGCTCCCTGACTTCAGATGATACTACAAAGCTACAGTAATCAAGACAGGAATAAAAACGCAGATGCAGAGAATGGACTTGAGGACACGGGGTGGGGGAAGGGTAAGCTGGGATGAAGTGAGAGAGTGGCATGGACATATATACACTACAAAATGTAAGATAGATAGCTAGTGGGAAGCAGCTGCATTGCACAGGGAGATCAGCTCTGTGCTCTGTGACCACCTAGAGGGGTGGGATAGGGAGGGTGGGAGGGAGATGCAAGAGGGAGGAGATATGGGGATATATGTATATGCATAGCTGATTCACTTTGTTATAAAGCAGAAACTAACACACCATTGTAAAGCAATTATACTCCAATAAAGATGTTTAAAAAAATGACCACAAATAACTAATGTTGGTGAGGATGTAGAGAGAAGGGAGCCCTTGTTCACTGTTGGTGGGAACATAAATTGGTGCAGCCACTATGGGAAACAGTGTGGAGGTCCCTCTAAAAACTAAAAATAGAACTACATATGACCCAGCCATTCCATTTCTGGGTATATATCCAAAGAAAACAAAAACACTAATCAAAAAGATAAATGCACCCTAATGTTCACAACAGCATTATTTACAAAAACCAAGACGTGGATAAGGAAGATGTGAATTTATATACATATATATAATTTATATACATACATATATATGTAATGGAATAACTCAGCCATAAGAAAGAACGAAAATTTTCCATTTGCAACAACAAAGATAAACCTGGAGAGTATTATGCATAGAGAAATAAGTCAGACAGAGAAAGATAAATACTGTATGTTATCATTTATATGTGGAATCTAAAAAATAAAACAAAGGAATATAACAAAACAGAAACAGACACACATACAGAGAAAAAACTAGTGGTTACCAGTGGGGAGAGGAAAGGGAGGAGGGGCAAGATAGGGGTAGGGGATTAAGAGGTACAAACTACTATGTATAAAATAAATAAGCTATAATGATACATTGTATAGCACAGGGAATATAGCCTATATTTTATAACTTTAAATGGAGTATAATCTATAAAAATTTTGAATCACTATGTTGTACATCTGAAACTAATATATATTGTAAATCAACTATACCTCAAGTTAAAAAAGCACAGTCCGGGACTTCCCTGGCTGTTCAGTGGTTAAGACTCTGCACTTCCATTGCAGTGGGCATGAGTTTGATCCATGTTCGGGGAACTAAGATGCTGCGTGCTGCGCAGCATGGCCAAAAAATAAAAAGCACAATCCATAAAAAACCCAATAAATTTTATTTCATAAAAATTAAAGGCCTGCCGATGCAGGGGATACGGGTTCGTGCCCCGGTCTGGGAAGATCCCACATGCCGCGGAGCGGCTGGACCCGTGAGCCATGGCCGCTGGGCCTGCGCGTCCGGAGCCTGTGCTCCGCAACGGGAGAGGCCACAACAGTGAGAGGCCCGCATACCGCAAAAAAAAAAAAAAAAAAAAAAAAATTAAAGGGCTTCCCTGGTGGCGCAGTGGTTGAGAGTTCGCCTGCCGATGCAGGGGACACGGGTGCGTGCCCCGGTCCGGGAAGATCCCAAATGCCCCGGAGCGTCTGGGCCCGTGAGCCATGGCCGCTGAGCCTGCGCGTCCGGAGCCTGTGCTCCGCAGCGGGAGAGGCCACAACAGTGAGAGGCCCGTGTACCGCAAAAAAAAAAAAAAAAAAAAAAAAAAAAAAAAAATTAAAAACTATAGCTAGGTGAAAGATTCTGTTAAGAGGATGAAAAAACATGCTACATACTGCAAGAAAATATTCACAAATCACATATCCAACAAAGGACTTGTATCTAGAATATTTAAGAACTCTCAAAACTCAACAGGATAAAAACAAAAAATCCAATTAGAAAATGAGTAAAAGACATGACTAGACATTTTACCAAAGAGGATATATGGATGGCAAATAAGCATGTCAAAGATGCTCAACATTATTAACCATTAGGGAAATGTAAATTAAAACTGTGCTGAGTTATCACTACATACCCATTAGTTGGCTAAAATAAAAAATAGTGACAATTCCAGCTGATTTTTGATACTGCTGAATATTCATTTCCTTTTAAATGCCCTTATACTTATTTTTCTAGTTCTCTAAATATTATTTCTCTGTCATCTTCGTGGGTTTCGCTTCCCTGCCTGACTGTGGCCCACTGTTCTCTTTCCTTGAATCTTCCTGGATGATTCTCTTCTGATTTCAAGTACCTTCCATATTTTGATGACTCCCATAGATTTTGATGCACAAATACCTCAAATTCAACATGTCAGAAAAAATGAACTTATCAGCTTCTTCCATAAGACGTCTCTTCCTCCTTATTCTCTCTTCTAGTTACCACTATTTACCCAGTCACTCATGCTTAAAACACCTGAGTCTTAACTTCTTTTTCCCCCTCTCTGCCATACAATTAGTCCCCAAATGCTACGAATATTTCTCCAATCAATCCTCTTTTTGTCCTAGCCTTAGATCAGGTCTTCCTCTTTCGCCTTGACTACGATAGCCATCAGTGGCTTCCCATAACATGCAGAATTAAATCTTAATGTGTATGCAAGGCTTTCTGTAATATGACTCCTACCTATTCCCCTGCCTCTCCTCTCGCCACGCTCTGTATCATATTTTATGCTTCACCAACGTGGACTTTCTTATTCATCCTTGAGGAAACATAATCTATCTATCTATCTATCCATCCATCCTTCCTTCTATCATCTGTCTATCTATCTCAAAAACCATGAGTTTACACTTATGCCTCCTATTCCAATTTAATATCACTGGGTTCATTCTAGTCTTCCCTCTTTCCTTATTTGTTGCTCCCTTCTCTCACAGTCAGAAACCTAGCTTTTATGAACCACAGTATATTTACTTATTTTGTTAAATTCTAGAATACACATAAACTTTTTAAATTGCTAACCTATAACATGTGAAAAACCTACTCTGCACCACCAGGGAAGTCCCACCATCTTAACTATTTTAAAATGTACTGTTCAGGACTTCCCTGGTGGCTCAGTGGTTAAGAATCCGCCTGGCAATGCAGGGGACACAGGTTCGAGCCCTGGTCTTGGAAGATCCCACATGCCGTGGAGCAACCAAGTCTGTGCGCCACAACTACTGAGCCCATGTGCCACAACTACTGAAGCCCACATGCCTAGAGCCCGTGCTCCACAACAAGAGGAGCCACCGCAATGAGCAGCCGGCACACCGCAATGAAGAGTAGCCCACGGCAACTAGAGAAAGCCTGTGTGCAGCAATGAAGACCCAATGCAGCCAAAAATATATATAAATTAATTAATTAAAAATAAATAAATAGAGGCTTCCCTGGTGGCGCAGTGGTTGAGAATCTGCCTGCCAATGCAGGGGACACGGGTTCGAGCCCTGGTCTGGGAAGATCCCACATGCCGCTGAGCAACTAGGCCCGTGAGCCACAACTACTGAGCCTGCGCGTCTGGAGCCTGTGCTCCGCAACAAGAGAGGCGGCGATAATGAGAGGCCCGCGCACTGCGATGAAGAGTGGACCCCGCTTGCCGCAAGTAGAGAAAGTCCTCGCACAGAAACGAAGACCCAACACAGCCAAAAATAAATAAATATTTTTTTAAAAAGAAATAAAGTATACTGTTCAGTGCTGTTGAGTATTTTCACATTGTGCAACTAATCTCCAGAATATTTTCATATTGCAAAACTGAAACTCTACACTCATGCAACAACTCTCCATTTCCTTTTCCCCCTAGTCCCTGGCAAGTGGCATTCTATTTTCTGTTTTATGAATTTGACTACTGTAGATACCTCATATAAGTGGAATCATAAAGTGTTTATCTTTTTGTCATTGGCCTATTTCATTTAGCATAATGTCCTCAAGTTTCACCCATCTCCTAAATTTTTCTTTTTTTTTTATCTCCTAAATTTTTAAGCATTCTTTCCCCTTTATTTGAGATATGCTTTATAATATTTTCTCCCAGATTGTCAGTAGTCTTTTGACCTTTTTTATTATGATGTTTTTAAAACATGCAAACATTTTAATTTTATGTAGTCAGAATTTGTCAATCATTTTTTCCTTTTTTGTACCTGGAATTTGAATCATAGTTATAAAGTCTTCCCCTATGCTCAATTATAAGAATTTTATCAGTTTTTTTCTGGCCTTGTATAGTTTTATTGTTTAGTTTAATTAAATTTCTGATCTATTTGGAATTTATTCTTGTGTATGTTGGAAGATATGTGTTAAATTTATCTTTTTCCAAATGGCTAACCAGTTGTCCCAGAAATATTTATTAAAATCTTTATCTTTGCTTCAGTGATTTGGGGTACCACATTTATCATATGCTACATTTTCCTATGGACTGAATCTATTTCTGGACTTTCTAATTTTTTTTTTTTCCCAGTGGTCTGTCTATTCATGTACCTGTACCACAGTATTCTCATCACGGAGACTTTATAGTATGTTTTAATGTCTCCTAGGGATAGTTCTTCCTTATAAATATTATTTCTCAGGGATTTCTTGGCTATTTATTTTTCCACTTGAACTTTAGTCTCTACTTGTCTAGTTTCTTAAAAATGTGTATAGATATTTTTATTGGTATTGCATTAAATTGATTTTGGGACAACTTTAAATTTTCATGATGTTAAAATATCTTTACCAAGATCAAGTACTGTCTTTCCATTTGTTCATGTCTATTTTTGTCAGACTACTCATTGTTATGGGAGAATTTTTGAAATTACATTATGATGCTATTATACCAGAATAGTATCTCCAAGAGAGTGGGGCTTTGTCTGTTTTGTTTATTCCTATATCCTCCGCATTTGGAACAATACCTGAATATTTGTTGAATTAATGAATATTTGTTAAATGAAGGAATAGTAAGTTAGATTAAGGATGTTTGTTTTGCCTTGAGAAAGTGAAGAGTATACTAAGAACATTAATTTGGAGAGAATTCATCATAAATAAAAATATAAAGTAGTTTCTTTGTAGGTTGTACTTTTGGATAAAATATTTTTATTCTGAAAACATGTTATTTTTCATAATATTTTTACTCTGAAATGCTACATTTCACATGTATCATTGAAATACTATACCATTTAGAACATTTAATTTTTTCTTATTACTTTCTCAGTTCAACTATATTTATTTGAAACAATGTGTAGAGAGTAGTCCCATAGTACCTATTCAGCAGGAATGGCTGGATCACATGCTAATGCTGATACCTGAGTCTTTAAAGGAAGGGAAAGAAAGAGAAGAACTCATTCAAAGTCTCATAAATGAGGTGTCAAGTGATTTTGAAAAAAGCATGAAGAGATATTTGGGTAAGTGACATTTAACACACGCCAAGCTTGCTTGTTTCCCCACCTCTCCCAATCGAAAGTAGAAATATGAATAATGAACATTATATGTTTAGCTATATGTATTTCTTAGATATTTTTAAAGTTTTAACTTTGAGCCTATAACCTAGTCAAATCTTTGTAATTTAAGGACACTGTTTTTAAGGGTACTTTTTGTAATTTTTATGTGCTTAATAGCTTTTTAGTTTTTTACTTTGTCTTTATGGTTATACTATTTACAGGATTGTAAGAAAATATTAATGTGTTTGGGGAGATTTATTAGGGATTTAACCTTTGCAGTTTTAAATTGGATTAATTTTTTTAAGTGGCCATGCCAGTGACCTTTGAATAGATAAGATGAGAAAAACTGAGACTTATTAAAGCTTTACTGTATCTGAATTCACCTCCAAAGCAGGGCCAAAATAGTACCAAGAGCATGATTTTGTTTCACATAAGGGATTTTTTTCTTATACTCATTTTGATTCATATTAAACTGTACTATCCATTATCAAAAGTTAGAAACTTTGATTTCAGTTAAGTCTTGCAAAGATTTTCAAGAAGTATTAACCTATCTATCTATCTATCTATCAAATATATGTATATATATACTTTTTTTTTTTTTTTTTGAGTGAGGAGTGTTCTTGTGAGACCTCCAGTTAAATGGCTTGAAGATGAAGGAGGCCCTTTACCTGAATCCCCTGTGTAAGTAAAATTTTTATAAAACAGTACTGTATCTAGGTTTTGATAACAGATTGAAAATAAACTGATCTTACATTCAAGGTTACAACTGTGAAACTCAAAAGTGTTTTGAAAACATGTAAAAAAATAGTACTACTGTTTTTTTTTTCCCCCAGAGGTATCCTCTACATTGAACTTATCTAGTTGTTGCTTATGCAATTAGTGGGAACATTTATGGATGTATAACTCAACTTGGCCTTAAGTAAGCTTTGGAGTATGCTAGACAGATTTCTCCGTCTCTTCTCCCCAATCCTAAGGACTGAGTTTGTTTATCTCTACCCAGGGTAACTGAGCCAGAGCACAATGGAAGTTAGAGAGCTCATGTCTGGCCCATTAGCCTGCCTTACCCACAAACGATCTCTGGTCTCTCCAAAGATAATGAACTCTCAAAATCTTGATGTATTTTTATTACATGCTTATCTCCTAAGTTTCCCATTGCTGAGTACATTTCTCTCTTCTCAATCCCCAGTCTTCTCACTTTGATACTAATTCCATGTCATAAATATTATTTCCTAAAATTTAGAATGTATCATTTGAATCCTGTTTGATATGGTGTTTTGCTTTTCCAGAGACCTGGATTATTCTAAGCTTTGGCATTCTAACTATCTGCAGACAAGAAATCAAATATTAGCTAGTTTGTACATTGTTCATCCAACTATGAAAATGTTATTGGACCTTGGTTATACAACATTTGCCAATACCGTTTTGCTAGACTTAACTGGAATTAGGTAAAATCCCATATTTATTAATTAACATTTAAAATTTGAATGTCTCCTGCTTGAGTCTTTATATTTTGACTATATAATTTAAAAAACTGATTGATAAATACTCAGGACTTTTCTTAGGTTAAAAAAATTTTTAATTTATCTTACTTTTTTCAACAATTTTGTATCATGACCAATATCTATTGTTTGCTTTAAATCATTTTTTTTCATAAATAGAGGTAAAGGCCCAATTGATTGTGAATCACTGAAAAATGATTTATCAAAACAAGCTAGAAAGGCAGAAGAGAAGATAATAAACACTTGGTATCCAAAGGTTATAAGTCTCTTTACCAAGAAGGAGTCACTAGAAGGCATTAAACCTGAGAAACTGGATGCATTTTATAACTGTGTTTCCACACTTATGTCAAATCAGGTAAATAGGTTTTGTATATTTTAAATGATAATGTTATTGAAGTTACTTTAGTATTTTAAATAAATCTTCTTTAGATATAGTACTATATAATTATTTTGAAATAAATTAAGAAAGACTTTTACTATAATTTTGTTTAAATAACTTTAGCAGAAAAATGCTTTATTTCTGGAAGCAGCCTAAAAATGAGAGGTAAGGGCTTCCCTGGTGGTGCAGTGGTTAAGAATCTGCCTGCCAATGAAGGGGACATGGGTTCGAGCCCTGGTCTGGGAAGATCCCACATGCCACGGAGCAACTAAGCCCGTGCGCCACAACTACTGAGCCTGTGCTCTAGAGCCAGTGAGTCACAACTACTAAGCCTGTGTGCCTAGAGCCCTGCTTCGCAACAAAAGAAGCCACCGCAGTGAGAAGCCCGTGCAACACAGCGAAGAGTAGCCCCCACGTGCTGCGACTAGAGAAAGCCCGTGCGCAGCAATGAATACCCAACACAGCCAATAAATAAATAAAATCTAAAAATAATAATAATAAAAATAAAAAATAAAATGAGAGGTAAGGCTAAAAGTATGTGTCAATATTATGATTGATTACTGGATTCATGCTTAAAAGCTATAAGCTAATTATCTATAGCTTTATTGGAGTAAATTAACAAAAGTACTATCCTAGTGAACATATTTTTTTTTTTTTTTTTTTGTAATTTTAAATGATGTAACTACAGAAGACCTAGATTATCTCCATCCTGTCAGGATCTACCGCATTCAAACCATAATTATTGGGGGGGAAAAAAGGACAATATATCCACTAAAATCGTATTTGGAAGCAACACAGTTTAGAGTAGAAATTATTACTCACTATGTATTAAAACCACTTGTGAAGATGGAACATTTATTTATTTATTTTTTTCTGTTTTATAACACATTTAATCAGTTATACATATACATATGTTCCCATATCCCCTCCCTTTTTTTTATTTTTTATTTTTATTTATTTATTTATTTTATTAGTTTCTGCTTTATAACAAAGTGAATCAGTCATACATATACATCTGTTCCCATATCCCTTCCCTCATGCATCTCCCTCCCTCCCACCCTCCCCATCCCACCCCTCCAGGCGGTCACAAAGCACCCAGCTGATCTCCCTGTGCTCTGCGGCTGCTTCCCACTATCTATCTACCTTACGTTTGGTAGTGTATATATGTCCATGCCTCTCTTTCGCTTTGTCACAGCTTACCCTTCCCCCTCCCCATATCCTCAAGTCCGTTCTCAAGTAGGTCTGTGTCTTTATTTCTGTCTTACCCCTATGTTCTTCATGACATTTTTTTTTCTTAAACATATTTTTGAACATATTTTTGAACTTATGAAATTACAAGTTAATTGATTCTCGTTTTGTTCTCAGTAAAATCTTGGTTCGAAACGTTATTGATCGTCTTTAAACGACAAACAGAAAGAATATGAATTTTATACAATTATTTTATGGGATCCTTGAATTTTTACTATTGTAGAAATGTAATCCTAGAAAAATAGTTTTGAATAAAAACTTTTCCTTTTGGTAAAGACCTCCAAAGATTCCATGAATTTTGCTATTTTTTTTAAAACACAAGTAGAAGGACTTCCAAGCCTGCTGTATTTTTTTAAATTAATTAATTTATTTTTATATTTATTTTTGGCTGTGTTGGGTCTTCGTTTCTGTGCGAGGGCTTTCTCTAGTTGCGGCAAGCGGGGTCCACTCTTCATCGCGGTCCGCGGGCCTCTCACTATCGCGGCCTCTCTTGTTGCGGAGCACAGGCTACAGACGCGCAGGCTCAGTAGTTATGGCTCACGGGCCTAGTTGCTCAGTGGCATGTGGGATCTTCCCAGACCAGGGCTCGAACCCGTGTCCCCTGCATTGGCAGGCAGATTCTCAACCACTGCGCCTCCAGGGAAGCCCAAATTTTGCCATTTTTAAAGGGAATTTTTATATATATATATATATCTGGTATGTAATACTGTAACGAATATACATGATTTCCTTTTTACCTTTATCCTCTTAAGAGGACTATGATTATATGATAAGAAGTAAAGAGATGAGGAATGTTTTGAAGATTATTTAGATATATGTTTGTCTACCTTGCTTAAATTTCTAATAGTTGTTTCTGCAAAAGAAAGCATTATTCATACTTTGGTAACTTATAGTGCACATTTCTAAGTTCCAGTGGCTTCACTCTCACCTAGTGATGTGCTGGAAATCTGACCCCAGGAGAAAAAGCCCTGGTTTGTAGTGTTTGCCAATTTCCATGGGGTAAATATTCCCACCATGGTGATTTTCAAGCATCCAAGAGTTTAGTATCTGGCTCACAAAATTCTTGAATGTTTAACAATTGGCTATTATAATTGTAGGAGCTAGCTCTAGTACACTACTGTCCCTTGCCCCGTATACATGTCACCTCATGACACCCCCAAACTCAGGTTTCAGGCCTCTCCTCCCCTCAATCTTTACTATATTGTTGGGTCTTCTGGAACTTTTTCTGTACCAGGGACAGAATTACTAAAGGATGTAGAAGATTCTGAGTTTGCCATTTTAAGATTGTTGATATTCTATAGAAAAATTAAAGTTTGTATACATTGTCCTATTTATTTTAGACTATATTTATTAAGAACATATTGTGCTGAATGAAGATAATTTTCAGGACTAAATGGATTGGTAGAGTGAATTAATTATAGGCAATAGGTTACTGATTTTAGTTAAAGGTTCAGTTTGTACTTTCTAAAGTAATAATAACTTATGGCATCATGCAGCTAAAAGAGCTCTTAACGAGAACTGTAGAAGGATTTGTAAATCTCTTTGACCAAGAAGATCAACGAGGGCTGCCAATATTTAAGATGGAATTGATGTTTGATGATGATAAAATGGAATTTTATCCTACTTTTCAAGATTTGGAAGGTGTTGTTTTGGGTTTGGTTGAGCGAATAGCTGAAGCTATGCAGGTATTTCTTTTTTCTTATCCATTGAGTTTCTTTTTCTTTAAATTTTTATTGGAGTATAGTTGGTTTACGATGTTGCATTCGTTTCAGGTGTACAGCAAAGTGAATTTGTTATACATATACACATACTCAGTCTTTTTTTTTAGATTCTTTTCCCATATAGGCCATTACAGAGTATTGAGTAGAGTTCCCTGTAGGTCCTTATTAGTTATCTATCTTATATATAGTAGTGTGTATATATCAATCCCAATCTCTCAATTTATCCCTCCCTCCCCCTTACCCCCCGGTAACCATAAGTTTGTTTTCTACATCTGTGACTCTGCCCATTGGGTTTCTTTTTTTTTTTTTTTTGTGGTATGTGGGCCTCTCACTGTTGTGGCCTCTCCCGTTGCGGAGCACAGGCTCCGGACGCACAGGCCCAGCGGCCATGGCTCACGGGCCCAGCCGCTCCGCGGCATGTGGGATCTTCCCAGACCGGGGCACGAACCCGTTTCCCCTGCATCGGCAGGCGGACTCTCAACCACTGCGCCACCAGGGAAGCCCCCATTGGGTTTCTTTATATGGCCTTTTTTGAACTTTTAAATTGACTTGAAGCTCTATAAAGTGTATATGTACATAAAATGTTATAACTCGTTGTTTTCTTTCCATCCTCCAGGTTATTTTAAGTTAAAAGTGCTTTCTATTTGAGAAAGTTTCCTGGCTTGAGATGACTTTTTTCTTCTTATAAGTTTTATTGCAGTTATGAATTGATATTTTTGTGCATGTCTCATGTTCCCTACTGAGTTGTGAACTTCTTAAGGACAAGATCCAAGTCATGTTTGTTCTTTCTAGAGCTTTCTAGTATAATCACTTCAACATTATAGTTCCTCAATAAATATTTGTTGAATGATAGAAAACTAACCCAACTAAGGTTTTATATTAGACTACGACAATTTTAAATCATTATTTTGCATCAAGTTATCTTTTCTTGGACCGCTGAAATCTGAAATGAATTTTTAAAAGTATAGTATAAGATCTACATATAGATCAATTGAACAGATATTTATTTCATGAATTGTCATTTTTATTTATGTTAGAATGTCCAAACAGTACCCTCTTGGCTATCAGGAACTTCAACAACTGTGAACCTTGACACAGAACTTCCTGAACATGTATTACAATGGGCTCTTGATACACTGAAGGTGGCAGTACATCATAACTTAGAAGGTGCAAGAAAACATTATGAGACATATGGTATATATGACACATAATATTATATCTCTTTTTTGCCATAAAGGAATGCCATTTTATTTTTACTAGAATTTGGTCAGTTATTTGCTTGTCTGGATCTGTCATGAAAGAGCAGAGAGCCAGAAGTGAGCATAGGCATGGCTTTTGGCAGAGTCATGGATCAAACCCAAGAAACTTGAATTCTGTTGTTCAGTCCAAAGGGTGAATGTTAACTGGAGCAGGGTCATAAAGCCAAAATGTAGAGAGAAGAGTTGTTGGCATAAGGAGAAAGTTAAATCAAGGGCAAAAGCAAGGTAATTTCTAAGAATAGTTTTGAAGAGTCTGCAGCTCAGTAGCCTCCTCAAGTGTGTTATGGGCTCAGGATAGATAGTTGTTATTTGACATTCTATTAACCAAAACCTTTTATTGACTGGCTTATCTGTACCTCTAAGTTATTTTACATACCCTATTATCTTTATTTTAAAAGTCTTCCTTTAACCTGGTTTGCTTATTAAGTCTATTTTATGTTATTCTGTCTGTTCCTATTAGTGTATGTTAATAGTCTATTAATAATATTTAATTGAATAGGCTACTCCATTCTATGACTATATAAAAAAGCACTTTACCTTTTTATGAGGGTGTTACTGAGATTTAAGTTAGATTATTAATTTTCAGTTGAAAAATACAATTGGCTCCTTGATGGGACTGCAGTTAAGCTGATAGAGACTTTTCAGGCAGAAGATCATACTTTTGATGAATACACAGAGGTAAGTGTTAATTCTGTTTTTCATTAATGTCTTTGAATTTCTTTTTAAAATTAAGATCTTTTTATTCTAAAAATAAATGCTTCAGTCTAAGTTAACAGAATTTCTTATTCAAAACGTCATTTTAGTAAACTTATATGTTCATCTAATAATTTTCCTAGTCATTCATTTAACTCATTCATTGATTCAACAAAAATATCTTTCATCACATCCAGAGACATAGCAAGATTTTGGTGATGCAAAAATAAATAATACAAAAGCATTATCCTCAAGAGCTTATATTTGGCATGGAAGCCAGACATCGAAATAACAACTGTAATATACTGAGATTAGTACTAGAATGGAGATAGGGACAAAGTGTTGTGGAAGCTCACAAGAAGGAATGATTACTTTTGCTTTTGAAATTGGTGGTGTCTAGAAAAAGTGAAAAGCGGGCTGGACTTTGAAGTAGATGTTTATAGGTGGAGAAGAGAGGAAATGTAACATAAGAAAAGGCCAAAAGTATTTAGAGGTGTTCAGAGAACGTCAAATAAACCCCAAATGGCTGAAGAGTAGGTAATTAGGGATACAATATATGGGGTATTTTGTGTTTCCATACAAATTTTAGAATTAATTGTTCTAGTTCTATGAAAAATGCCATTGATGCTTTGGTAGGCTTGCACTGAATATGTAGATTGCCTTGGGAAGTATGGTCATTTTAACAGTATTAATTCTTTTACTTCATGAGCCTGGTATATCTTTCCATTTGTTTGTGTTGATTCAATGTCTTTCATCAATGTCTTATAGTTTTCAGAGTACAGGTCTTTTACATCCTTGGCTAGATTTATTACTAGGTATTTTATTCTTTTTGATGCAATTGTAAATGGACTGTTTTCTTAACGTCTCCTTCTGATAGTTCATTATTAACATGTAGAAACAGAACAGATTTCTGTATATTAATTTTGCATCCTACAACTTCCCTGAATTTATTTATTACTTCTTACACTAGTTTGGTGGTGTCTTTAGGATTTTCTATATGGGTTATCATGTCATCTGCAAACAGTGACAGTTTTACTTCTTCCTTTCCAATTTGGATGCCCTTTATTTCTTTTTATTGTCTGTTTGCTGTGGCTAGGACTTCCTATACTATGTTGAACAAAAGTGGTGAGAGTGGGCATCCTTGTCTTGTTCCTGATCTTACAGGAAATGCTTTCAGCTTTTCACCATTGAGTATGACATTGGCTGTGTAATATAGCCTTTATTATGTTGAAGTATGTTTCCTCTATACACATTTTTTTGACAGTTGCTATCATAAATGGAATTTGCATTGTGCCAAAAGCTTTTTCTGCACCTATTGAGACGATCAGATGGTTTTTATTCTTCATTCCGTTAATATGGTGTATCACATTGATTGATTTGCAGTTATTAAATCATCCTTGCATCTGTGGGATAAATCCCACTTGATCATGGTATATGAGCCTTTTAATGTATTGTTGAATTCAGTTTGATAATATTTTGTTGGGGATTTTTGCATCTATGTTCATCAGTGATATTTGCCTGTAATTTTCTTTTTTTCTGTTGTCTTTTTCTGGTTTTGGTATCAGGGTGATGCTGGCCTCATGTAATGAATTTGGAAGCATTCCTTCCTCTGCAATTTTTTGGAATAGTTTGAGGATAGGTGTTAACTCTTAAGTGTTTTGTAGAATTTACCTACAAATCTGTCTGGTCCTGGACTTTGTTGGGAGTTTTAAAATTATTGATTCAGTTACTTCACTGGTAATTGGTCTGTTCATATTTTATATTTACCCTATTCAGTCTTGGCAGATTGTACATTTCTCAGAATTTGTCCATTTCTTCTAGGTTGTCCATTTTATTGTCTTATAATTGTTGGTAACAATGCCATGTGATCCTTTGTATTTCTATGAGTCAGTTGTAACTTCTCTTTCATTTCTGATTTTATTTATTTGGGCCCTCTCTCTTTTTTTCTTAATGAGTTTGGCTAAAGGTTTATCAATTTTGTTTATCTTTTCAAAGAACCAACTCTTGTTTTCACTGATCTTTTCTATTAATTTTAAATCTCTATTTCCACGCTGATATTTATTTCTTTCCTTTTACTAATTTTATATTTTGTTTTTCATTTTGTAGTTCCTTTAGCTGTAAGGTTAAATTGCTTATTTGAGGATTTCCTTGTTTCCTGAGGTAGGCTTGTATCACTATAATTTATCTCTTAGAACTGCTTTTGCTGTATCTCATATATATATATATATATATTTTTTATTGAAGTGTAGTTGATTTACAATGTTGTGTTAGTTTCTGATGTACAGCAAAGTGATTCAGTTATACATATATATAAATATAAATATTCTTTTTCATATTCTTTTCCATTATTGTTTATTGCAGGATATTGAATATAGTTCCCTGTGCTCTACAGTAGGACCTTGTTTATCTAATTTATATATAGTAGTTTATCTCAAACTCCCAATTTATCCCCCAACCCCCTTTCCCCTTTGGTAACCATAAGTTTGTTTTCCCTATATATTTTGGATCATTGTGTTTCTATTTTCATTTGTCTCGAGGTTTTTTTTTTATTTCCTCTTTGATTTCTTCAGTGACCCATTGGTTGTTTCATTGTGGTTTTAATTTGTATTTCACTGATGACTAATGATGCTGAACATCTTCTAATGTATTACTTTCCACCCATGTATCTTCTTAAAAATAAAGCGTCTGTTCTAGTAATTTTTATATTTTAAGTTGTGTTTTTTATTCTTATTGTTTAATTATAATGGATTTATTTTATTGGGCTATATTATTATAAAATTCTTATTATTGAGTTTTAAGCTGTCTTTATATATTTTGGCTAAAAGTCTTTTATCTGCAAAATATTTTGCAATATTTTCTCCCAGTATGTGCCTTGACTTTTCATTTTTTGTAACCACGTCTTTCAAGGAGCAGGCATTTTAAATTCTATTGAATTCCAGTCTATCAATTTTTTCTTTTAAGGTTCATTCTTTTTAAGGTCCTATCTATCTTTTTGTTTGCCTACTCCATGGTCACAAAGATTTGTGCCTATATTTTCTTCTAGATGTTTTATAGCTTCAGCTTTTACATTTAGGTCCGTTACCCATCATACATAATTTTAACATATGGTGTGGAATATGAGTCATGGTTCAATTTTTTCCATGTGAGTATCAAGCTGTACCAACATCATTGATTGAAAATACCATCATTGGGACTTCCCTGGTTGTGCAGTGGTTAAGAATCCGCCTGCCAATGCAGGGGACATGGGTTTGATCCCTGCTCCGGGAGGATCCCACATGCTTAGGAGCATCTAAGCCCATGTGCCACAACTACTGAAGCCCACGCACCTGGAGCCCATGAGCCACAACTTCTGAGCCCACACGCTGCAACTACTGAAGCCTGTGCTCTCTAGCGCCCACATGCCACAACTACTGAGCCCGTGTGCCACAACTACTGAAGTCCACGCGCCTAGAGCCTGTGCTCCACAAAAGAGAAGCCACCGCACTGAGAAGCCCACGTACCTCAATGAAGAGTAGCCTCTGCTCGCCACAACTAGAGAAAGACTGTGTGCAGCAACGAAGACCCAACACAGCCAAAAACAAAAAAAAGAAAAAAAGTAAATACCGTCTTTTCCCCATTAAACTATCTTGACATCTTTATTGAAATTCAATTGACTCTATGTTTGTGGGTCTATTTCTGGATTTTATATTCTTTTCCATTGATTTATAGATCTATTCTTATGCCAATACCATAATCTTGATTTCTGTAGTTTTACAGTAAGTTTTAAAATTAGGTATTAATTATAAGTTCTCTACTTTTTTCTTCTTTTTCAAAATTATTTTGAATACTCTATGTTTTCTGTATTTCCATGTACATTTCAAAATCAATTTCTATAAAGAAGCCAGCTGGGATTTTGATTAGGGTTGAATTGAATTTCTTTTTTTTTTTTGGCTGCACTGCACGGCATGCAGAATCTTAGTTACCCAACCAGGGATCGAAGCCTTGCGCCCTGCAGTGGAAGTGTGGAGTCCTAACCACTGGACTGCTGCCAGGGAAGTCCCGGTCATTTATTCACTTTTAGCATTATTAATATAGTTTTATTTCTGTCTGCTATTTTACTTTTTGTTTTCTATATGTCTCATGTCTTTTTTGTTCTTCTATTCTTCCTCTTTTACTGCTTTCTTTTACATTAAATGAATATTTTCTAATGAAGCAATTACATTTCTTTAATGTTTTTTTTCAATTTTTAAATAAGTTTTTTTTAGTGTTTATTCTAGGGGTTATGAGAGAAACCTAACTTAAATAGCTTCAGATTTATGCTAGCTTAATTCCAGTGAGATATAGAAACATTATTCCTATATAGTTCTATACACTTTCCCCCTTTTTGTGGTATTATTGTTATACATATTACATACATTAATGTTACAAACCCAACAATACATTGTTATAATTATTACTTTACCATCTGTAGTCATTTCCTTAGCCCAGTACAGCTTTGCCTCCACCTTTCTTCTTTGTACTCTTACGTTTATGTTTAAAATATATTTACATTTCTATGTTAGATGCCCAACAATACATTATTGTACATGTTATTTTATACATTATATACAATATAGATATATATGATGTGTATTATACATTTTGTTTATACAACTCTTTTTAATATTGGTTAAGAGAAAGAGGGAGAAAAATATGTACTTATACTATCTTTTATACTTATGTAATTTGTTTTACTGGTACTCTTTGTTTTTCCTTATGGATTTGAATCACCATCTGGGGTTACTTGCTTTCAACTTGAGGAAGTCCCATTAGTATTTCTTATAGGACAGGTCTGCTTAAAAATTCTATCAGTTTTTGTATATCTGGAAATATCTTTATTTTATCTTGATTTTTGAAAGATAGCTTTTCTGGATTTAGAATTCTTGGTTGACAGTTTTTAACTCTTGCTGATTCAAGATTTTCTCCTTGTCGTTGGCTTTCTGTATTTTTACTATCATGTGTCTGTTTCTGAATCTCTTTGCATTTATCTTAAAGTGCTTTGAACTACTGTATGTGTAGATTGGTGTTTTTCAATTAGTTTGGGAATCTTTCAGCTACTGTGGTCTTGAATATTTTTTGTGCTTCTTTCTCTCTCTCTTGTGCTTCCTTCTGATACTCTCGTTACACATGCATTGGTCCACTTAATCATGTCCCATATTTAACAGAGGCTCTGGTTTTTTCTTCATTTTTTTTCCATTTGTTTTTTGGATTGCATAAATTCTATCAATCTACCTTCAAGTTTGCTAATTCTTTCTTCTGTCAGTTCAAATCTACTGTTGAGCCTCTCTAGAGAATTTTCCATTTCAGTTATTGTACTTTTCAACTCCAAAATTTCCATTTAGTTCTTTTTTTTTTTAATAATTTCTAAACCTTTCATCTATGTGATGAGCCATGGTCATTGTACCTTCCTTTACTTCTTTAAGCATGATTTCCTTTAATTCTTTGAATGTACTTGTAATGGCAACTTTCAAGTTTTTTTCTGTTAAATTCGATTGTTTTTGGCTGTGCTGACAGGCAGTTTCTGTTGCCTGCGTTTTTTAAAACCAGTGTATGGGTCCTACTTTCTTGTTTCTTTGTATGTCTCATAATTTTCTGTTGGAATCTGAACATTTTAGATAATATATTGTAGCAACTCTAGGCCCTGTTCCCCCTTCCAGTTTGTTATTTTTATTTGCTTGTTTATTTGTTTAGTGTCTGGGTAGATTATTTTAGTGAAGGCTGTTTCTCTACCCCACCCTCTGAAGTGTTAAGCCTTTGATGTTGCTCCTCCAGGAGCCACAGTTTTTGGCGTGCCCAAAGTCATCCTGGGAGGCCATGCTTTCAAATGGCTTTCTTCTCTCTTTCTCTGGCCACACATAGCTGTTAGTTTTCACTTTTTGTTGGCTAATTGTTGTATTGTTTTCAACAATGCCATGGAAGTATAAATTGCTCTACTGATTAATCAAATTCAGACTCCCTTGAACGAGCAGTTCCCAGGGTGAGTGAGTGATAGTTATTCTACCCTAGGAGGGCTTCTACCCTGGCTCCTTCCCTGGCTCTCTCCCTCAAACTAGCCGGTCTGTGATTTAGCCCAAATCTTCACCAAATCCCTGAATCTTCCTCACAGTTGTTCCCTACCACAACCTCCAATGTTTTTGAGGGCACACTTAGGCTTGAACTTTTCCATGCTCTATTGCAAATGAAGTCAATTCCTTTGGGAAAAGATTAGGAGGTTTCTATTTTATGACCTGCTTCCCCCTCACTTCCAGGCAAAATCTCTGAGCCAAGGCCCTGGAGCTGGGAATGGGTATAGTGAGTGACATGCTTCTCTCAGTGACAATCCCGCTGAAGGGGTTGAACCCTCAGTGGAGTGGAGAGCCGTAACCTGAGGTTTTCCTGTCTTTCTTCTGATATGGAACAACCACCTTACCAGCCAGGGAAAGTGTGATTGATGTCTCAGTATTCTCAGTGGTACCATGACCAAGGTAGACCCTCCCTTCCATGAGTGGTATCTGGGTGGAACAAGGGAGTCCCCACCTTCTAACTGTACTCACCAAGAACATAGCTTTATCAACAGCTATTTAAGCCCTCCAGCTGGAACCTGTGTGGAAAGATAGCCCTGTGTTCTTGAGTGCACTTATCTGGAGTGGAGTTTCAACCTTGCTGAGCTGGGAACACGGAGGGAGGGAGCAATCCAGGTTCAAATACCACAGATTCTCCCTTTTCTTACCAAATATTCATAGATTTTCATGAATAGATGTTTCTTCATTTTCTGTATACTCTTATGACCATTTTCAGAGGCTTTAAATTAAATGCTTGTTTTTAAAATAATTTTCACCAGTTTCACTGGGGAGCAGGTCCACAGAGCTCCTCATGTTGTCATGCTGGAAATGTTTTCTGGGTTTCTTTCTGTAATTTTAAAAATCTGGCTTCTTTTAAGATTTTCTCTTTTTTGTTGCTTCTCAGCTATTTGACTGTGAAGTGCTTTTATATTGTTTCTTTTTTATTTCTTTTGTTTGAGAAGAAATACTGTTGAGATTCTTAGGTCTGTTTAGCTCTTATCAAACTTGGAAAATATTCAGACATTATTACTTCAATTTTTTTTGTTTGCTTCCTTCCCCCAATTCTGGAATTCCAATTTCATGTATATTAGACTGTTTGATATTATTCCAGAGGTTACTGAAGTTCTGTTCATAGTTTTCAGTTTCTTCTCTCTATGCTTCATTTTGGATAGTTCTTTTCCATCATTTTAAGTACACTAAGGGCTTCCCTGGTGGCGCAGTGGTTAAGAATCCGCCTGCCAATGCAGGGGACACGGGTTCAAGCCCTGGCCCAGGAAGATCCCACATGCCGTGGAGCAACTCAGTCCGTGTGCCATAACTACTGAGCCTGCGCTCTAGAGCCTGCGAGCCACAACTACTGAAGCCTGCATGCCTAGAGCCCGTGCTCCACAACAAGAGAAGCCACTACAATGAGAAGCCCGCTCACTGCAATGAAAAGTAGCCCCTGCTCGCCACAACTAGAGAAAGCCCGTGCACAACAATGAAGACCCAACGCAGCCAAAAATAATAAATCAAAATAAATAAATAAAATATTAAATACATTTATCCTTTCTTCTCTGGTGTTAAACTGCTGTTACTCAAGTAACATTTTCGTTTCAGATATTGTATTTTCCCAATTATTTTGTAAATATTATTTTTGCTTTATTATGTTCACATTTTATTTTACATTCTTGAACATAATAGAGCATATTTCTAATAGGTTACAGGGAGGCTGGTCTATATCATTTCAGTCCATCATATTGTGCTTTTCCATTTTCCCCCAACATTTTTGTGTTCTATAAGTCTTGTACTTGTTTCATAAAATATAATTGCTAAGTATTCTATTTTTGAAGATGTTATACATGGAATTGTTTCCTTAATTTCATTTTTGTATTGTTGATTGCAAATGTCTAGAAATACAATTGATTTTTATATATTGGTCTTATATCCTGCAAACTTGTTGAACTTTATTAATCTTCATAGTTTTATGTGTATGTGTGTATATTGTTCAGGGTTTTCTATATATAATATGTCATTTGCAAGTAGAGATTGTCTTATTTCTTCCTTTTTAATATAGATGCCTCATTTTTTTTTCTACTTAATTACCCTGCTAGTACCCCTGGTATAATGTTGAGTAGAAGTAGTGAGAGTAGATAACCCTTTTTGTTCTTGATCTTAGAGGGAAAACATTATTTTTTAAACCATTAAATATAATATTAGTTGTAGATTTTTCCTAGATACTCTTTATCAAGCTGAGGACACTGGCTACTATTCCTGGTTTGTTAAGTGCTATTACCACAAAAGAGTGATAGATTTTGTTAAATGCTTTTTTTTTTAATTTAATTTTATTTTTTTATACAGAGGGTTTTGTTATTAGTCATCCATTTTATACACATCAGTGTGCACATGTCAATCTTGGTCTCCGAATTCATCATACCACCACTACCACCCCACGCCACTTTCTCCCCTTGGTGTTCATACGTTTGTTCTCTACTTCTATGTCTCAGTTTCTGCCCTGCAAACCAGTTCATCTGTACCATTTTTCTGGGTTCCACATACATGCGTTAATATGTGATACTTGTTTTTCTCTTTCTGACTTACTTCACTCTGTATGACAGTCTCTAGGTCCATCCACATATCTACAAATGACCCAATTTCATTCCTTTTTATGGCTAAATAATATTCCATTGTATATATGTACCACATCTTCTTTATCCATTCATCTGTCGATGGGCATTTAGGTTGCTTCCATGACCTGGCTATTGTAAATAGTGCTGCAATGAACAGTGAGATGCATGTGTCTTTTTGAATTATGGTTTTCTCAGGGTATATGCCCACTAGTGGGGTTGCTGGGTCATATGGTAATTCTATTTTTAGTTTTGTAAGGAACCTCCATACTCTTCTCCGTAGTGGCTGTATCAGTTTAGATTCCCACCAACAGTGCAAGAGGGTTCCCTTTTCTCAACACCCTCTCCAGCATTTGTTGTTTGTAGATTTTCTGATGATGCCCATTCTTACTGGTGTGAGGTGATACCTCAATGTAGTTTTGATTTGCATTTCTCTAATAATTAATGATGTTGAGCAGCTCGTCATGTGCCTCTTGGCCATCTGTATGTCTTCTTTGGAGAAATGTCTATTTAGGTCTTCTGCCCATTTTTTGATTGGATTATTGGTTTTATTAATATTGAGCTGCATGAGCTGTTTATATATTTTGGGGATTAATACTTTGTCTGTTGATTCGTTGGCAAATATTTTCTCCCATTCTGAGGGTTGTCTTTTCGTCTTGTTTATGGTTTCCTTTGCTGTGCAAAAGCTTTTAAGTTTTGTTAGGTCCCATGTGGTTTTTTTGTTTTTATTTCCATTAATCTAGGAGGTGGATCAAAAAAGACCTTGCTGTGATTTATGTCAAAGGGTGTTCTTCCTATGTTTTCCTCTAAGAGTTTTATAGTGTCCAATCTTACATTTAGGTCTTGAATCCATTTTGAGTTTATTTTTGTATATGGTGATACGGAGTGTTCTAATTTCATTCTTTTACATGTAGCTGTCCAGTTTTCCCAGCAGCACTCATTGAAGCGACTGTCATTTCTCCATGGTATATCCTTGCCTCCTTTGTCATAGATTAGTTGACCATAGGTGCGTAGGTTTATCTCTCAGCTTTCTATCCTGTTCCATTGATCTATATTTCTGTTTTTGTTCCAGTACCATATTGTCTTGATTACTGTAGCTTTGTAGTATAGTCTGAAGTCAGGGAGTCTGATTCCTCCAGCTCGGTTTTCTTCCCTCAAGACTGCTTTGGCTATTCGGGGTCTTTTGTGTCTCCATACAAATTTTAAGATTTTTTGTTCTAGTTCTGTAAAAAATGCCATTGGTAATTTGATAGGGCTTGCATTGAATCTGTAGATTGCTTTGGGTAGTAGAGCCGTTTTCACAATATTGATTCTTCCAATCCAAGAATATGGTATATCTCTCCATCTGTTGGTATCATCTTTAATTTCTTTCATCAGTGTCTTATAGTTTTCTGCATACAGGTCTTTTGTCTCCCTAGGTAGGTTTATTCCTATCTGTTTTATTCTTTTTGTTGCAGTGGTAAAAGGGAGTGTTTCCTTAATTTCTCTTTCAGATTTTTCATCATTAGTGTATAGGAATGCAAGAGATTTCTGTGCATTAATTTGTATCCTGCAACTTTATGAAAATCATTGATTAGCTCTAGTAGTTTTCTGGTGGCATCTTTAGGATTCTGTATGTATAGTATCATGTCATCTGCAAACAGTGACAGTTTTACCTCTTCTTTTCCAATTTGTATTCCTTTTATTTCTTTTTCTTCTCTGATTGCCATGGCTAGGACTTCCAAAACTATGGTGAATAATAGCAGTGAGAGTGGACATCCTTGTGGACTTCCCTCTTAGAACTGCTTTTGCTTTATCCCATAGGTTTTGTATCATCATGTTTTCATTGTCCTTGTCTCTAGGTATTTTTGATTTCCTCTTTGATTTCTTCTGTGATCTCTTGGTTATTTAATAATGTATTATTTAGCCTCCATGTGTTTGTGTTTTTTACGTTTTTTTCCCCCTGTAGTTGATTTCTAATCTCATAGCTTTGTGGTCAGAAAAGATGGCTTGGTATGATTTCAATTTTCTTAAATTTACTGAGGCTTGATTTGTGACCCAAGGTGTGATCTATCCTGGAGAATGGTCTGTGCACACTTGAGAAGAAAGTGTAATCTTCTGTTTTTGGATAGAATGTCCTATAAATATAAACTAAATCTATTTGGTCTATTGTGTCATTTAAAAGCTTGTGTTTCCTTATTAATTTTCTGTCTGGATTATCTGTCCATTGGTGTAAGTGAGGTGTTAAAGTCCCCCACTATTACTGTCTTACTGTCGATTTCCTCTTTTATAGTTCTTAGCAGTTGCCTTATGTATTGAGGTGCTCCTATATTGGGTGCATATATATTTATAATTGTTATATATTCTTCTTGGATTGATCCCTTGATCATTATGTCATGTCCTTCCTTCTCTCTTGTAACATTCTTTATTTTAAAGTCTATTTTATCTGATATGAGTATTGCTACTCAAGCTTTCTTTTGATTTCCATTTGCATGGAATATCTTTCTCCATCCCCTCATTTTCAGTCTGTGTGTGTTCCTAGGTCTGAAGTGGGTCTCTTGTAGACAGCATATATATGGATCTTGTTTTGTATCCATTCAGCAAGCCTGTGTCTTTTGGTTGGAGCATTTAATCCATTCACGTTTAAGGTAATTATCGATATGTATGTTCCTATTACCATTTTCTTAATTTTTTGGGTTTGTTTTTGTAGGTCCTTTCCTTCTCTTGTGTTTCCCACTTAGAGAAGTTCCTTTAGCATTTGTTGTAGAGCTGTTTTGGTGGTGCTGAATTCTCTTAGCTTTTGCTTGTCTGTAAAGCTTTTGATTTCTCTGTTGAATCTGAATGAGATCCTTGCTGGGTAGAGTAATCTTGGTTGTAGCTTCTTCCCTTTTATCACTTTAAATATTTCCTGCCACTCCCTTCTGGCCTGTAGAATTTCTGCTGAGAAATCAGCCATTAACCTTATGGGAGTTCCCTTGTATGTTATTTCTCATTTTTCCCTTGCTGCTTTCAATGGTTTTTCTTTGTCTTTAATTTTTGCCAATTTGATTACTATATGTCTTGGCATGTTTCTCTTTGGATTTATCCTGTGTGGGACTCTCTGCCCTTCCTGGACTTGGGTGGCTATTTCCTTTCCCATGTTAGGGAATTTTTCGACTATAATCTCTTCAAATATTTTCTCTGGTCCTTTCTCTCTGTCTTCTCCTTATGGGACCCCTATAATGCGAATGTTGTTGTGTTTAATGTTGTCCCAGAGGTCTCTTAGGCTGTCTTCATTTCTTTTCATTATTTTTTCTTTATTCTGTTCTGCAGCAGTGAATTCCACCATTCTGTCTTCCAGGTCACTTATCCGTTCTGCCTCAGTTATTCTGCTATTGATTCCTTCTAGTGTAGTTTTCATTTCAGTTATTGTATTGTTCATCTCTGTTTGCTTGTTAATTCTTCTAGATCTTTGTTAAACATTTCTTGCATCTTCTTGATCTTTGCCTCCATTCTTTTTCTGAGGTCCTGGATCATCTTCAGTATCATTATTCTGAATTCTTTTTCTGGAAGGTTGCCTATCTCCACTTCATTTAGTTGTTTTTCTGGGGTTTTATCTTGTTCCTTCATCTGGTACATAGCCCTTCTGCCTTTTCATCTTGTCTATCTGTGAATGTGGCTTCTGTTCCACAGGCTGCAGGATTGTAGTTCTTCTTGCTTCTGCTGTCTGCCCTCTGGTGGATGAAGCTATCTAAGAGGCTTGTGCAAGTTTCCTGATGGGAGGGACTGGTGGTGGGTAGAGCTGGCTGTTGGTCTGGTGGACAGAGCTCAGTAAAACTTTAATCTGCTTGCCTGCTGATGAGTGGGGCTGGCTTCCCTCCCTGTTAGTTGTTTGGCCTGAGGCGACCCAACATTGGAGCCTACCCAGGCTCTTTGGTGGGGCTAATGGCAGACTCTGGGAGGGCTCATGCCAAGGAGTGCTTCCCAGAACTTTTGCTGCCGGTGTCCTTGTCCTCACGGTGAGACACAGCCACCCCCTGCCTCTGCAGGAGACCCTCCAACACTAGCAGGTAGGTCTTGTTCAGTCTCTTGTGGGGTCACTGATCCTTCCTCGGGGTCCTGATGCACACACTACTTTGTGTGTTCACTCCAAGAATGGAGTCTCTGTTTCCCCCAGTCCTGTCAAAGTCCTGCAATCAAATCCCGCTAGCCTTCAAAGTCTGATTCTCTAGGAATTCCTCCTCCCATTGGCAGACCCCCAGGTTGGGAAGCCTGACGTGGGGCTCAGAACCTTCATTCCAGTGGGTGGACTTCTGTGGTATAATTGTTCTCCAGTTTGCGAGTCATCCACCCAGTGGTTATGGGATTTGATTTTATTGTGATTGCACCCCTCCTACCTTCTCACTGTGGCTTCTCCTTTGTCTTTGGATGTGGGGTATCTTTTTTGGTGAGTTCCAGTGTCTTCCTATCGATGATTGTTCAGCAGTTAGTTGTGATTCTGGTGTTCTTGCAAGAGGGAGTGAGAGCATGTCCTTGTACTCTGCCATCTTGAACCAATCTCATTAAATGCTTTTTTTGTATCTATGAGATGAATGTATGTTTTTTCTAATTTGCATACTTTATACCTTATTTGGTTTTTGTGCGTTTATAAAAATACATAATGGATTCGTAAATGCATTATTACTTCCAAAAAATCAGTGATGGTATATTCTCTTTCATTTGTATTTTACCATATATCTCAATACAATGCTTTTCAGAGAATAGGCAAAATAAATATTCTATGAGCTAACAGCTAAATTTTTTGACCCTGGCCATAACTTTTAGCATCTGGAAACCCTAAATCTCTAGGCTGGGAGCATGTTTCATTGGGTTTCACAGTGATTCTCTTCTTAGGCCTAGTATTTTGCTGTGAAATTTTCTAGAATTTTATAATTTCTGGATGGTTTACGTAACTATATAAAAATTTACTTTTAGGTTTAGTGATCTACCCCTGGACTTTTTGTCAATTATGACATACTATAGTTGTGAATAGTATGCCTATTTGGGAGAAATAAAAAATTATGAACTACACATATATGTAGAGGAAATGATATGATGCTTGGGATTTTTGTAAAAATAAAACAAGGGGAGTGGTTAGAGGTATAGAGAAAACAAGATTGGCCATGAGTTCATAATGGTTGAAGCTGGAAAATGGGTACATTTTACCTACTTTTATACATTTAAAATATTCCATTAAAAAGTGTAATATAATACAAAAATCATGTAAAGCATATATGTACAGGTTTATAGGTAATTATAACTTAATAACTACCTAGATTAAGAGTTAGAATTTTGCAGTATTCCAGAAGCCACCCATGTGCCTCTTTCCAACCATAATCTTCCCCCTTCTTTATTGGGAACTATTATCCTGACATTTCTTGCTTTTCTTTATAGTTACCACCTATGTATGCATTCTTAAATAATATAGTTTAGTTTTGCCCATGGTAAGTTTATATGAAAGATATCATATTACATGTATTTTTTGTGTTTTTCTTCTTTCATCATTATGAAATTCATCCATATTTTGCATATAGTCCTAGTTTATTATAGCATAGTAGTCCAATATATGAATATGCTATCAATTCTACTGTACATGGACATTTGTGTTGTTTCCAGTTGCCATATTTTCTTTGATCCAGCCCATTTTATTTTCCATATCTGTTAATTACATCCCTGAAAAACTGGATGATGGCCTTTGAGAATGAGAAAACATCTTTTCTCCCTTCTCAGGTGCCATCAGCTCTATCAACTCTCTATTTTTTTTTTTTTTTTTTTTTTTTGCGGTGTGTGGGCCTCTCACTGTTGTGGCCTCTCCCATTGCGGAGCACAGGCTCCGGATGTGCAGGCTCAGCGGCCATGGCTCACGGGCCCAGCCCCTCCACGACATGTGGGATCCTTCCGGACCAGGGCAAGAACCCATGTCCCCTGCATCGGCAGGTGGACTCTACCGCTGCGCCACCAGGGAAGCCCCTATTTGGTATGTATATATATATATATATATATATATATATATATATATATATATATATATATATTTTTTTTTTTTTTTTTTTTTTTTTGCGGTACGCAGGCCTCTCACTGTTGTGGCCTCTCCCGCTGTGGAGCACAGGCTCTGGACGCGCAGGCCCAGCGGCCATGACCCACGGGCCCAGCCGCTCCGCGGCATGTGGGATCCTCCCGGACCAGGGCACGAACCCGTGTCCCCTGCATCGGCAGGTGGACTCTCAACCATCATGCCACCAGGGAAGCCCTATTTGGTATATTTTTAACCAAGACCCAAGACTACTGAGTATAGTCTTTAAAGTAACTAATTAATATCCTCATTTCCTTTAAACATTGAAAATTTTAAGCCCAATCCACTAAATACTGGAGACTAGAAAAATATCCTTAAGTATCCTTAAGAAAGAATAAAAGGAATATGAGGACTTTTTGTGGAGGGTGGAGATGAGGTGAGGAGGAAGGTAGAGGCAACATTAAAGATGGATTGTGAGGGACTTGCCTGATGGTCCAGTGGTTAAGACTCCTGCTTCCAGTGCAGGGTGTGTGGGTTCAATCCCTGGTCAGGGAACTAAGATCCCACATGCCATACAACATGGCCAAAAAATTTTTTAAAAAAAGAATAAAAAAAAATGGATTGTGGGGGCTTCCATGGTGGTGCAGTGGTTGAGGGTCCGCCTGCCGATGCAGGGGACACGGGTTTGTGCCCCGGTCCGGGAGGATCCCACGTGCCGCGGAGCAGCTGGGCCCGTGGGCCATGGCTGCCGAACCTGCACGTCCGGAGCCTGTGCTCCACGGCGGCAGAGGCCACAACAGTGAGAAGCCCGCATACCGCAAAAAAAAAAAAAAAAAAAAAAAAAATGGGTTGTGAAATTAAGTCAAAGTTACCCAAAGTTGGTAGATATGTTTCACTTTCCATAAAACTTATCACAACATAACTTGCCAGGTTTTATTCCATACTACTTTGCTCCATTTAAAAAAATTATCCCAATGTCTGGGTATTAGGAATTTGTATAAATTCCAATATCTTGGAATGTTGGTAACAGTAGGGCACAATGTTTCTCTCCTGGATTATTTTGACCCAAACCAAAAAATTTCTTATGTTTATTTTCTTGAAGATTGAATTAGAATTTTCAGTGAGGCATCAGTAGTGGCACAAGCAAGTATTGATATTAGTCAGCTACACAAATTGTCACATGATACAGATTTGTTTTTAAACCAAGAGATGAGTTGGCTTTGATGATAATTTTTTTGATAGTTACAGAGGGAAATTTCACCTTGTGACATGTCTAGATATTGATGCTATAAATGTCATCATATTGGATATTTGCTGGTAGATTTGTCAATTCCTTAATGAAAGGACAGCTGAAAAAATATTTGTGCGATAATGGAAAAAATTTTAGTCACTTAGCAAAAAGAAATGTATTTACATTTATATCATATAATTAAGAATTTCACTGTAATACTGTACTATACAATCACAGCTGAATTTGAAAATTCTAAGCATTTTTGTTTTAAATCCTTTTTTTTAAGTTTGTAGGAAAATTTTTCAGCCTTGCTTCAGAAATAATGCTTTTGCCTCAGTGGGCTCATTTTCCTATGGTCCGTTTGGATTGTGAAGATTTGAAGACAGGCCTAACAAACAAAGCAAAAGCCTTCGCAAACATATTACTAAATGACATAGCTTCAAAACATAGGAAAGAAAATGAAAGGTAAGTAGAATTAGTTGCCAAACTCAGAATTACAGGGCTAAAAGAAATAGTTTGCTAGTAACAATTCTTGTTTAAAAATAAAAGATTAAAATATAAGTACTTACAAGTTTTTCTCCATAGCTACCTCCTAAGAGGGTTTCTTTATAGTCTTGTTAGTTTGGTTTCTTTTCGTTTGATACTGTTTGAGACTAGTTTTGAGGCAACCCAGGATTTTTGGAAAAAAAGAAATTGACATACATCAGCTTTTGGATACAGGTTGCATGGTAATGAAAAAACCATAGACTTTCAGTGATACTGGGAAGATCTGGGATCATTCCTGACCACAATATTGACTTATTGTGTCACCTAGTTTATTTTTTGCATTGTAAAATGGAGACAGTAATACCTAGTTGGCAGGATGGCTATAGATTGGATTCATGAACTAGTGGCCTACTAGCTGAATGTGCCATGCAAATGTGTTTTATTTGTCTCACATTGTTTTTTATTTTGTTTAAACAAATTTTGAATTTGCTATCAAAACTTCAAAATTAGGAGTTTTCACACACACACGCGCGCACACACACACACACATACTCTCTCTCCAGATCTCTTACTTTTCTTGAAAAAGTGGGAAGACCATGCCACATTAGGCCTATAGTGGTAAATGCAGTTGAGAAGAAAGTTTCCCTTTGACAGGGAGAATGGCCTCTGGTTTGTTCATCCAGTGCTCAAGCAACTGATCCTCCAAATAATTTAACTTATTTGTTACATGTCTGGCTCCAGAGGACTTTTAGTTTGCAACTTCTATAAGGATTAAAACTAATATTTATATAAATCACCTAGCACAGTGCCTGGAACATAGTACTCAAGAAATGTTAGCCATTATGTTTATTTTCCCAGAAGCAATGTAAGAGAATTATGTGCCTTGGAATCAGAGAGACCTGGATTTGAATCCTGTCTCTGCCATGAACTAGTTCCGTGACTCTAGGCAAGTTACTTAATTTCCCTGAGCCTCAGTTTCCTGCGGTGCCAACTATGAAAAATAATACCTTCCTTGCAGGACTAATGTTAGGATCACAAATAACATTTGTAAAGTATCTAGCACCATGCTTGGCATAGAATAGGCACCCAATAAAGGGAGCTGTCACATCAATAAATATTTTTAAATGAATAAAAAATATATGACTCTCAGAAAGTTAAGTATTGGTCAGCTCTACTTTGTACAAAATTATACTACAAAAAGATGTCAAAGATGGTAAAGTACTAGACTCTTCATTTCTAACAATCCCGTTGAGTAAGAGCAGTGACAATACCATAGTTAATTTAAAAAATTTTTGTGTTTGACATGACTTTTTTGGTATTTATTTTTGTAATATCTGTCACTTTTCTGGAAAATTCTTTCAGCAAAATAACTATCTTATTATAAACCCATGACACATGAGCAGCTGAAAAGTCCATTTTCCTCTGCCTCATTCATTCTTTGATTCTTTCCTGTTTAAGTTCCATACTTGAGATAGGTAACATCAAAAGGAGGAAATATGTGCCACTATGTTAAGCACAATTTATTAAATAAATTAATAATTATTAAAGAACAATTTTCTTACTTCATAGTTTGGTTTAGTATCTGCTTGGGCCACCTTGCTCTCAGTAATCTTGTTTGCCTCCTTTTCTTTTCTTTTCTTTCTTTCTTTCTTTTTCTTTCTTTTTTTTTTTTTTTTTTTGTTTTTGGCCATGTCACGCGGCATGTGGGATCTTAGTTACCTGACCAGGGATCGAACCCATGCCCCTGCAGTCGAAGCACGGAGTCCAAACTACTGGACCGCCAGGGAATTCTGACCTCCTTTTCTTTTGCTGTAATGTCACTCCCCAAGGGACTCAGATTCTGCTCTAGTAAGAAGAAAGCACCCACAGTAGAATCATCTGTCTTTTTTGCATTATCGACATTAATGCATCCTCCTAAAATTTTGATTATCAAGAATTAACTGTCAAGCCCTACATTATATGATTCCTGCTCATCTCTACAATTTCATGTTATGTCCTCTCCTTTGTATTCACACTGCCCTGCTTGCCATTCCTAAACTATGCGAACCTTATTGCTACCTCAGGCTTTAATCCTTGCTATTTTTTCTTCCTTGGAAGCTTTTTTCCTGATATTTGAATGACTCATTTTTTCCTTCTCTCATCTGGAATATCACCTCTCTAGAGAGGTATTTCCTGGCCACTTTATATAAAAATACTGGCCCCTTCTCTATACTCCATCATTCTTTATCCCTTTACTTTGCTTTTTTTTTTCTTCATAGCACTTTTTACTACCAAACATTGTATTACATATTTATGTGCTCTTGTCTCTCTCATCAACTTGAATGTAAGCTTTATGATGATAGGGACTTATCTACTTGCTGTTATATCTCCAGTGCTTAGAACTTTGCTTAGCACATTGTAGGTACTCAATTATTTATTAGATGAATGAATAAGTATAATTACTCACATAATATAAATGAAATACCTGCATGAACTAAAATTTATTTTTAAATCACTTACCTCTTTTGTACTTTGTTTTTGCAAGGGTTTTTTCTGATATTTCTAATAATGGCATGACAGTACTGATACTGCAAAGCACAAGGAAAAAAATTCTATGAAATATACATTTAGTTGAATAATGGCTATAGGGTATCTAGGTTCATACTTACATACATATATATTCTGAAAGAATCATAGATTTTTAAATGTATACAGAGGTTTGATCTTTTTACTTACCGCATTTCACAAGGGACACTAATAATAATAATTAAGCTGATGATTATACTAAAAATTATAGTTATAGTTACCAGTAATTGAGAGTGTACTATGTGCTAGGCTCTTTTACATTCATTATTCATTATTGTATTACAACACTCCTGCAAGATGAATGTTAATAACTTCATTTTACAAATATGGAAGCTAAACCTATGAGATTTACATAAGTTCTCAAAGCTAGTAGCAACTGAGGCAGGATTTAGACGTAGGGCTGCTTGATCCAAAGCATGCTCTATGTCACACAGAAAATGTTACCTTAATTTTATAGATTTTATAGATGTATGATGTATCCTGAGTTATGTCAGATAAGTTATGCTTAAATATTTTAAGATACATTAGTGAATTAACCAAGTTTTTAGGATCACAGTTCTTATTTTATAGTAATCATAATAAAATTTCTTTAGTGTGATATAACATTAATTACTCTAACTATAATAAAGCAGGGTATTATGTCAGTATTTGCAGTGAATTTGAAGCAATTAAAGAGCATGCATTAAAAGTCCCTGAGACAACAGAAGAGATGATGGAGCTCATATCTTATGTAGAAAAAGCCCGGACTGTAAGAATTCATGAGTTGGTTTCACGGATCAAGGTAAGAATTTTTAAATTTACATATTTTAAAATATTTTTTTCATTGTGAAATGTGATAAACATATTGGAAGTGTATAAAACATATAGTTAAAGTTATAAAGTGAACACCTATGTTGCCACCACCAAGGTCAAGAAATAGGATATTGCCAGGACCCTAGAAACCCTCTGTGTATGACTATCTGACCATAACTACTTCCCTTCCTTTACCTCCTAGAGGTGTCAACTTGGTTTCTACAGTAATCTTTTTTATTTTTTTTTAGTTCCACCATGTGTGCATCCTTAACAAAGGTTTAAAAAAAGATTTTCTTTTATAGTTTCTACATTTAGTAGTGCATATGCTTATACTTTCCCCACCACAAGGTTATATACCTATTCACCTATATTGTACTCTAATTTTTGTTTAAAAATGTGAAATATAGGGACTTCCCTGGTGATCCAGTGGTTAAGATGCCACGCTTCCACCGCAGGGGGCATGGGTTTGATCCCTGGTCGGGGAACTAAGATGTCACATGCCGCACGGCACGGCCGAAAGGAAAAAAAAAAAAAAAAAAGTAAAATACAACACACACCAAAAATTGCATAAAACATAAATTGTACAGTTTAAGATGTTATAAATTAAACATCCAGTAATTATCATCCAGGGAAAGAAATAGAAGCTTGTCAACACCCTAGAAGCCCATTACAATCTCCTGTCTTTTTCTGTATGTGAACACTATCCTGACTTTTATAGTAGTCATTTCCTGCTCTTCTTTGTAGTTTTACCATCTAAATATGCATTCCTAATCAATATAGCTAATTTTTGTTTCATTTTGATCTTTATATAAATAGAATCATACTATTTCTATTCTTTTGTGTCTTGTCAACATTATGTTAGTAATGTCATTGTTCCTTAACTTTCATTTATTTTCATTGATGTCTGGTATTCATATTATATAGCCATAGAATAATTTATTACTTTAATTTTACTGTTCTGGATAGTTGGGTTGTTTCTACTTTTGCTACTAAAAGCAATGCTTCTGGGAACATTTCTGTATGTGTACGCTGGTGCGTATATTCATGCATTTCTTCCAGGTGTTATAAGATATACTTATTTTCACCTTTACTAGCTAAGGCAAAACTCTTTTCTAAAGTAGTTTCAATTTTATACTCCTATCAGCAGTGTTTAAGAGTCCTGTTGTTTTATATCCTTATCCATAGCTGCTATTGTGAGATATTTAAAATTTTGCCAGTCTGTTGGGTGGAGGTTACTGTATTTGTAATTTGCATTTTCCTGAAAACAAATGAACTGAACACTTTTCATATGCTTATTGACCGTTTGGAGCTCCTCTTTTGTGAAATACTAGTATTTGTTTTTTTAAAAAATTAAAAGAAAATTTTATTTTTAAATTTTTATTTATCTATATATTTATATTTAAAATTGAAGTATAGTTGATGTACAATATTATATAAGTTACAGGTGTACAATATAGTGATGCACAATTTTTAAAGGTTATGTTCCATTTATAGTTATTATAAAATATTGGCTCTATTTCCTGTGTTGTACAATATATCCTTGTGGCTTATTTTATGCATAATAGTTTGTACCTCTTAATCCCATACCCCTATAATGCTCTCCCCCTCCCCCCTCCCCACTGGTAACCACTGGTTTATTCTCTAAATCTGTGAATCTGTTCCTTTTTTTGTTATATCCACTAGTTTGTTGTATTTTTTAGATTCCACATATAAGTGATATCATTCAGTATTTTTCTTTCTCTATCTGGCTTTCTTTCTGTCTATTTTACTTAGCATAATACCCTCCAAGTCCATCCATATTGTTACAAATGGAAAAATTTCATTCTTTTTTATGGCTGTGTAGTATTTCACTCCAGTACATGTCTTTTACCTATTTTTCTTTTGGGTTGTGTGTCCTTTTCTAATTGGTTTATAGTAGTTTTTTAAAAAATTGTGATAAGATATACATAACATAAAGTTTACCATCTTTACCTTTTTTTTTTTTTTTTTTTTGCTGTACGCAGGCCTCTCACTGTTGTGGCCTCTCCCGTTGCGGAGCACAGGCTCCGGACGTGCAGGCTCAGCGGCCATGGCTCACGGGCCCAGCCGCTCCGCAGCATGTGGGATCCTCCCTGACTGGGGCACGAACCCGTGTCCCCTGCATTGGCAGGCAGACTCTCAACCACTGCGCCACCAGGGAAGCCCCATCTTTATCATTTTTAAGTATAGTTCAGTGTAGTAGTTCTGAATATATTATTGATAAATATCCTTTCCTTCACTCTGTAATTTATTTCAGTTTTTAATGGTGTTTTGATGAATGGAAGTTCTTAATTTTAATGTAGTCAAATGGAGCAATTTTTTTTTTTTTTTTTACAGCTAGTGCTCTCTGTGTCTTGTTTAAGAAATCCTTTTCTACCCAGGGTCAGCAAGAGTTTTTTCTTGTGTCCTTCTCTGGAAGCTGTTTAGTTTTGCCTTTCAGGTTTAGATTTTCAGTCTTCCTGAATTTTATTTCTGTGAATGATGTGAGGTCCTATTTAATTACTTTTTCATATGCATGAGCAGTTACCTATTTATTGAAGAAACTATACTTTCCCCACTGCTCTGCAGTGCCATCTCTATTATATATCAAGTGTCCCTATATGTACATATCTGTTTTAAGACATTCTATTCTGTTCTATTGGCCTTTTGTCTATCCTTGTATCAATACCACACTGACTTAATTACAACAGCTTAATTGTAATTGCAGTAATAATTCTTGATTACCGGTAGAGCATGTCCTCCCACTCTGTTCTTCATCAAGTTTCTTGTTTGTTCTTGGCTGTTAGTATTTTCGTATAAATTTTAGAATTAGATGATCACAGCCCATAAAATAACATTTTGGGATTTTCATTGAGATTGCATAAAATTGATAATAAATGTAGGAAATTAACATCTTTCCAATATAAATTTTAGAATCAGTTTTTCACATTCTGCAAAAATCTGTTGGAATTTTGATTAGAAATGCATTAAACGGATGGAGAGAATCGGTACATACACTGTGGAGTCTTCCAGTTCATGATATATCTTTTATTCATTTACCTCTTCTTTAACATCTCTTAATATTTTATAATTTTCTCTGTAGAGGTCGTGCACATCCTTTGTTAGTTATATTTTCAGGTACTTGATATCTTTTAATGTTATATTAAATTATATCTTAAATTTTTCATCTTATCTTGGTTACTTGAATACAAAAATACAGTTAACTTATATTAATAGACTTTAAAAAAATAGTTTTAGATTTACAAAAAACCAAGTAGATAGTACAGAGAGTTCCCATATTACAAACACATCCTCACACACTCAATTTTCTCATTATTAACATCTTACACTAATATGGTACATTTGTTATAATTAATAAACCAATATTGATATATTATTAACTAAAGTCCATAGTTTATTCAGATTTCTTTAGTTTTTACTGAAAGCCCTTTTTCTATCTCAGGAACTCATCTGAGATACCACATTGTATCTAGTTGTCATGTATCCTTAGGCTTCTCTTGGCTCTGAGAGTTTCTTAGATTTTCCTTGCTTTTGATGTGCTTGATAGTTTTGAGAAGTAGGAATTTGTCTGATATTTTTCTCATGATTAGAACGGGGTAGTCGGTTTTTTGGAGGAGAATCACAAAGGAAAAGTGCCATTTTCATCACATCATCTCAAGGATACATATTAACATGGCATTTGATGTTGAGCTTGATCACCAGGCAGAAGTAGTGTTTATCATGTCTCTCCACTCTTTTCTCCCCTTTTCCATACTGTCTTCTTTGGAAGGAAGTCACTGTATGCATCCACACTTAAGAACCGGGGAATTGTGCTTTCCTCCTTTAGAGTAGAGTAGCTACATTATTTATTTGGAATTATTCTGCATAGGAGACTTGTTTCTTCTCCCCTGCTTATTAATTTATTCAATCATTTATTTATATGAACTTATGGATATTTATTTTATACTTTGACTATAATATAATATAAAATTTATTTTATATACAAAGTAATAGCTATCACTAAATTTTTTCTTAATTAAAAAATTTTTATTTAAATATCTTAACTTTAAAATTTGTATGTTTTTTTTTCTTTTTAATTTTAACAGTTTATCCGAAGATTTTTTTTGGAATATCTACATATACTATTTTATAACTAGTAGTTAATGACAGTTTTGGTTTTGTCCTTATCAAACATTACACATTTCCAAAATTTTATTTTCTTTGCTACAATGGACTGGTTAGGATCTTTAGTACAATGTTGAATAGAAGTCATCTTGATCCCAATCTCAAAGGGAAAGGCTTCAATATTTCACTATTAAGTATGAAATTTGCTGTAGGTTTTTTATAGGTTCCCTTATCAGATTAGTAAATTCTCTTCTATGGGAGGGTGGGGAGGATACATTGGGAGATTGGGATTGACATATGCACACTACTATGTATAAAATAGATAACTAATAAGAACCTACTGTATAGCACAGGGAACTCTACTCAGTACTCTGTAATGACCTATATGGGAATTGGATCTAAACAAGAGTGGATATATGTATATGTATAACTGATTCACTTTGCTGTACAGCAGAAACTAACAAAATATTATTAATCAACTATACTCCAATAAAAATTAAGTGAAAAACATTACTGTGAATGCATGTTGAATTTTATCTTTTTTTTTTGCATCTATTGGGGTGATCTTATGCTTTTTCTCCTTTAATCTATTAATATAATTGATTACATGAATCAGGTTTTATTAGGTTAATTTCTACATGCAACATAATACATATATGATGCATTCTGCATATTATATATATTATATATATATACAGCAAATATGTAAGCTATAGAGGGTAAAGATATTCAACTTCTCTATTCAGGTAAATCTATTATTGGTTTTAAGGGTTTTTGTTTTGTTTTGGTTTTGCCATTCACCCCTAAACTCTTTCTAGACAATTGCTGTATGATAATGGTAGGCAAAAAAAGTGGTACTGTCACTGAAGGTGCAAAACAAAATAAAAGATGCTAAAATCTTTGTCAACAAAGATTCAAAAATTAAATACATAAGAATAAAAAATGTAAAATCTTTTAAAAGAAAAAAATTTAAAGTGTTGCTGAACAAAAGCTGCATATTTCATCATCATTTTCAGTCATCTACATGGAGACTCAAGAGTACCTTTCTGTTAAGTCAACTGCAAGTGAAAACTTCTAAAAAGCTTTATTTCTGGTATAAAAATCTGCAATTTTGTGGTATGAAGCCAAATAAATAACCCTACAGTTATTGAAATACCCATGTGGTTTGGGTAATATGAAATATCAGTTAATAATCTGAGTCAAATTGAAATTTGAAAGAATATTAGAAATTGTTATTGGTTCTCTTTTTCATAATGCTTTAGATTTTTTATATGGTTTAATATATCTGGAGTTTCTTCTGTAGGAATCCAAACGCCGGATGAGTTACTTTTTAGATGTATTTCTATTTCCTCCAGAAGACTTAGCTTTAAATTCAGCTGTCCTTACGTGGCCTTGGAAAATTAATCCCATCTTTGATGAAAATGATGAGGTGAATATATTTTTCAATATGTATTTTTGTATTATGATATTTTAAGCACAATGTTCATTTAATTTTCATACATACTTGCCATCTGCCTTTAAAAAGTATCTTCATGTGTCAGTATGATTTTGGGATTAGCCACATTTATGGCCCTGCAGGCTTAGGCTTAACCCACAAGGTTGTAAAAAGTGGGACTGACATTTAAAAAGTCAGAACTATTTACAAATTAATAATAATAATTGTAAGCTCTGTGCTATTAAATCATTTAATACTCACAAAAATCCCAAGTGCTCCTATTTTCCCCATTTCATAGATGAGAAAAATGAGTTTCAGAGAAGTTAAGTAACTTTCCCAGGAAGAAGTAGCAGATTCAGGATTTTATATAAGACTGAATATAGTTCAGATTTTGAAAAAGTCCTAATGTAAACTAGTTTCTCCTAAACTGGGAAGTGAGATGGTATAGTAGTAATGAAAAGCATGGACTTCAGTTAGATAAGCCAGAGTTCTAATCCAGATTTTGACTTTTATGAGTTTGTGACATTGGACATGCCTCTTAACCTCTATATGCTTAAATTTCTTTACCTCTGAAATGAGGATACTAATACTTGTGGTAATATAGGTAGAGTGTTTAATAAATCTTGACATAACAAGTGCTCAATATATGGTAGCTTTTATTATTTTCCCAGAATCTGTTAAATAGTTAAAGTATCTATTTAATAAGTAAGAATTGTTACAGTCACTTCGGAGATATAGGAAAGTTTTTCTGTGTGGTTTTGTGGTTTATTATTCTTTTCATTTTTATATCAGTCAATGTTTTATTTTTGTACAATGTTTTATTTTTACTTCGCTGATGTTTTTTGTTACTGTATAAAGCATTCAGATTTCTGATTTGATAATTCTTTGCTTTGTAACAAAATAGTTAACATGATTAATTTTTTTTAAAGCTCCTTGAGAATGCTAAACATAAAAAAGAAAATGAGCTAATAGAAAAGAGAGAGAAACTGATTTTGGAAATAGAAAAGGAATCACGCCGCATGGAAGAGTTTGCAGAATTTGCAGAACTGGACCACATGCAGCAGGTCTGATAAATATAGACAGTAGCTATGGCAGGCTGGTAGATTAATACAGGACATGTTTCTATAATATAGAAAAACCTGTGCTTACTAAGGCAAACAGAGGCCTGACTCTTAGGCCTACGACTGCTGCTAATTATGTAATCTTTTTTGTGATTTAGTTTTCTATTTGTAAGATAGACATAACCATACCTTTTGCTTTGTGTCGTGGTAATGTTGTGAAGTTGATGTTTAAAGTTGCTATATAAATGCAAGGACATAGCCTATGCAGTATTATATAATTTTATTTTTATAACATTTCTTGGGTATTTCTTGAAATAAAAAATTATTTGCTTTCAGTATGTGACAGATGTAAGACAACTACAAAAACGTATTCAGGAATCTGAAGAAGCAGTTCAATTTATTAATAAAGAAGAGGAACTTTTCAGATGGGAACTGACAAAATATCCTGAACTGGATAAATTAAAAGTTAACATTGAGCCCTATCAGAAGTTTTTTAATTTAGTTTTGAAGTGGCAACGAACAGAAAAACGGTAATTTCTGGTAATGTAATAAAGAATTAAGCAAAGATATAAAAAGATTTATAAAACGTACATTGATTTTTGTTGTTGTTGTTGGCTAGGTGTTTAAAAGTAGGATCTATGTCCATTTGAAAGAAAAACCAAATATTATATAGGAGAAGCATCAAATGTTGTTAAGGCGCCACCTAGCCTTACTAATATAATATCTAAAGTCTCACTTGGGTTTCCCAGAGTTGATTCATTTTTTAATGCAATTAATTCATTTGACTCATTCATTTGACACTAAGAATTAGAAGTATGGAGTCAAATCAGCATTTTATCTGGATACTGTTAGTTGTCCGTTTACAGTCTGATTCATATTTTTGCGCATGCAGCATAGCTGAAATTGTGGTTTTAGTATTGTCTGTCATCATTCTATCTGTGTGACTGAGAAAAACTGTTAATTGCTCTTGTTCTCAGTTGTTTCTATTATAAAATGAAGGGCCTGGCCTAAAGAATCTCTAAGGCCTTTTCATACACCTGAAGTCTCTGAGTTTAATATATTTTTTTAATTAAAATATTCTATTTTTTCACTTAATTTTAATTCTGTCTTTAATCATTCTTCCTTAGTCTTTTTTAAATAAATTTATTTATTTATTTGTTTATTTTTTACCGTGTTGGGTCTTCATTGCTACACGTGGGCTTTTTCTAGTTGCAGTGAGCGGGGGCTACTCTTCGTTGTGATGTGCGGGCTTCTCATTGCAGCAGCTTCTCTTGTTGTGGAGCATGGGCTCTAGGCGTGTGGGCTTCAGTAGTTGTGGCTCATGGGCTCTAGAGCACAGACTCAGTAATTGTGGCTCGCGGGCTCTAGAGCACAGACTCAGTAGTTGTGGCGCACAGGCTTAATTGCTCCATAGCATGTGGGATCTTACTGGAGCAGGGATCAAACCCGTGTCCCCTGCATTGGCAGGCAGATTCCTAACCACTGTGCCATGAGGGAAGCCCCTCTGAGTTTAATATTACTTTTTCTTTCAATTCAGGTGGATGGATGGAGGGTTTTTGGACCTTAATGGGGAAAGCATGGAAGCTGATGTAGATGAATTTTCCCGAGAAATTTTTAAGACTCTGAAATTTTTCCAAACAAAGCAAAAGAAGGAATTACAAGAAAAAAGAAAGGCAGCAAAAAGACGATCTCTGGGAGAAGAGAAACTTGAAGAAGAACCAAAAGAGAATCCTACTATTACTATGTGCACTGCAGTAATGGAGCAGATAAAAGTTATTAAGGTATAAACACATTTAATGACATTTTTAAAAGCCCTGGTAGAGTTGTTTGCATCAAGTGCTAGTGAAGAGAAATGGAAAAACTGGAAAGCAAAACCAAAGCTGAATCCAGAAAACTTGACCTATTTCTCAATACACGCTTCATTCTTTCCTGATGATGTCATCGAAATCAATCCCTTCATAGAACAATACTTAACAAATAGAAAAGACTGTAATGACCAGTTACAATGATTTGAAGAGGGTAAAAAATGACTAGAATAAACAAGTTAGCCTATACTATGGGCAGCAACCCAGGATACCAATTAGCTGAGAAAGGTTTGGAGTCACACTACCTAGGTTTATATCACAATTCTGCGCTTGGTAATGGCAATATGCCACTTGTGCAAGATATTTAACGTCTCATGCCTCAGTCACCTCATTTATAAATAGGGGATAATAACAGTTTTTGTGACAGTAAATAATACATCTAAGTTCCCAAGGCAGTACTGGCAGTGGTTCTAGTGGTAGTGCCAAGTTTCCACTGTCGGCATGCTCAGAGTGCAAACTCTGTTTTTCAACATTGTTTCTGTCTGTGTCTAGCACTCTCAGCTATACTATGAGCTGCCTGAAAATTTTTTTAAAGTAACTACTTAAAATTTTTTTCAATATTTAATAAATTTGCATGGTTTAAAAATATAAAAAGATATACCTGAACGGTCTCCTTGCTGTGTTTCTCACCTGTTATTAGGTTATCAATGTTACTACTTTCTGTTGTATACTTCAGAGTTTTTTTACATGTATAACAATGTGAATATATGTTCTAATCCTTCCATCTTTTTTTTTTTTCCCTTTTTTTTTTTTGCGGTATGCGGGCCTCTCACCGTTGCGGCCTCTTCCGCTGAGGAGCACAGGCTCCGGACGCACAGGCTCAGCGGCCACGGCTCACGGGCCCAGCCGCTCCGCGGCACACGGGATCCTCCCGGACCGGGGCACAAACCCGTGTCCCCTGCATCGGCAGGCGGACTCCCAACCACTGCGCCACCAGGGAAGCCCTAATCCTTCCATCTTTTTACATAAAAATAGCATACTGAAAAAAAATAACATACCGTTTATATTATTTCCCCCCTTCGTTTTAATTTATCTTGGAGACCTTTTCTTATTGTATATAGAGTGTTTTCATTCTTTTTTACACCTATAAATATTATATATTGGTGTAAAATTTCTGTGTGTGAAGGTGTGAGTGTAAGGTAAATTGCCAAAGAATAAATTCCAGGTTAAAATCTACAGTTGAATTACCTTCTGTATGAGTTTTACCAGTATGTACTCTCACCAACCTTGACAACAGAATATCATCAAACTTGGGTGTTTGTTAATCTGCTAGAAGAATTTCATTTTTCTTATTACATAAAATGTTAAGCCTAAATTAATATATTTAAGAATATTTTGTATTTCTTTGCCTGTGAACTATTTGGTCTTCTTATCTATTTTTTAAATTGAAATCAATGGTCTTTTTCTTACTGATTTCTAGTCCTAGAAACAGGACTAGGGAGATTAGGCTTTGTATGTTAATATTAATAGTATGTTAATATTTTATTGAAGATTTTTGAGATTATGTTCAGAAGCGATGTTGGTCTTAATTTTCTTTTCTTGTAATATCTTTGTCAGGTTTTGCTATCAGGATTATGTTGGCGTTATGAAACAAATGGGAAGTTTTATCTCTATTTTCCAAAAGAGTTTTGTATAAAATTGTTATTATCTCTTTCTTAAATATTTTAGAGAAACGTTTGCTAGTGAAACCATTGACCTGGAGCTTCGTGGGAAGGATTTTGAAAACAGTTTTAATTTTAAAATAGATATAGGAATATTCAGATTTGTGTTAATTTTGTGTCAATTTTGGTAAATTGTATTTTTCAAGGAATTTTTCCATTTTCTAAAGTTGTTAAATTTATTGCCATAAAGTTGCTCATAATATTTATTTATTATCTTTTAATGTTGGTGGAATCTATAGGGATAACTCCTTTTTCATTCCAAATATTAATAATTTTAATTTTCTCTCTTTTTTCTTAATCAGCCTAGTTAGGGATTTAGTTATAGTTTATTGTTGACATTTAAGCCTTTGGTCATTTTTTAATTTATCTAAATGATATTCCTCCTTTCCTTTCTTATCAGCACCATCCATTATTCCTATCTTCATAGCAGTGCGTCATCATGTACTCTGAAAGTCATCTTGAGATGGAAGATAAACAAATTGTCCCATACCACTAGTAATATCACTAAATTTTTTCCTTGCTATTTTCTTTTCTTTTCTTTCCTTTATTTTTGGCCGCAGCATGTGGAATCTTAGTTCCCTGACCAGGGATAGAACCCATGCCCTCTGCAATGGAAGCACAGAGTCCTAACCACTGGACTGCCAGGGTATTCCCATCCTTGCTATTCTCTTCTTATTCTTTTTAGCCTCTTAATGTTGGAAAGTCTTAGGGCTAAGTCATTGGTCCTTTTCTTTCTCTACCCTCACTGTCTTGATGATTTCATCAATCGCATCAAAAATATAGGTGACTTTAAATACCATCTATATGCTAGCAACTCCCAAATGTTTAACTCCAATCCAGACCTTTCTTCCAAACCCAAGATTCATATCTATAACTTCCTACTTGTAATCTTCCCTTGGATGTCCAATACACATGGCAAACTCAAAATTCATTTTTCCCAGGGACACCAATCTGGTCCAACTTACATCTTCTTTTACATGGATTTCTACAAAAAGTTCCTGTTGGGACTCGCTGCTTCTACCTTTGCCCCAACCCCTACCCCATTATCTATTTAAAATATAGCGACTAGGGACTTCCCTGGTGGCACAGTGGTTGGGAGTCCGCCTGCCAGTGCGGAGGACGTGGGTTCAAGCCCGGGTCCGGGGGGATCCCACATGCGGAGCAGGTGGGCCTGTGCACCGCAACTACTGAGCCTGCTGCCTAGAGCCCATGCTCCACAACAAAAGAAGCCACTGCAGTGAGGGGCCTGCGTACCACCACAGCAGCAAAGACCCAACGCAGCCAAAAATAAATAAATTAATTAATTAATTAAAAAAAATATATATAGCAACTAGAGTAAACTTAAGTCTATGGTTCTCCAATTATAAAAAATTTACCTTATTATTTACAAAAAAATGAAAACGTGACTGTCATACAAAAATAAAAATGAACACATGTCAAATATTTTATTCTATTTATTAATTAATGGGAGAACCACTAAGGTGGTAAGGCTGGTTCAAAGAGCATTTGAGGGGCTGAGTATTTATAGATAATTTAGTAAAGGAATGTTGGCAAAAGATTGCTAGTATTGATATAAGGCTGGTTAATGTCATACAGGACAATAAACTAACATTTGGAGTTATCCTTCTTATTAGACAGAAATTACTTGCATTTCTACTGGTCAAATCTACAAGTTAACATGTAATTTCTCAGTCTGGGACTTTAAGTAGTAAACAGTGAGTTGAACAAAATACACTCTTTAAGCAGTTAAATTTTCCTTAGGTGTCCCTGTACCCCATATGGCATTGAAAGGACATACCACCTCCCTCTTTTTCCCCAAGTTTTTAAATAATTTTTATTAACATCTGCTGTAAAACCCCAAATGGGGGAAACAGTGCTCTATAATATGATACTGGAAACAAAGTCAGTGCTGGGTAATGTTGGTTGTTTGCTTTCTTTTTAAAATTATTTTATTTTATTTTATTTGTTTATATAGCAGGTTCTTATTACTTATCTATTTTATACATATTAGTGTATATATGTCAATCCCAATCTCCCATCATCCCACCACTCCCCCTTCCCCCCCTTGGTGTCCATACGTTTGTTCTCTACATCTCTGTCTCTATTTCTGCCTTGCAAACCAGTTCATTTGTACCATTTTTCTAGAATCCACATATATGTGTTAATATACGATATTTGTTTTTCGCTTTCTGACTTACTTCACTCTGTATGATAGTCTCTAGGTCCATCCACGTCTCTACAAATGACCCAATTTCATTCCTTTTATGGCTGAGTAATATTCCATTGTATATATGTACCACATCTTCTTTATCCATTTGTCTGTCGATGGGCATTTAGGTTGCTTCCATGTCCTGGCTATTGTAAATAGTGCTGCAATGAACATTGGGGTGCATGTGTCTTTTTGAATTATGGTTTTCTCAGGGTATATGCCCACTAGTGGGGTTGCTGGGTCATATGGTAATTCTATTTTTAGGTTTTTAAGGAACTTTGACACTGTTCTCCATAGTGGCTGTATCAATTTACATTCCCACCAACAGTGCAAGAGGGTTCCCTTTTCTCCACACCCTCTGCAGCATTTATTGTTTGTAGATTTTCTGCTGATGGCCATTCTGACTGGTGTGAGGCGATACCTCATTGTAGTTTTGATTTGCGTTGCTCTAATAATTAGTGATGTTACACACCTTTTCATATGCCTCTTGGCCATCTGTATGTCTTCTTTGGAGAAATGTCAGTTTAGGTCTTCTACCCATTTTTTGATTAGGTTGTTTGTTTTTTTAATATTGAGCTGAATGAGCTGTTTATATATTTTGGAGATTAATCCTTTGTCCGTTGATTCGTTTGCAAATATTTTCTCCCATTCTGAGGGTTGCTTTTTCATCTTGTTTATAGTTTACTTTGCTGTGCAAAAGCTTTTAAGTTTCATTAGGTCCCATTTGTTTATTTTTATTTTTATTTCCATTACTCTAAGAAGTGGATCAAAAAAGATCTTGCTGTTATTTATGTCAAAGAGTGTTTTTCCTATGTTTTCCTCTAAGAGTTTTATAGTGTCCAGTCTTACATTTAGGTCTTTAATCCATTTTGAGTTTTTTTGTGTGTGTGTGGTACACGGGCCTCTCACTGTTGTGGCCTCTCCCATTGTGGAGCACAGGCTCCGGACACGCAGGCGCAGCAACCATGGCTCACGGGCCCAGCCTCTCCGTGGCATGTGGGATCCCTCTGGACCGGGGCACGAACCTGTGTCCCCTGCATCAGCAGGCGGACTCTCAACCACTGTGCCACCAGGGAAGCCCTGTCCATCTTTTTGATTATGGCCATCCCAATGTGTGTGAAGAGGTGTCTCATTGTGGTTTTGATTTGCATTTACCTGATAACTAATGATGCTGAGCATCTTTTCATATGCATATTGGCCATTTCTGTGTTTTCTATGGAGAAGTGTGTGTTCAGATCCTTTGCCCATTTTTAAATTGGGTTATTTATCTCTTTTTATTCAGTTGTACAAATTCTTTATATATTCTAGATACAAGTCGCTTATTAAATATAGATTAATTGATCAGAAGTGTGTGGGTTTATTTCTGGGCTCTCTATTCTGATCCGTTGATCTATGTTGTCTGTTTTTGTGCCAGTATAATATTGTTTTGATTACTGTATCATTGTAGTATAGTTTGAAATCAGGGAGCATGATACCTTCAGCTTTTTTTTTTTTTTTTTTTGTATTTTTGGCTGCGGGTTTTTTTTGGTCTTCGTTGCTGCATGCAGGCTTTCTCTAGTTGCAGCAAGCAGGGGTTACTCTTCATTGCAGTGTGTGTACTTCTCATTGCCGTGGCTTCTCTTGTTGGGGAGCACAGGCTCTAGGCATGCGGGCTTCAGGAATTGTGGCACATGGGCTTAGTTTCTCCACAGCATGTGGGATTTTCCTAGACCAGGGCTTGAACTCATGTCCCCTGCATTGGCAGGCAGATTCTTAACCACCGTGCCACCAGGGAAACCCTTATACCTTCAGCTTTTTTCTTCCTTCTCAAGATTGTTTTGGCTCTTCAGGATCTTTTGTATTTTCATATAAATTTTAGAATTATTTGTTCTAGTTCTGTGAAAAAATGCTGTTGGTATTTTAATAGGAATTGCATTAAATCTAGATTGCCTTGGGGAGTATAGTTATTTAAACAATATTAATTCTTCCAATCTATGAGCATGGTATATCTTTCCATCTGTTTTTGTTATCTTCAATTTCTTTTCTCAGTGTCTTGTAGTTTTATGAACCCAGGTCTTTTACCTCCTTAATTAGACTTATTCTCAGGGATTTTATATGATCGTAAGTGGGATTATTTTCTTAGATTCTCTTCCTGATAGTTCATTGTTAGTGTATGGAAATGCAACCTATTTCTGTATGTTAATTTGGTATCCTGTAACTTTACTGAATTCATTGATGAGTTCTAGTAGTTTATTGGTGGCATGTTTAGGATTTTCTATGTCATTATCATGTCATCTGCAAATAGTGACAGTTTTATTCCTTCTGTTCCAATTTGGATTCCTTTTATTTCTTTTTCTTGTCTGATTGCTGAGGCTAGGACCTCCAATACTATGTTGAATAAAAGCAGTGAGAAGGAGCAGCCTTGTCTTGTTCCTGAACTTAGAGGAAATGTTTTCAGCTCTTCACCATTGAGTATGATGTTATCTGTGGGCCTGTCATATGACCTTTAATATGTTGAGGTATGATCCCTCTATACCCACTTTGTTGAGAGTTTTTATTATAAAAAGATGTCGAATTTTGTCAAAAGCTTTTTCTGCATTTATTGAGATAATCATATGATTTTTATTCTTTAATATGGTGTATCACATTGATTGATTTGCAGATATTGAACCATCTATGCATCCTTGGGATAAATCCCACTTGATCATGATGTATGATTCTTTTAATTAATTGTTGAATTCAGTTTGCTAATATTTTGTTGAGGATTTTTGCATCTATGTTCATCAGTGATGTTCGCCTATAATTTTCTTTTTTTGTGTTGTCTTTCATTTTGGTATCCAGGTGGTGCTGATCTTGTAGTATGAGTTTGGAAGCATTTCTTTCTCAGCAAATGTTTTGGAATAGTTTCAGGAAAGGCAATCCTTCTTTAATTGTTTGATAGAATTCACCTGTGAAGCCATCTGGCCTGGACTTTTGTTTGTTAGGCATTTTTTATTATTAATTCAATTTCATTCCTGGTAATCAGTCTATTCGTATTTTCTGTTTCTTCCTAATTCAGTCTTGGAAGATTTTACATTTCTAGGAATTTATTAATTTTTTTCTAGGTTGTCTATTTTAGTGGTGTATATTGTTTGTGTAATCTCTTATGATCATTTATATTTCAGTGGTGTCAGTTGTAACTTCTCTTTCATTTCTGATCTTATTTATTTGGCCCTCTTTTTTTTTTTCTTAATGAGTCTGGTTAAAGGTTTATCAATTTTGTTTATCTTTTAAAAGTACCAGCTCTTAGTTTCATTGATCTTTTCTTTTTTCTTTTTAGTTTCTATTTATTTATTTCCACTCTGGTCTTTATTATTTCCTTCCTTCTGCTATCTTTGGGTTTTGTTTGTTTTTCTTCTCCTAGTTCCTTCAGGGTAAGGTTAGATTGTTTGAGAATTTTCTTGTTTCCTGAGGTGGACTTGTTTGCTATAACCTTTCCTCTTAGAAATGCTTTTACTGTGTCCCATAGATTTTGGAATGTTATGTTTTCATTTGTCTCAAGGTATTTTTAAATTTTCCACTTGAGTTTTTCAGTGACCCAACGATTCTCTCTTTTTGTGTGTATCTGTTATATGTTTTTGGTTCGTGGTTACCAGGAAGTTCATATATAACAACAAATAGGTGTCTATTTTAAGTTGATTTCTTAAGTTTGAACACCTTACATTTTTACTAACCCTCCAAATGTTTTATGCTTTTGATATCATATTTTACATCTTTTAATTTTTGCCATAACTACTATTGTAGATATAGATGATTTTTACTACTTTTGTCTTTTAACATTCCTACTAGATTTATAAGTGGTTGATCCACTATTTTTACTCTATGTTTGCCTTTACCAGTGAGATTTTTCCTTTCATATTTTTTTATTTCTAGTTTTGGCCTTTTCCTTTTCCTTTAAGAAGTCCCTTTAACACTTCTTGTAAGGTCTGTTTGGTGGTGATAAACTCTTTTTGCTTTTGCTTGTCTGTAAAACTCTTTATCTCTCCTTCAGAGATAAAGATAAATCTGAAAGAAAACCTTGCCAGGTAAAGTATCTTGGTTGTAGTTTTTTTCCTTTCATCATTTTGAATATATTGTTCCACTTCCTTCTGGCCTGCAAAGTTCCTGCTGAAGTCTGCTGATAGTCTTATGGGAGTTCCCTTATACAGTACATAACTAGTTGCTTTTCTCTTGCTGCTTTTCAGGTTCTCTCTTTATCTTTAATTTTTGTCATTTTAATTATAATGTGTCTCAGTGGGTACCTGTTTAGGTTCATCTTGTTTGGGATTCTCTGTGCTTCCTAGTGCAGGATGTTTGTTTCCTTCTCTAGGTTAGGGAAGTTTTCAGCTAATGTTTGATCAGATAAGTTCTCTGCTCCTTTCTCTCAATTTTCCCCTGTGGGGCCCCTATAACATGAAAGTGAGTACAATTGATATTGTCTCAGAAGTCTCTTAAACTATCCTCATTTTTTAAAAATTATTTTTTCTTTTTTTTTTCTGTTCAGCTTGGATTATGTCTACCACTCTGTCCTCCAGATCACTGATCTGTTCTTCTATATTATTCTATCTGCTGTAGATTCCTTCTAGTATATTTTTCATTTCAGTTAATGTATTATTCAGCTCTGATTTGTTCTTCTATATATTTTCTAACTCTTAGTTAAAATTCTGTGTTCATCCATTCTTCTGAGTTCAGTGAGCATCTTTATGATTATTACCTTGAACTCTTTATTGGGTAGATTGCTTATTTGCATTTAATTTAGTTCTTTTTCTGAGGTTTTGTCTTGTTCCTTTGTTTGGAACATATTCCTCATGCCTCCTCATTTTACCTAATTCCCTATGTTTATTTCTATATATTGGATAGGACTGTTATGTCTCTTGATCTTGGAGAAGTGACATTATATAGGAGACATCCTATGAGCTCAGCAGTGCACTCCCTCCTGGCTACTAGACCTTATGCTCCAGGGGTGTCCTCTATTCATGCTGCATGCTCCCTTCTGTTGTGGAAGAGCTAACTGTTGAGGGCATATTGGTTGGTGGGGCTGGCCCTTGGCCTGTCTGGCCGTGATGCTCTGACTCATGCAGTTGTTGTGGGTGCCTTGGTGGGCAGGGCAGTCTCCTGGTGAGGCTGACTGTGTAGCTGGGCAGTGCACCCTCTTCGGGACCACAGGTGGGTGGTGCAGGATCCCTGTGCATTTGACTATGTGGCCTGGTGGTGCAAAATTGCTGTGGGCCCTCTGGTGCACAGGGCAAGCCCCCAGCACTAATAGGCTAGAGGGAGGATTTCTAAATGGTGCTTGCCAGTGCTGGAGTCAGTCCAATAGAACAAGATCCCCAAAATGGCTGCCACCAGCATCTCCATCCCCAGGGGGAGTCCCAGAGGCCTCCTGCCTCTCTGGTAGGCTCTCCAAGATCAGCAAGTGGGTCTGACACAGGTGACTTTCAAACTACTGCCTTTTTGCTGGGACTTGGACCATGTAAGATTTTGCCTGTGCCCTTTAAGAGTGGAGTCTTTTTCCTATAGCCCTCCATCTCTCCTGAATGGAATCCCCACTGGTTTTCAAAGCCAGACGTTCTGGGGGCTTGTCTTCCCAGTGCAAGACCTCCAGGATGGGGAGGCCAACATGGGTCTCAGACCCCTTGCTCCTCGGAGAGGACCTCTGCAATGGTGATGTCCTTTTCATTTGTGTGTCACCAACCTTAGAGTTTGGCTCCTGACAAGATTGCATCTCGACTCCCCTACCCATCTTATTGTCACTCCTTCTTTATATCTGTCATTGTGGAAAATCTTTTCTGCTACTCTTCAGGTCATTCTCATAGATAGTTGCTGTATAAAGTAGTTGTAATTTTGTGCTGTGCTCATAGGAGGAGGTGAATTCAGGGTCTTGCGACTCTGGCATCTTGATCCCCCTCCTCCCCCATATCTTTTATTTATTTATATTATCTCAGTGGCTGAGACACTCAATACAGTGTTGATTAGAAGTATTAATAATGGGAATGCTTATCTTGTTCCTGATTTTAAAGGAAGTATTCTAATGTCAGTATCAAAAGTGATGAACTGGGCTTCCCTGGTGGCGCAGTGGTTGAGAGTTCACCTGCCGATGCAGGGGACACAGGTTCGTGCCCCAGTCCGGGAAGATCCCACATGCCATGGAGTGGCTGGGCCCGTGAGCCATGGTCGCTGAGCCTGTGCATCTGGAGCCTGTGCTCCACAACGGGAGAGGCCACAACAGTGAGAGGCCCACATACCACAAAAAAAAAAAAAAAAAAAGTGATGAACTAAGTGTTTTTGCTGAATATTTAATTTTTATTTCCAAACAGTTACATTTTGGCATTTTGTTGCAGGCTTTTCCCCATTTATGTTTTGTGTGTGTATTTATAGCTATATATTATATTATGTTGTGTTATACTATATTTTCTCCATATAATATATAGAATAAGCTTAACTTTGTATTTCCATAATAATAATATGACAGTTTTAATTACTGTAGTTTTATCATATACTTTAATATCTTATAGAACATTTATATCCCCCCTTTTTCTTACTCTTATAGTTCTCCTGGCTATTTTTACATGTTTATTTATGCAGATGAACTTTAGAATAATTTTGTTACTTTTTCTTCCCTTCCAAATCTAATTGGGATTTTGATTGGACTCATTAAGTATATTACCTAATTTCAAGTGTATGTGTATGGAATTCAAATGAGTGACTCATTATTATTTCTATTTTCACCATTAGGAATACATCCCTACTGTTTCCATCCTATGCAATCCAGGAATGAGAACACGTCACTGGAAGCAGTTATCAGAAATTGTAGGCTATGACTTAACTCCAGACTCTGGAACTACAATGAGGAAAGTTTTAAAATTAAACCTTACACCATACTTGGAAAAATTTGAAGTTATAAGTGCGGGTGCAAGCAAGGTAAATATGAAGATCAACTGAAATACTTTATTTGATGAGTTTGTTAATCAAATAATCATACTTTTTGTTGTGGTTGAATGTATAGTACTGACTAGCAGTGGGAGGAGATGGGGTAAAGTGGTAGAAGACCACTCTTATTTTTCCCCACAAAGTGTCTGCTTCTCTATGATTTCCTTGTCCTGAATCCTGAGTAGAAATTGTTCCTTTGACCTCTTGTTAATTCTGCCACATTTTGATATGCATGGATGATGTGCTAGTCTTGATATATAATTGTTCCATTAAGAATGGAAATAGATGAATGTGTGTGTGGCATGTGATATATGTGTATTCTAGCAGAGTAAGTATGGCCATCTAGTGTTCTCAAAATACACTGAAAACATCTTCAGACTATAGACTGCAGAAAAGCCACTTCAGGGAAAATCCGTCAGGTCTTTCATTCTGCTGTCTATTTTAATACTGACAGCAGTTGTTTTCAGAGCAAGTGAATTTTTTAAAACTACATTGTGATTTTCCATCGGAATTTTTTAATTGTTTAAAAACTTTTCTAACTTACAGACAGTTGCAGATTACCTTACAAAAATTGCTGTGTAATGCACCAAATTCTTTCTTCTTTTTCTTATTTAGGAATTTTCATTAGAGAAAACCATGCATACAATGATGGGAACTTGGGATGATATTGCTTTTCATATAAGTCTATATCGTGATACTGGAGTCTGTATTCTTTCTTCAGTAGACGAGATTCAGGCTCTCCTTGATGATCAAATTATAAAAACTCAGACAATGAGAGGCTCACCTTTCATCAAACCATTTGAAAAGGAGATCAAGGTATGTTAAATATGATAGTCAACTCCTGGTCATTTATAAAAACTGCAATCTTATTACATATATGCTCTTGTGAAAATAAGTCAGTTTGTTGAATAGCTTTGGTGAAATATAGAAACAGATAACTTAAAATTAATGTGAAAATATATAGAACAGATGAGCCATTAACTCTAATGATTTTTAAAAGAACAAATGATATTTTTATTAGGAAAAATATTCTCCAATGACAGTGATAGATTTGGAAGGAAAACGGTATTATTTAATCTAACTGTAGACAGCCTAGACCCTACTTCATGCTATATTCTTTTTTTTTCCACTTTACTGAGTATTTTATTGACATAAGCTTTGACCGAGAAGCATAAGGTTTTCAAAATGTCTTTTCTTATAGGCAGAAAATCAATCTGGTTATTTTAATAAATATAATTGTGCAAAATGGTTGGCTGAGCAGTTAAAGAATATCTGCTGTCATTATTTAATGGATGTGGGGCAGGAAAATGGTGTTGAACATGGAGGAGAAAAGAAGAAACAAATTTTCAACACTGGTGTTGCTATAAGGAAATGGTATTAAAGTGAAAGAACCAATATAATAATTTTGAGTTTATGCAGGAGTGTTATGTTATAAAACAAAATAGACTTTGGATATTTCTTATTTTTTTAATACAATTCAATTGCAGATAAGACAAAACATGAATTTTGCACTCTGAATTAAATATTTTCTTCAAAGGGCAATGAATAAATTCTCATTTAAAGATTGTTTCAAGTTGATGCTAATCTTCTTTCTTTTTTTGAACATCTTTATTGGAGTATAATTGCTTTAAAACGGTGTGTTAGTTTCTGCTTTTTAACAAAGTGAATCAGCTATACATATACATATATCCCCATATCTCTTCCCTCTTGCGTCTCCCTCCCACCCTCCCTATTCCATCCCTCTAGGTGGACACAAAGCACAAAACTCCCTGTGGCTGCTTCCCACTAGCTACCTGTTTTACATTTGGTAGTGTATATATGTCCATGCCACTCTCTCACTTCGTCCCAGCTTACCCTTCCCCCTCCCCATGTCCTCAAGTCCATTCTCTATGTCTGTGTCTTTATTCCTGTCCTGCCCCTGGGTACTTCAGAATCATTTTTTCTTTTCTTTTTTTTTTTTTAGATTCCATATATATGTGTTAGCATACGGTATTTGTTTTTCTCTTTCTGACTTACTTCACTCTGTATGACAGTCTCTAGATCCATCCACCTCACTACAAATAACTCAATTTCGTTTCTTTTTATGGCTGAGTAATATTCCATTGTATATATGTGCCACATCTTCTTTACGTATTCATCTGTCAGTGGACACTGAGGTTGCTTCCATGTCCTGGCTATTGTAAATAGAGCTGCAGTGAACGTTGTGGCACATGACTCTTTTTGAACTGTGGTTTTCTCAGGGTATATGCCCACTAGTGAGATTGCTGGGTCGTATGGTAGTTCTACTTTTAGTTTTTTAAGGAACCTCCATACTGTTCTCCACAATAGCTGTATCAATTTACATTCCCACCAACAGTTCATGCTATATTCTCATAACTTGTAGTGAAGTTCTATATACTATACTTTATATTTGGGAACAAATAGCTTGAGGGTCTTTTAGAATAATTAATGAAATATTGTCCACTTGACAAAAACAAATGATATTTGGGACTGTAAGATTATTTAATGTCCTTATAGTTGATGTGGGTAAGTACACAAAGCAAATAAATTATAATAACTAATAGTTTTATAGGTAGTATCAAAATTCAAACTGGAGACTATATAAAATGGGGAAAAGATCAACAACAAATGGATTTTTCCCCTGATATTTATTGACTTCTAAATGTGTGCCAGATGCTACTCTAGGGGTTTTACATTTATTAACCCATTTAATCCCCATAGCAGACCCTTAAGGTAGGCACTGTTATTATCAGTAGTCAGAGTTAAGGGAACTAAGGCATAGAGGGATAGGTAAGTTACCCAAGTTCACGCAGCTAATAAACGACAAACCTTGAATTCAAAAAAGGCAGTTTGGTTTTAATTTAAGCATAAATAGTGTATTTATAGGACACCTTGGCTTTCAATATTTGGAGAAGACAAAGAGTTGTGTTCTTCCAAAAAGACATAAAGCTGCACATTTTCCCTTGAATCAGGCTGACCTACCTTTTCCTGGTAAGATGTTTTGCTTTTGCAGATATTTCTTGTTCAACAAAGGAATTTACAAGACAAGTTTGAAACCTCTCTTAGAGCTTTTTTTTTTTTTTTTTTTTTTTTTTGCGGTACGCGGGCCTCTCACTGTTGTGGCCTCTCCCGTTGCGGAGCACAGGCTCCGGACGCGCAGGCTCAGCGGCCATGGCTCACGGGCCCAGCCGCTCCGCGGCATATGGGATCCTCCCGGACCGGGGCACGAACCCGTATCCCCTGCATCGGCAGGCGGACTCTCAACCACTGCGCCACCAGGGAGGCCCCTCTCTTAGAGCTTTTAAAACAAAAATATGAGGCCAATCTCTTGATATATAGGACCTTAGGCCATATATTTAAGAAACAAAGAGCTTATATGAATGATCTTTGGCTAATGAAATACCTTATGGATTCTAGGAGATCTGTGATAAAAAGGAAGACTTTTTCCCCCAAATGCATTGATGTAGAGCACAGTTTCTCAACCTGGTTCTAATGACATTTGGGCTAGATAATTCTTTGTTATGGGGGCTGTCCTGTATATTGTAGGAAGTTTAGCAGTGTCCATGGCCTCCACCCACTAGATATTAGTAGAAATCTCACCCCACCAGTTGTGACAAATGTAAATGCCTCCAGACATTGTCAAATGTCCTTTGGGGTGAGGACAAAATAGCCCCTAGGTTGATAGCTACTGGTGTAGAGCAGGGTGTATTCCTGTATGCTTTCTGGACATGGGACAGTTCACCTAGAGATTAGGAAATTGGTCTAAATAAATACAGTCATTTGCAATTGTGAGTTCCAATGATTTAGGAAAACTTCAGACCTCCTAGAGTTTTTCAAAGCCCATGTGAGACACTATAAGTGACTTTGAGCTGTTTTGCATTGATTCAAAAATTACAATAAATTTAAAATACATATTCCTTGCTATAATTTATGGGTTTTCTTTAATAACTGGTACTTAGAATACTATGCTTTTCATTAAGGCCTGGGAGGACCGTTTGATTCGAATACAAGAAACAACTGATGAATGGTTAAAAGTACAAGCTCATTGGCTGTACTTGGAGCCCATTTTTTGTTCTGAGGATATCATGCAACAGATGCCAGAAGAAGGGCGTCAGTTTCAGACAGTAGACAGACACTGGAGGGATATCATGAAGTTGTGTACAAAAGATCCAAAGGTGAAGTGTTTGTTTTCTCTGTTTCAAATAAAGGGGAATCTTTATTTTTGGCTATTACAGAAAGCATTTGGCTTTTTTTCCAAGTACAAAAATAAAACCTGCTCATTGTATACAAACTGAAAAGCTCAGAAAAATATAAGAAAGCATAGATAATTTTACTTTTCAATTCATAAGATACACTACTCATAACTCTTTAATATGTATAGTGGAGCTGCTTCAAACATTCATTTAACTCACTGGCTTCTCCTATGTATACTCAGTAATCCCTCTTATAAAAATAAATAGTAAAATAAAATAAAGTGAAGAAAGCAAGAGGGTGGGAGAGACAGAGACAGAGAGAGACAGAGAGAGAATGAATACAAACGAATGAGTAGTGCATGTGATTCACCTGAGTTTCTACTCAATGACTCTATATGCTTGGGGGTGATGGGAAAAAAGAGTCAGCAATTCTCTCAGTTGGTCTCACTTGCTATGTGTCTCTCCTAGTGAGTATAGCACCTTGTTGAGTGTGATTTTAATGTTGAAAGACAAACCATGTATTTTTCATACACATAGTATACAAAGTTCATGGATATATATATCCACTTTTTAATCTGTTATTCAACTTAAGAAATAACGATTTATTTCAATGCTGGATGAAAAAGTAGCTGTGCTGGGGACTTCCCTGGTGGCACAGTGGTTAAGAATCTGCCTGCCAATGCAGGGGACACGGGTTGGATCCCTGGTCCAGGAAGATCCCATATGCTGCAAAGCAGTTAAGCCTGTACACCACAACTACTGAGCCTGCACTCTAGAGCCTGCAAGCCACAACTACCGAGGCCCATGCGCCTAGAGCCTGAGTTCCACAACAAGAGAATCTTCTGCTCGCCACCCATGCACAGCAACGAAGACCCAATGTGGCCAAAAAGAAAAGAAAAAAAAAAGAAAAAGAAAAACTAGCTGTGCTGAACTGTTGAGAGTCAATAGTACTGAAATTTATGAGTTTCAAGGATTTCCCTTACATGTTGACTTTAAAACCTTTGTAAGACGTTATTGCTTATAGAACAGAAGTCAGCAGTTTTTTCCTGCAAAGGGCCACATGGTAAATATTTTAGGCTTTGTGAGACGTACAGTGTTTTTTGTAACTACTCAATTCTGCTGTTGTTGTAGTAAGAAAGCAGCCAAAGACAATATGTAACTGAATGGATGTGTCCGTGCTACATCAAAACTGTTTATGGACAACTGACATTTTCATGTACCATGAAATGTTATTCTTCCTTTAATTTTTGAACCTTTTAAAAGTGTAAAAATAATTCTTAGCTTGACAGCCATGTAAAAACTGGCAGCACGCAGAAGCAAGAAGACCTACAATCCTGCAGCCTGTGGAACAAAAACCACATTCACAGAAAGATAGACAAGATGAAAAGGCAGAAGGGCTATGTAACAGATGAAGGAACAGGATAAAACCCCAGAAAAACAACTAAATGAAGTGGAGATAGGCAATCTTCCAGAAAAAGAATTCAGAATAATGATAGTGAAGATAATCCAGGACCTCGGAAAAAGAATGGAGGCAAAGATCGAGAAGATGCAAGAAATGTTTAACAAAGATCTAGAAGAATTAAAGAACAAAGAAACAGAGATGAACAATACAACAACTGAAATGAAAACTACACTAGAAGGAATCAATAACAGAATAACTGAGGCAGAAGAACGGATAAGTGACCTGGAAGACAGAATGGTGGAAGTCACTGCTGGGGAACAGAATAAAGAAAAAAGAATGAAAAGAAATGAAGACAGCCTAAGAGACCTCTGGGACAACATTAAATGCAACAACATTCACATTATAGGGGTCCCAGAGAGAGAAGAGAGAAAGGACCCGAGAAAATATTTGAAGAGATTATAGTCGAAAACTTCCCTAACATGGGAAAGGAAATAGCCACCCAAGTCCAGGAAGCACAGAGAGTCCCATACAGGATAAACCTAAGGAGAAACACGCCGAGACACATAGTAATCAAATTGGCAAAAAATAAAGGCAAAGAAAAATTATTGAAAGCAGCAAGGGAAAAATGACAAATAACATACAAGGGAACTCCCATAAGGTTAACAGCTGATTTCTCAGCAGAAGCTCTACAAGCCAGAAGGGAGTGGCATGATATACTTAAAGTGATGAAAACGAAGAACCTACAACCAAGATTACTGTACCCAGCAAGGATCTCATTCAGATTCCATGGAGAAATCAATAGCTTTAGAGACAAGCAAAAGCTAAGAGAATTCAGCACCACCAAACCAGCTCTACAACAAATGCTAAAGGAACTTCTTTAAGTGGAAAACACAAGAGAAGGAAAGGACCTACAAAAACAAACCCAAAAAATTAAGAAAATGGTAATAGGAACATACATATCAATAATTACCTTAAATGTGAATGGATTAAATGCTCCAACCAAAACACACAGGCTTCCTGAATGGATACAAAAACAAGACCCATATATATGCTGTTTACAAGAGACCCACTTCAGACCTAGGGACACATACAGACTGAAAGCGAGGGGATGGAAAAAGAAATTCCATGCAAATGGAAATCAAAAGAAAGCTGGAGTAGCAATTCTCATATCAGATAAAATAGACTTTAAAATAAAGAATGTTACAAGAGACAAGGAAGGACACTACATAATTATCAAGGGATCAATCCAAGAAGAAGATATAACAATTATAAATATATATGCACCCAACATAGGAGCACCTCAATACATAAGGCAACTGCCTACAGCTCTAAAAGAGGAAATCTTAGACCAATGGACAGATCATCCAAACAGAAAATTAATAAGGAAACACAAGCTTTAAATGACACAATAGACCAGATAGATTGAATTGATATTTATATGACATTCCATCTAAAAACAGCAGGTTACACTTTCTTCTCAAGTGCGCATGGAACATTCTCCAGGATAGATCACATCTTGGGTCACAAATCAAGCCTCAATAAATTTAAGAAAATTGAAATCATACCAAGCATCTTTTCTGACCACAATGCTATGAGATTAGAAATCAATGACATGGAAAAAAATGAAAAGAACGCAGACATACGGAGGCTAAACAATATGTTACTAAATAACCAAGAGATCACTAAAGAAATCAAAGAGGACATCAAAAAATACCTAGAGGGCTTCCCTGGTGGCGCAGTGGTTGAGAGTCCGCCTGCCAATGTAGGGGACACGGGTTTGTGCCCTGGTCCAGGAGGATCCCACATGCTGTGGAGCGGCTGGGTCCGTGAGCCATGGCTGCTGAGCCTGCGTGACCAGAGCTCCGCAACAGGAGAGGCTGCAACAGTGAGAGGCCCACGTACTGCAAAACAAACAAACAAACAAAAAACCTAGGGACAAATGACAATGAAAACATGACGATCCAAAACCTATGGGATGCAGCAAAAGCAGTTCTAAGAGGGAAGTTTATAGCTATACAAGCCTACATCAAGAAACAAGAAAAATCTCAAATAAGCAATCTAACCTTACACCTAAAGGGACTAGAGAAAGGCCAAACAAAACCCAAAGTTAGCAGAAGGAAAGAAATCATAATGATCAGAGCAGAAATAAATGAAATAGAAACAAAACAATAGCAAAGGTCAATAAAACTAAAAGCTGGTTCTTTGAGAAGGTAAACAAAATTGAAAACCATTAGCCAGACTCATCAAGAAAAAGAGGGAGAGGAATCAAATCAATAAAATTAGAAATGAAAAAGGAAAAGTTACAACAGACACCGCATAAATACAAAGCATCCTAAGAGACTACTACAAGCAACTCTATGCCAATAAAATGGACAACCTGGAAGAAATGGACAAATTTTTAGAAAGGTATAACCTTCCATGAATGAACCAGGAAGAAACAGAAAATATGAACAGACCAATCACAAGTAATGAAATTGAAACTGTGATTAAAAATCTTCCAACAAGGTCTTCCCTGGTGGCGCAGTGGTTGAGAGTCTGCCTGCTGATGCAGGGGACACGGGTTCGTTCCCCGGTCTTGGAAGATCCCACATGCCACGGAGCGGCTGGGCCCGTGAGCCGTGGCCGCTGAGCCTGTGCGTCTGGAGCCTGTGCTCTGCAACGGGAGAGGCCACAACAGTGAGAGGCCCGTGTACCGCAAAAAAAATAAAAAAAAAAAATTTTCCAACAAACAGAAGTCCAGGACCAGATGGCTTCACAGGTGAATTCTATCAAACATTTAGAGAAGAGCTAACACCCATCCTTCTCAAACTCTTCCAAAAAATTGCAGAGGAAGGAAAACACCCAAACTCATTCTATGAGGCCACCATCACCCTGATACCAAAACCAGACAAAGATACTACAAAAAAAGAAAATTACAGACCAATATCACTGATGAATATAGATGCAAAAATCCTGAACAAAATACTCACAAACAGAATCCAACAACACATTAAAAGGCTCATACACCATGATCAAGTGGGATTTATCCCAGAGATGCAAGGATTCTTCAATATACACAAATCAATCAATGTGATGCATCATATTAACAAACTGAAGAATAAAAACCATATGATCATCTCAATAGATGCAGAAAAAGCTTTTCACAAAATTCAACACCCGTTTATGATAAAAAGTCTCCAGAAAGTGGGCATAGAGGGAACCTATGTCAACAAAATAAAGACCATATACGACAAACCTGCAGCAAACATCACTCTCAATGGTGAAAAACTGAAAGTATTTCCTCTAAGATCAGGAACAAGACAAGGATATCCACTCTCACCACTACTATTCAACATAGTTTTGGAAGTCCTAGCCACAGCAATCAAAGAAGAAAAAGAAATAATACGAATACAAATTGGAAAAGAAGAAGTAAAACTGTCACTGTTTGCAGATGACATGATACTATACATAGAGAATCCTAAAGATGTCATCAGAAAACTACTAGAGCTAATCAGTGAATCTGGTAAAGTTGCAGGATACAAAATTAATGCACAGAAATCTCTTGCATTCCTATACACTAACAACAAAAGATCAGAAAGAGAAATTAAGGAAATACTCCCATTTACCATTGCAACAAAAAGAATAAGATACCTAGGAATAAACCTACCTAGGGAGACAAAAGACCTGTATGCAGAAAACTATAAGACACTGATGAAAGAAATTAAAGATGATACCAACAGAAGGAGAGATATACCATGTTCTTGGATTGGAAGAATCAATATTGTGAAAATGACTATACTACTCTAAGCAATCTACAGATTCAATGCAATCACTATCAAATTACCAATGGCATCTTTTACAGAACTAGAACAAAAAATCTTAAAATTTGTATGGAGACACAAAAGACCCTGAATAGCCAAAGCAGTCTTGAGGGAAAAAAACGGAGCTGGAGGAATCAGACTCCTTGACTTCAGACTATACAACGAAGCTACAGTAATCAAGACAATATAGTACTGGCACAAAAACAGAAACATAGATCAATGGAACAGGATAGAAAGCCCAGAGATAAACCCACGCACCTGTGGTCAACTAATCTATGACAAAGGAGGCAAGGATATACCATGGAGAGAAGACAATCTCTTCAATAAGTGGTGCTGGGAAAACTGGACAGCTACATGTAAAAGCATGAAATTAGAACACTCCCTAACACCATACACCAAAATAAACTCAAAATGGGTTAGAGACCTAAATGTAAGACCGGGTACTATAAAACTCTTAGAGGAAAACATAGGAAGAACACTTTTTGACATAAATCACAGCAAGATATTTCTTGATCCACCTCCTAGAGTAATGGAAATAAAAACAAAAATAAACACATGGGACCTAATGAAACTTAAAAGTTTTTGCACAGCAAAGAAAACCATAAACAAGACGAAAAGACAACCCTCAGAATGGGAGAAAATATTTGCAAACGAATCAATGGACAAAGGATTACTCTCCAAAATATATAAACAGCTCATGCAGCTCAATATTAAAAAAAACAAACAACCCAATCCCAAAATGGGCAGAAAACCTAAATAGACACTTCTCCGTAGAAGACACACAGATGGCCAAGAAGCACATGAAAAGCTGCTCAACATCACTAATTATTAGAGAAATACAAATCAAAACTACAATGAGGTATCACCTCACAGCAGTTAGAATGGGCATCATCAGAAAATCTACAAACAACAAATGCTGGAGAGGGTGTGGAGAAAATGGAACCCTCTTGCACTGTTGGTGGGAATGTAAATTGATACAGCCACTATGGAGAACAGTATGGTGGTTCCTTAAAAACTAAAAATAGAATTACCATATGATGCAGCAACCCCACTACTGGGCATATACCCAGAGAAAACCATAATTCAAAAAAACACATGCACCCCAATGTTCATCACAGCACTATTCACAATAGCCAGGACATGGAAGCAACCTAAATGCCCATAGACAGACGAATGGATAAAGAAGATGTGGTACATATATACAATGGAATATTACTCAGCCATAAAAGGAAAAAAATTGGGTGATTTGTAGAGACGTGGATGCATCTAGAGACTGTCATACAGAGTGAAGGAAGGCAGAAAGAGAAAAACAAATATCATATATTAACGCATATATGTGGAACCTAGAAAATGGTAGAGATGAACTGGTTTGCAGAGCAGAAATTGTGACACAGATGTAGGGAACAAACATATGGACACCAAGTGGGGAAAGTGGTGGGGGGTGGGGGGGGGGGATGAATTGGGAGATTGGGATTGACATGTATGTGCTGATGTGTATAAAATGGATGACTGACAATAAATAAATAAATAAACATAAAAAAAGCAGTGGCAGCACAGTGTATACAGATATCAAAGCATCAAGTTATATGTCTTAAATATATACAATTTTTATTTGTCAATTGTACCTCATAAAAGCTGAAAAACAACAGCAACAAAAAAGAAACTGGTAGCAGACTGGATTTAGCTCATAGGATGTAGTTTGCCAACTCATACCATAGATTGTTTATAGTTGACAGTTGTTAATGCAAAAATTAAATCACACACCAACCTAGCAGACTCTTTCCACATCAATCAAAACAATATAGGAGAAATGAAAATATGCATGACAATCATAATTTCTCATTTATAACTAACATCTTTGGATAAGAATATTTGTGATTTATTGAATTCTAATAGTTTCACATAAAAAAATTTCCTGACAATTTTCATAAACCTTTTGACACCTTAACATTTTTGACATTTTAATGTTTAGGTCTTATCATAATATCTGATATATAAGTGCTGACCTGAACGAATTGGTCTCTTTTAGGTTCTTGCTGTTACTTCTTTAACAGGTTTACTGGAAAAACTGCAGAACTGCAATGAACTTTTGGAGAAAATTATGAAAGGCCTTAATGCATATCTTGAGAAAAAACGACTTTTCTTCCCTCGGTATGATGGATAATCAATTGTGCTATAATTAAAGCATTTTCTGCTGTGTGATGAATTATAACTAAAACTTTTGTATTTGCATGTTTTTCCCTAGTTTTTTCTTCTTATCTAATGATGAAATGTTAGAGATTTTGTCAGAGACCAAAGATCCACTTAGAGTTCAGCCTCATTTAAAAAAATGCTTTGAGGGCATCACTAAATTGGAGTTCCTTCCCAATTTGGACATTCAAGCCATGTATAGCTCTGAAGGTGAGCGAGTGGAGCTGATTGCACTTATTTCCACGTCTGCAGCACGAGGTGCTGTGGAAAAGTGGCTCATTCAAGTAGAAGATTTGATGCTCCAGAGTATTCATGATGTGATCGCTGCAGCTAGGCTGGTATGTTTCCTAGGATTTAATGTATATCCTATATTCTGTAAATGCTTTCTTTTAGGAGGTTTTGAATGGGTACCAGTAAATGAACACTTAAGGTCTTACTATTTTAAGCCATTTATTATTTTCTTTACTCTTTGTTCCTAACATTATTATTAAAATAATAATAGTAGTAAGAATTGATAATAATATGTGATTAAGTGCTACAAAAGAAAAAAGGTGTTATGAGAAAGAATAATAAGGTGTATATAATTTAGAGTGGGGGAGGTGGGTTGCTAGTGATAGGCTCTTAGAGAAAGTAAAATTGAAACTGAGACCCAAAGGATAAGTAGGAATTAACCAGATAAATAGCAAATGGGAGAGCACCTAAGTATCCTGTGTAAAGCCCCTGAGATAAGAAGGAACCTCAGACATGGGTGTTAAATGCATGATCTAGTTTACTTATTGCTACTTACACTCAAACGATTACTTAAAAACTCAAAATGAGATGAACCAACATTAACGGAGGATCTATAATATTTGAGAGAAATATAACAAGTAGGCACTACATGTACCTCACTTTTGCTAATTCAATTAACCTAATCTTGAATGATATACTTCAGTATATTTCTTCCTTTAGGATCACAAAGGAACAGTTGTGTAGTAAAAATGTCATTTAAAAAGGCTTTGCAGCCTTATATCCAGCAACTCACTTTATATGAGTGAGGAATCCTTTTTCCTTCACCAAGAGCCCTATGAGAATCATCTTCTTGCAGTGGCTATTCTGTTCAGCTTCAATGTTCCTGCAGATAAATCTTGACTTTTTCTCTCCTTTTTTCTATTTATGATTCCAAACAAACTAAAACACATAGGAAAGAATCAACATTGTCCATGAAAAGTATTTCCTTAATCCATATAGAAATTTACCTTCTATGTACCTAGCAATGGCTCATCAATTCTTCGAAACTCAGCCTTCTTTGAAACTTAGGTTAATTTGTCATTTGCATTTATCTATAAATATTGCTAATAAAATGCATTTTAATAATAGATATTTATATCCTTATGTTTAATATTCTTATATCTAAGGTGGTGTCATTGTATTAAAAATATAGTTTCCAGGGAATTCCCTGGCAGTCCAGTGGTTAGGACTTGGCACTTTCACTGCTGTGGCCCGGGTTCAGTCCTTGGTTGGGGAACTAAGATCCCGCAAGCTGTGCTGCATGGCCAATAAAAAAAAAAAATATATATATATATATATATATATATATATATATATATATAAAGTTTCCTTTAGTATCTACTCTTCATACTTTGTTCTGCAGTTGTTTTTTTTCAGTTTTTAATTTGGATCTGCTATTATCATTTACTTTTGAAACAAGTTATTTTTAAAAAGACTACCCCCCTAATAAATCTATTTAAGTGCATTTTGAACATAAAAATGTTAGAAGAAATGAAAGTATACTTTGAACTCAAAAGCATAGATTGTTCAATTATATATAAATGAACAAATATATTATTGTTTAAATTATATATGCTGGTCATACAAGTTTTTTTTTTTAATTTATTTATTTATTTATTTATTTATTTATGGCTGTGTTGGGTCTTCGTTTCTGTGCGAGGGCTTTCTCTAGTTGCGGCAAGCGGGGGCCACTCTTCATTGCGGTGCGCGGGCCTCTCACTATTGCGGCCTGTCTTGTTGCGGAGCACACACTCCAGACGCGCAGGCTCAGTAGTTGTGGCTCACGGGCCTAGTTGCTCTGCGGCATGTGAGATCTTCCCAGACCAGGGCTCGAACCCGTGTCCCCTGCATTGGCAGGCAGATTCTCAACCACTGCGCCACCAGGGAAGCCCCATACAAGTTTTTAGAAAAGCTATGGATAAATAATACAAGGGTTCTAGCTACTAGGTCAGTTTTCTACTAGATGGCATAGTCTTCTTTTCAATTAAATCTTGGTATCAATATACATAACCTATTAGACTGATTTATTTTTTACTTTAATAAACCCTCATATTTCATTATAATAGAAGTAATATGTATTCTATGTAGAAAATTGACAACTCCCCACAGCAAGGAAACCTAAAATTCCTATTGAAAATAATTTCCAGAAGAATCAATAATCAAATCCTTCCAAAGATAACTGATTATTAACATATTGGTGCTCATCTTTCCATTCTTTTATAAATAAGTATTTCAAAAATATGATTTGTAAAAAATTTTCAGGTCTTTTAAATAGTCATCTAAAATTTTTCATGACTACATTCTAGCCTACAAATGTACCAAATATTGCACTTCTTTATTGTTAAACATTAAGCTTTTTTCCCCTTTTGTAAACTTTTAAAGTTAGAAATGCATTTTAATTACTCAGGCTTATCCAGAATCTGCAAGAAGAGACTGGGTTCGAGAGTGGCCTGGCCAAGTTGTACTTTGTGTTTCTCAAATGTTCTGGACCTCTGAGACACAAGAAGTTATAAGTAGTGGGACAGAGGTAAATCATTACCTTAAATAACATTCTTTTTAAATAACTTTCTTTTCTACATGCTATGTTTTTTTAGTTAGCTTATCTATTATTTGCAAAGGTAACCTTCCCCCCAATTTCTACATGTAGCATTAAAATTGTACAATTATTTAAAAACTTGTTCTTAATTTTTCTTATGCTTAGACAAAAATCACTCTATTCGAGAACTCATTTCTATATTGAGCTATATTATGATGTCAGAATTGTTAAAGAGTAAATGTATGAAATACATGTTTTAGCTACTATATAACATTAGTTTAATTGCTTTTTTTATTTTGTAGGGATTAAAGAAGTACTATAAGGAACTTCAGAATCAACTAAATGATATTGTAGAGCTGGTAAGAGGAAAACTGTCAAAGCAGACCAGGATTACTCTGGGGGCTTTGGTTACTATTGATGTCCATGCTAGAGATGTGGTTATGGACATGATTGATATGGGTATGTGACTCTTTTTAATTTTAAAAATAAGATATAGATAGCTTTTAGAAACAAGGACTTACACTGTATGTCTTTTTCTCTCTCAACAGAATTTATTTTATATGATCTTTTCCATAAGTTAGAAAACATGAATTATTTTAATATTTGCTGCTGTAAAGATTATAAAATACTTATTTTTCAAATTATTTCCATTTCAGGATTATCTGTCTTGTTTTACTTTATTCCGTTTAGGTGTCTCACATGATACAGATTTCCAGTGGCTTGCTCAGCTTCGATATTATTGGGAATATGACAACGCTCGAGTTAGTATCATTAATTGCAACGTAAAATATGCTTATGAATACCTTGGTAACTCACCTCGACTTGTCATTACTCCTCTAACTGACAGATGTTACAGAACATTGGTATGTGTTTAAATTATTTTAATTCACACATTAAAGATTCCTTTTTGGTTTGGTGTCATATTTTCTTGTCTAAATTTAACATGGCTATCCTCATTTTATTCTCTTATCTGTATAGTTGAATACAGCTATCCCTTCCTAATCCCAAATTCCCTTTATGTGAAGTTATAGTAGTGAATATTTACTTCTGCGTGCTCTTGTAGAATACAAGAGTGTGTGAATTCTAATGTTTGAAAATCATGAGTCACTCCCGTTGGGGATAATTAGAAAAAGGAAGGTACTGGAGATTTAAAGAAGAAACCAGAGCTTCAGAAAATGGTATCAGTTTTTGCAGTGGAGCTCTGGGAGAGATGACAAGAAGATGAAGGAAGCACATTTGGGCCTTAGAACTCCAAGTTAGTTTTGTTGAATAGGAGAGGGAGAGTTGAAATGTAGGCAGGTGGTACTGAGGGCTGTGCTTGTTGGGAAACTATGGAAGATAAAGCCATGACTACAGAAAACAACAACAAAGTGAAACCCTGGGAATTGCGTTGTCAGATAAAATACAGGACTTTCAGGTAAATTTGAATCTCAAATAAACAATGAATGATTTGTTAGTAGAAATATGTCCTAATTATTACATGGGGCATACTTATACTAGCAAATTATTCATTGTTTATCTGATTTTCAAATTTAACTGGGCATCCTGTATTTTTATTTGCTAAATCTGGCAACCCTACCTGGGAATTGAGGAGATGCATCAAGAAACACCAATCCACCTGTGCTGAGTAAGTAAATTAAAGTGTCTGAATTTTCTGGAAGCAGAAATGAAATGGGGATTATTGGGCAAATGATTTTCTAGGGAATGCTCTCAGTAAAAACCCATAAGGAAATGAGGAAAGCAGGCAGGAAAGCTAAGCAAAGATGTGGTTTTGATGGATGTATGGCCTTAGCCTGATCTCATGGGGAACGTTGGAGCATGAATGGCATCTCAGGGGTACTTCACTTTAAGGCAAAGGGGTCTAGCTTTTCTATCCTTTTATTATCATTGGCTATGGTTCACTCCTGGGGCTAGGGTGGGGTGTGTGGGGGGTGTGTGTGAGTAAGCTTTCAGGTGTTTGTGGATAAGGGAGCTCCTATTTTTTTTTTTTTTTGCGGTATGTGGGCCTCTCACTGTTGTGGCCTCTCCCGTTGCGGAGCACAGGCTCCGGACACGCAGGCTCAATGGCCATGGCTCATGGGCCAAGCCGCTCCGCGGCATGTGGGATCCTCCCAGACCGGGGCACGAACCCGTGTCCCCTGCATCGGCAGGCGGACTCTCAACCACTGCGCCACCAGGGAAGCCCGGGAGCTCCTATTAATTGAGGGCAAATCTCAGGAGAAAAGGACAGTTGTGAGCTACTTGTAGATGACTGACAGCAATTGGAAGGATGGATGCAATGACCAGTAAAAGAATCTGAGTAAGGTTCTAGTGCATCTATGATAAAAAGTTTCACCAAATCCTCTTTCTCAGGAAGCTACCTGAAGGCCAGACCACATCTGTCTTGTTCTCTATTCTAGTGATTGACAAGTACATAAGTTACTCCCTAAATGTTTGTTGAGTAAATGAATCTCAAGCTTCTGTGTCCTCAGACCTCACTGAAATCAGCTGTGAATATTTGTAAGGTGGACGCTAAGGACTTTGAGTTATATAATCAAAATCACATTAAACACTTGTATACAACACTAAACATTGAAAGTCTCCTATTATATTTACTATCCATAATAAAGGGAACACATTTGTAAGCATTTTTTGGAAATTATAAAGAAGGGAAAGACTGAGGTTTCCAGCAATCAAGTTAATGGACATTAACAGTATAGCGTTTACTATAAATTTAAGATGGGTAAAATATCATTGATATTGCCTTTATTTAATGAGCTCTCTCTATTGTTTTATTTTAGTAAATGTGAAAATATTTAAGATTTTCATAGGTCTATCTATTAATTTTTTAAATACTTAATTTTTTTTAGAGCAGTTTTAGGCTCACAGCAAAATTAAGCAGAAGGAACAGAGCATTCCCATATACTCCTTGCCTCCCCAAATGTACAGTCTTGGTCCTTTAACCCTATTTTATCTAAAAGGAGTTAAGTTTCACAAACTCTCATAGCAGTTTTCATGAAACAAACTTCATGGAGAGAGTTGACTGTAACTTGTATACATATAAAAATTTCCAGCCATTTTTCTAGTCACTGTGGGGACCCAGAAAGAATTCGGATACTGCTGATGTTACTCTAAAGGAGCTTAAGGACGGGGACTTTCCTGGTGGCGCAGTGGCTAAGACTCTGTGCTCCCAATGCAGGGGGTCCGGGTTCAATCCCTGGCCAGGGAACTAGATTCCACATGCATGCCGCAACTAACAGTTCTCATGCCACAACTAAGGAGCCCACATGCAGCAACTAAGACCTGGCACAACCAAATAAATAAATAAATATTTTAAAAAATTATTTAAAAAATAAAGGAGCTTAAGTACTAATTGAGAGGGAAAAAATGTACATAGTTAACTGTAATGTGAGTGTTGCTGAACCAAATGAACCAGGTTCATTTGTCTGACTCTCTGCAGTAAGCCAAATGCTGGAACGCTGAGGTTTGCAGCAGAGAAAGTGCTTATTCACAAAGCAGCCAAGCAAGGAGATAGGAAAACAACTCAAATATGCCTCTCTGAAGGCAAAGGGCTCAGGATATCTATGGGATAAAGCTGAGGTGTGGGGAGCTTGGGGAAATGTAATTGAAAACAAGAAAAAGGTGAGGCAATCGTTGCTCTGCGCATATGCACCCAAGCCATAGGCTTTTTCATGGGAGGAAAGCTCAGAAAGTAGCTTAGTTAGCATGCTCTGAGGGTGGAGTTTTTGGCCTCTGACATCAAAATGTCACCGAGCTGACCCTTGCCCATGCCCAGATGGAGGGTCGGTGGTCTTAACCGTCTTAATCAGCTCAAGCTTGATTTGACACAGTAGACTCCAAATATGTAAAAAGCAACTTGGGCAAACATCCAAATGCCCAGGCTACAGGACGCTTGGAGGATATGCCAGCTTTCATAAAAACAATGCAAGTGAGTCCAACCAGCGAAGGTAGGTCACAGTTTACCATTTATCAGTGGGTAACTGATAACTACTCTGGGTTTCACAAGGTTGAAAGTGATAACTACTGGTTAGAGAAGTACAGAACAATGCTATGGGGATGGAGAAAATGAAGAACATACCAAGAGTGGAATGCAACAGTGAGGGTGAATCAGAGACAAAATTATATAGTAGGTCATCAGTTTATTTTCCCACTGATGGGCCCCCATTTATGACCCTCACTTTTAGGTGTTTTCTCTCTTCGCAGCTAGCCATAGAGGTTGTCATCATTGATCTCTACAACCATCTCCATAACCACTACTTTTTTAAATTTTATATTATTTTATTTTATAGGAGATGGAGCAATCTGCTCTCTCTCTCTTTTTTTTTTTTAATGGTTTATTCATTCATCTCTGGGTGCATTAGGTCCTCGTCGCTGTGTGCGGGCTCTCTCCATCTGCAGTGAGCAGGGGCCACTCCCCGCCGCGGTGTGCAGGCTCCTCCCTGCGGTGGCCCCTCCGGGGGCTCTAGTTGTGGCACACGGGTCTAGTCGCTCCGCGGCATGTGGGATCTTCCCGGACCAGGGCTCGAACCCGTCTCCCCTGCATTGGCAGGCAGATTCTTAACCATTGCGCCACCAGAGAAGTCCCTCCATAACCACTTCTAATTAAACTTTTCTGACCAAATGTTAACACTTCAAGGCTGGATTCTCTTTGTTTTTAAAGGCAAATGGGATACACTTGAAGTATTAGAAAATAAAGAGACTTTGATACAGTTTCACTTTTTTTTTTAGATCCTTTAAACTGCTTTTTCTTTGTGCAGCTAGAAGATTGAGTGCTAAAAATTAACTGAATGATGTAATTGTATTACTGCCTCTCTGAAGCTACAAATAAGACTAAATCCACTTTATAAGCAGTTGTCCTATTATAGGGTTTTTTGTTTGTTTTCAGTTAAGCATGGATTTCTTTTCACGTTTATTTTTCTTTTCAGATAGGTGCCTTCTATTTAAACCTTGGAGGAGCTCCAGAAGGGCCAGCAGGCACAGGAAAAACTGAAACCACCAAGGACTTGGCTAAAGCTCTTGCTGTACAGTGTGTGGTATTCAACTGTTCAGATGGGCTAGATTATCTAGCAATGGGAAAGGTAAAGTTACATATTAAATGTTACAAATTTACAGCTAGGCCAAACTGGATAAACTGAAGCAAACTCGTTTAAAACACTGAATGTGGTTTAAGCATTACTTGACCTTTTTTTTTTTTTTTTTAGGGGTAAAGACGTTTTTATCCTTGGGGCTTTTATTAACTGTCACTTTTGACTTAAAAAGGTTAAATTTTTGTTTTAACAAATGATGCCCTTTCCTATGAAAATCATCTCCTTTTTTTCTTGTCCTCAGTTTTTTAAAGGATTGGCTTCTTCTGGTGCTTGGGCTTGCTTTGATGAATTTAATCGAATTGAATTGGAAGTGCTGTCAGTGGTAGCTCAACAGATCCTTTGCATTCAGAGAGCCATTCAACAGAAGCTAGAAGTGTTTATTTTTGAAGGGACAGAACTTAAGCTCAATCCAAACTGTTTTGTAGCTATTACTATGAATCCTGGCTATGCAGGACGTTCTGAATTACCGGATAATCTTAAGGTAATATTTTTTTAAAGAGTGTAAATTTGGTAATCAGAAGTAACAGCATAATCTACTCAAAATGGTATAATTTTCTCACATGTATTTGTAATCTCCCTTTTACCTTTTCCATTTGCTATAAGGTAAACCTCTAAAAACTTTTTTAGATGTCTAAAAATAATACTAGAGTACATAAAACAAAGTGCTACTGAAAAAATTACAAAGTTAATGCAAAGGTGCTGCACTGGGGGAATAAACTTGAATATCAACACATTATCTTTGGGTGCTTATGCTCAGCTTTAAAAATGGTTTCCTTTATGTAAATAATATATTTCATTTATTATATACTTCAGGTTCTTTTTAGAACAGTGGCTATGATGGTTCCAAATTATGCCCTCATATCAGAAATCTCCCTCTACTCCTATGGATTTTTGAATGCAAAACCTCTGTCTGTGAAGATAGTAATGACCTACAGGCTCTGCTCAGAGCAGCTCTCATCACAATTTCATTATGACTATGGAATGCGAGCAGTAAAAGCAGTTTTAGTGGCTGCTGGAAACCTAAAACTAAAATTTCCAAATGAAAATGAAGATGTACTTGTAAGTATTAAATATACACATTGTGAAAGTATCTGTAGAAAGATAACTTTTTCAGCAAGTTTGATCATGAACTATAGATAGGCTGATAAGAGAGTTGTTGCTTTGAGCCTTTTTACATGGGGTTGAAATGATAGTTTTGAGGTTCTGTTTTTCATTATACTTTGTATGAATCCAAGGACCATTAGGTTTGATAAGTGTAGTATTGGCTTTTTAGTATGGGGATTCCATGGAACAATGTAAAAGAAACTTTGACTTTGGTGGGGTGGGGGTGAGAGAAGGGCAAATACTGGCAATTAACTTATCTTGCACTTTTTGGATGGTTTTAGCTTCTTCGATCAATTAAAGATGTAAATGAACCAAAGTTTTTATCACATGATATACCCTTATTTAATGGAATAACTAGTGACTTATTTCCTGGTGTTAAACTTCCTGAAGCTGACTATCATGTAAGTAAACCTGTGAGAATGACTTGTTCTGCAAATAACTTCATTTGGTGACTCAATAGTTTTCCAAGTTTTATTAAATGAGTGATTTATTCTGTTTGGAGGATAAACCCCTATTTTGGCCACTTTAATTAATGAGGAAGAGTAAATTTTAGTACCTTATGTTATATGATAGTAGGGTTAACAAGATTCAGGTCAAAGATAATGTTTATTGTAAGAGAATACATATTTTATTTCCTATCTTGTGCTTTATAATATTTACTACTATGTATACTATAATACTATTATATACCTCCGCAGGTAGAAAAGATGATAAACTGAAAGTGGTAAAACATCCTATCATTTTTTTGTACAGCAAAGTGATTCAGTTATATATATATATTTCAGATTATTTTCCATTGTAGGTTATTACAAGATATTGAATATAGTTCCCTGTGTTATACAGTAAATCCTTGTTGCTTATCTATTTTATGTATAGGAATTTGTATCTGTTAATTCCAAACTCCTAATTTATCCCTTCCCCATCACTTTCCCCTTTGGTAACCATAAGTTTGTTTTCTGTGTCTGTGAGTCTGTTTCTGTTGTGCATATAGATTCATTTGTATTATTTTTTAGATTACATATGTGAGTGTTATCATATAATATTTGTATTTCTCTGTCTTACTTCACTTAGTATGATATTTCTAGGTCCATCCATCTTGCTGTGAATGTTAGCCTTCTTTTTTTTTTTTAATCTTCAAATTCAAATACTACTATACATCCTATGGCAGGATCAGAATAAGGTGATTCTAGGCTGTTTTCCAATACCAACAGCTAATTCTGTGATTCTCTAGACACCCACTGGGTGTTCAAAAATTCAATTCAATTCTGACACTAACTGCCTAGAGTTAGTATCAGTCCTACAAGACTGCCTCTCACTTCATACAGAAGTCTCAAGTCCTGGGCCACCTGTACTTCTGACTGATGGGCTATAAACCAGGGGTTTCCCTGACCCTTCCCCACCCAGGTTTAATAGTTTGCTAGAACAGCCCACAGAACTCAGGAACACAATTTACTTCTGCTTACCAGTTTATTATAAAGGATACAACTCAGGAACAACCAAATGGAAGAAATGTATAGAGCGTGGTATGGGCAGGTGGCAGTGTGGAACTTCCGTGCCCTTTCAGGGAGAGTCACCCTCCCTGTACCGGAAGCTCTTGAATCTCATTGTTCAAGAATTTTTATAGAGTTCAATAATCAGCCCCTTCTTCTCCAAAGGTTGGTAGGGCTGAAAGTTCCAACCCTCTAATCACTGCATCTTTTTGGTGACCAGCCCAATCCTGAAGCTATCAAGGTTCCCACAACAAGTCACCTCATTAGCATAAACTCAGGTGTTATTGAAAAGGGCTCTTTATGAATAACAAAAGATACTCCTATCACTCAGAAAATTCCAAGAGTTTTAGGAGCTCTGTGCCAGGAACCGGGGACAAAGACTATATATTTTAGTAGTATACCACAGGTGATTATCAAGATGATTCAAAATACGCTAATATGATTTTTTAAATCAAAATGAAAATACATAATTTTAATATTCTCTTGGAGAACTCTTGTACTCCTATGGATATAGCAAATAATTTCATGGATTCATAGAATCCAGTTTGAAAAACACTACTAGGAGTCAGTGCTGGGAGGTGTGTGGCTGAGCAACTGTGTATGCCTGCAACTGAGCTGAAGGGGAGCCAGGGTCATAGAAAAAAAAAAATACTACAAGCATACCTCATTTTGTCACGCTTTGCAGATGCTGTGTTTTTTACAAATTGAAGGTGTCAAGCAAGTCTATCAGTGCCATTTTCCCAATATTTGCTCCCTTCTTGTCTCTGTGTCACATTTTGGTAATTCTTGAAATTTTGAAAATTTTCCATTATTATTATATCTGTTATGGTGATCTGTGATCAGTGATCTTTGATGTTACTGCTATGACTCACTGAAGGCTCAGGTGATGGTTAGCATTTTTTTAGCAAAAAAGTATTTTTAGTTAAGGTATGTGCATTGTTATTTAGACATAATGCTATTCCACACTTAATAGACTGAGCAGGGGTCCCCAACCCCTGGGCCTTGGACTGGTATTGGTCCATGGCCTCTGGGCTGAACAGCAGGAGGTGAGCAAGCCAGGGAAACTTCATCTACCACTCCCTATCGCTCCCCAGCGCTCACATTACCACATTACCGCCTGAACTATCCCCTCCACAACGCCACGCCCGTCTGTGGAAAAATTGTCTTCCATAAAACCAGTCCCTGGTGCCAAAAAGGTTGGGGACCACTGGACTACAGGATAGTGTAAACATAACTTTTATATGCACTGGGAAACCAAAAAATTTGTGTGACTTGCTTTCTTGAGATATTTACTTTATTGCAGTGATCTGAACCAAATCCACAATATCTCTGAGGTGTATGCATGTACTAAATATAATATCTTGCTTTTTAATATGTACCGTATTACTTTGTTTTTCATCTACTGACTTCTTTTGGGTTTCAGGTAATGTTTATTACTTCATTAATCTTCTCTGTTGGCTTTTTAATTTTACCTCAGTGGTCACTCACAGATTGCAATACACATCCTTGATTTATGACAGTTTACCTCAAGTTTGTATTCTAAACCATTTCAGCCACAATATAAGAATTTTAAATGATATAATTCCATTATCCACTCATCTCTGCCCATTGTACTGTTGTCACATATTTTACTTCTACATATGTTATAAACTCCACATTTTTTGCTTTAGGTATTAGTATTTGAAAAAAAAAGTATATTTACCCTTTCTAGTGTTTTTTAATTCCTTCCAGCACATATGTGCTTTAAACTGGGATCTTTTCCCTTCAACTTTAAGAACTTTCTTCAGTATTTATTGTGTACATGTTTAGTCTTCTGGCAACAAATTCTCTCAGTTTTTGTTTTGAAATATCTTTATTTAGACTTCATTTTTTGAAGAATATTTTCACTACGTATAGAAGTCTAGATTGGCAGGAGTCTCCCCACCGCCATCATTTTAAAGATGTTGTTCCATTAATTCTTGGCTTTCATTGTTATGCTTAGAAGTCAGGAATTTTTCTTATGTATATTTCCCTGAATGTAATATGTTTTTTCCCCTCTGGCTGTTTGAAATATTTTCTTTCTTTCCTTGTTTGACTATGTGCCTAGTGTTGTTTGCTTTTTACATATCCTACGTGGGATTTGCTGCACTTCTTGAATCTGTGTATTGCTTTCTCCAGAAAATTCTCAGTAATTATGTTTTAAAATATTTCTTCTACCCTATTTTCTCTCCCCTGTCCTTCTGGGGCTCCAGTTACATGAATGTTAGAACACTTTATGTCATCTCACATGTCTCTTATGCTCTGTTTTTGCTTTTTATTATCTGTACTTTAGTTTGGATAATTTTATTGACCTGTCCTTAAGATTAATGATCCTTTCTTTGGCTTTGTTCATTCTGCTGATAAACCTATCCAATGAATTCTTTTCTTTTTTTGGCGGGGGGGGAGTACTGCACCATGCGGCATGTGGGATCTTAGTTCCCTGACAATGGATCGAACCCTTGCCCCCTGCAATGGAAGCACAGAGTCTTAACCATTGGACCACCAGGGAAGTCCCTATACAATGATTTATTTATTTATTTAAATAGATCTGTATTGGAGTATAATTGCTTCACAATACTGTGTTAGTTTCTGTTGCACAACAAAGCGAGTCAGCCATATGCATACACATGTCCCCATATCCCCTCCCTCTTGAACCTCCCTCCCAGCTTCCTTATCCCACCCCTCTAGGTTATCTCAAAGCACCAAGCCAATCTCCCTGTGTTATGCTGCTGCTTCCCACCAGCCAACTATTTTACATTTGGTAGTGTATATATGTCGATGCTACTCTCATTTCGCCCCAGCTTCCCCCTCCCACCCCATGTCCTCAAGTCCATTCTCTATGTCTACCTCTTCATTCCTGCCCTACAACTAGGTTCATCAGTATCTTTTTTTTTTTTTTAGCATCCATATATATGTGTTAGCGTATGGTATTTGTTTTTTACTTTCTGACTTCACTCTGTATGACAGACTCTAGGTCCATCCACCTCACTACAAATAACTGAATTTCGTTTATTTTTATGGCTGAGTGATATTCCATTATATATATGTGCCACATCTTCTTTATCCATTCATCTGTCAATGGATATTTAGGTTGGTTCCATGTCCTGGCTATTGTAAAAAGTGCTGCAGTGAACATTGTGGTATATTCACTTCAGCACATAATTCTTTTTGAATTATGGTTTTCTCAGGGTATATGCCCAGTAGTGGGATTGCTGGGTCATATGGTAGTTCTATTTTTAGTTTTTTGTGGAACCTCCGTACTGTTTTCCATAGTGGTTGTATCAATTTACATTCCCACCAACAGTGCAAGAGGGTTCCCTTTTCCCACACCCTTTCTAGATTTTTTGGCAATGGCCATTCTGACCGGCATGAGGTGATACCTCATTGTAGTTTTGATTTGCATTTCTCTAATAATTAGTGATGTTGAGCATCATTTCATGTGCCTCTTGGCCATCTGTATGTCTTCCTTAGCGAAATGTCTACTTAGGTCTTCTGCCCAATTTTTAAGTGGATTGTTTGTTTTATTGATATTGAGCTCCATGAGCTGTTTGTATATTTTGGACATTAATCCTTTGTCTGTTGTTTCATTTGCAAATATTTTCTCCCAGTCTGAGGGTTGTCTTTTGGTCTTGTTTATGGTTTCCTTTGCTGTGCAAAAGGTTTTAAGTCCCATTTGTTTATTTTTGTTTTTATTTCTGTTATTCTAGGAGGTGGGTCAAAAAAGATCTTGCTGTGGTTTATGTCAAAAAGTGTTTTTCCTGTTTTCCTCTAAGAGTTTTATAGTGTCTGGCCTTACATTTAAGTCTTTAATCCATTTGGAGTTTATTTTTGTGTATGGTATTAGGGAGTGTTCTAATTTCATTCTTTTACATGTAGCTGTCCAATTTTCCCAGCACCACTTATTGAAGAGGCTGTCTTTTCTCCATTGTATGTTCTTGCCTCCTTTGTCATAAATCAGGTGCCCATATGTGCGTGGGTTTATCTCTGGGCTTTCTATCTTGTACCATTGACCTATATTTCTGTTTTGGGGCCAGTACTGTACTGTCTTGATTACGGTAGCTTTGTGGTATAGTTTAAAGTCGGGGAGACTAATTCCTCCAACTCCATTTTTCTTTCTCAAGATTGCTTTGGCTATTCGGGGTCTTTTGTGTTTCCATACGAAATGTAAAATTTTTTGTTCTAATTCTGTGAAGAATGCCATTGGTAGTTTGATAGGGATTGCATTTAACCTGTAGATTACTTTGGGTAGTATAGTCATTTTCACAATATTGATTCTTCCAATCCAAGAACATGGTATATTTCTCCATCTGTTAACGTCATCTTTGATTTCTTTCATCAGTGTTTTATAGTTTTCTGAGTACAGGTCTTTTGCCTCCTTAGGCAGGTTTATTCCTCGGTATTTTATTCTTTCTTGTTGCAATGGTCAATGGGAGTGTTTCCTTAATTTCTCTTTCTGATTTTTCATTGTTGGTGTATAGGAATGCCAGAGATTTCTGTGCATTAATTTTGTACCCTGCAACCTTACCAAATTCATTTATTAGTTGTAATAGTTTTCTGGTGGCATCTTTAGGATTATCTATGTGTAGTATCATGTCATCATCAAACAGAGACAGTCTTACTTCTTCTTTTCCAATTTGTATTCCTTTTGTTTCTTTTTCTTCTCTGATTGCTGTGGCTAGAACTTCCAAAACTATGTTGAATAAGAGTGGCAAGAGTGGATATCCTTGTCTAGTTCCTGATCTTAGAGGAAATGCTTTCAGTTTTTCACCATTGAGTATGATGCTTGCTGTGGGTTTGTCATATATGGCATTTATTATGTTGAGGTAGGTTCCCTCTATGCCCATTTTCTGGAGAGTTTTTTATCATAAATGTATGTTGAATTTTGTCAAAAGCTTTTTCTGCATCTATTGAGATGATCATATGACTTTATTCCTTAATTTGTTAATGTGGTGTATCACATTGACTGATTTGCATATATTGAAAAATCCTTGCATCCCTGGAATAAATCCCACTTGATCATGGTGTATGATCCTTTTAATGTGATGTTGGATTTTGTTTGCTAGTATTTTGTTCAGGATTTTTGCATCTATGTTCATCAGTGATATTAGTCTCTAATTTTCTTTTTTTGTGATATCTTTTTCTGGTTTTGGTATCAGGGTGATGGTGGCTTCATAGAATGAATTTGGGAGTGTTTCTCCCTCTGCAATTTTTTGGAAGAGTTTGAGAAGGATCGGTGTTAGCTCTTCTCTAAATATTTGATAGAATTCACCTGTGAAGACATCTGGTCCTGGACTTTTGTTTGTTGTAAGATTTTTAATTATGGTTTCAATTTCATTACTTGTGATAGGTCTGTTTATATTTTCTAATTCTTCCTGGTTCAGTCTTGGAAAATTGTAGCTTTCCAAGAGTTTGTCCATTTCTTAGTGGCTGTCCATTTTATTGGCATATAGTTGTTTGTAGTAGTCTTTTATAATCCTTTGTATTTCTGCAGTGTCAATTGTGATTTCTCCCTTTTCATTTCTAATTTTATTGATTTGTGTCCTCTCCCTTTTTTTCTTAATGAGTCTGGCTAAGGGTTTATCAATTTTATCTTCTTAAAGAACCAGCTTTTAGTTTTATTGATGTTTGCTATTGTTTTCTTCGTTTCTATTTCATTTATTTCTGCTCTGATCTTTATGATGTCTTTCCTTCTACTGACTTTGGGTTTTCTTTTTTCTTCTTTCTCTTGTTGTCTTAAGTGTAGGGTTAAATTGTTTATTTGAGATTTTTCTTGTTTCTTGAGATGAGATTGGATTACTATAAACTTCCCTTTTAGAACTGCTTTTGCTGCATCCCATAGATCTTGGGTCATCATGTTTTCGTTGTCATTTGTCTCTTGGTATTTTTTGATTTCCTCTTTGATTTCTTCCATGATCTCTTGGTTATTTAGTAGCGCACTGTTTAGCCTTCATGTATTTGTGCTTTTTACAGTTTTTTCCCTGTAATTGATTTCCAATCTCATAGCGTTGTAGTCAGAAAAGATGCTTGATACAATTTCAATTTTCTTAAATTTTCTGAGCCTTGATTTTTGACCTAAGATGTGATCTGTCCTGGAGAATGTTCCGTTTGTACTTGAGAAGAAAGTGTATTTGGCCAATTTTAGGTGGAATGTTCTATAAATATAAATTAGATCTATCTGGTCCATTTTGTCATTTAAAGCTTGTGTTACCTTATTTATTTTCTGTTTGGATGATCTGTCCATTGGAGTAAGTGGGGTGTTAAAGTTGCCTACTATTATTGTATTATTGTCGATTTGTCCTTTAATGGTTGTTAACATTTGCCTTATGTACTAAGGTGCTCCTATGTTGGATACATAAACACTTATAATTGTTATATCTTCTTCTTGGATAAATCCTTTGATCATTATGTAGTGTCCCTCTTTATCACTTGTAACAATCTTTATTTTAAAGTCTATTTTATCTGATACGAGTATTGCTACTCCAGCTTTCTTTCTTTTTTTTTTTTTTTTTTTTTTTTTTGCGGTACGCGGGTCTCTCACTGTTGTGGCCTCTCCCGTTGTGGAGCACAGGCTCCGGACGTGCAGGCTCAGCGGCCATGGCTCATGGGCCCAGCCACTCCGTGGCATGTGGGATCCTCCCAGACCGGAGCACAAACCCATGTCCCCTGCATCGGCAGGCGGACTCTCAACCACTGTGCCACCAGGGAAGCCCTCCAGCTTTCTTTTGATTTCCATTTGCATAGAATATCTTTTTCCATCCCTTCACTTTCAGTCTGTATGTGTCCCTAGGTCTGAAGTGGGTCTCTTGTAGACAGCATGTATATGGATTTGTTTTTGTATCCAGCCAGTCTGTGTCTTTTGTTTGGGTCATTTAATCCATTTACATTCAAGGTTATTATCAATATGTATGTTCCTATTACCATTTTCTTAATTGTTTTGGGCTTGTTTTTGTGAGTCTTTTTCTTCCCTTGTGTTTCCCGCCTAAAGAAGTTTCTTTAGCCTTTGCTGTAAAGCTGGTTTGGTGGTGCTGAATTCTCTTATCTTTTGCTTGTCTGAAAAGCTTTTGACTTCTCCATCAAATCTGAATGAGATCCTTGCTGGGTAGAGTAATCTTGATTATAGGTTTTTCTCTTTCATCACTTTAAGTATATCCTGCCACTCCCTCTGGCCTGCAGAGTTTCCTCTGAAAAACCGGCTGATAACCTTATGGGGATTCCTTTGTATGTTATTTTTTGTTTTTCCCTTTCTGCTTTTAATATTTCTTCTTTGAACTTAATTTTGGTTAGTTTGATTAATATGTGTCTTGGTGTATTTTCCCTAGGGTTTATCCTGTATAGGATTCTCTGTGCTTCTTGGACTTGGGTGACTCTTTCCTTTCCCATGTTAGGGAAATTTTCAACTATAATCTCTTCAAATATTTTCTCAGACCTTTCTTTTTCTCTTCTTCTTCTGGGACCCCTATAATTCGAATGTTTGTGTGTTTAGTGTTGTCCCAGAAGTCTCTGAGATTGTCTTCAATTCTTTTCATTCTTTTTTCTTTATTCTGCTCCTCAGCAGTTATTTCTACCATTTTGTCTCCCAGGTCACTTATCTGTTCTTCTGCCTCAGTTATTCTGTTATTGATTCCTTCTACTGTATATTTCATTTCAGTTATTGTGTTGTTCATGTCTGTTTGTTTGTTCTTCTGTTCTTCTAGATCTTTGTTAGACATTTCTTATATTTTCTCAATCCGTGCCTCCATTCTATTTCCAAGATTCTGGATCATCTTTACTATCATTACTCTGAATTCTTTTTCAGGTAGATTGCCTCCTATTTCCTCTTCATTTTTTTGGTCTTATAGGTTTTTACCTTGCTCCTTCATCTGTGACATATATTTTTTGCATTCTCTTTTTTTTTTTTTTTTTAAATGAGTGGGATTGTGTTCCTGTCTTACTGGTTGTTTGGCCTGAGGCTTCCAGCACTGGAGTTTGTAGGCTATTGGGTAGAGCTGGGTCTTGGTGCTGAGATGAGGAACTCTGTGAGACCTCAGTCTGATGAATATTATCTGGGGTCTGAGGTTCTCTGTTAGTCCAGTGGTTCGGACTTGGAGCTCCTACCACAGGAGCTTCCACCCAGTCCCCAGCTCATGACCCAAGATCCTGCAAGCCATGTGGGGTGGCAAAAAAAAAAAACAAAAACGAGAGAACAATAGCAAGGTAAAAACTAAAATTAGACTAGGAAACTTAACAGGTATGTTAGAAAGAATATAAAAATGAAAATATAGGTGAATCAACAACTGGAAGGTACATCAGTAGCACAATAGTAAAAAAGAGGAGGAGGGAAAAGAAAAAGAAAGGGGGGGGAAGGCCCTGGCTGTGGAGGGTGGGGCCTAAGCAAGGGTGGGGTTTGGGTGGTGGGTGGGGCCTATGCTTAGTACCCACAGGGCTGGAAAAGGCCCTGGGGCTGTGGAGGGTGGGGCTTAGGTTCAAGGAACAGAAGGGGCCCAGGCATGCCCCCCACCCCTGGTCTCAGAGGGCAGGGGACCTCATCTGGGAGCCCAGCAGGCTTCCTGGGCTCGAGTGGGCAGGGCAAGCACCCTCCTCTCCTCTCCTGCTCCTCCAGTGTGGGAGGGCCCCTCCTACCTGCCTCTCCTGGTCTCCCTGAACTCCCTCCTATGCTCCCAGGTCCCATGCGGGGCTTTGGAGCGGGGGTGCGAGCTTGGGAGCTCAGCAGACTCCCTAGCCCGAGTGGGCCAAACAATCACCCTCCACTCCTGTCCTGCTTTTCCTGGAGAGTCCCTCCCACCTGCCTCTCCTGATCTTCCCTGCCTCAGGGGTGCCAATCCTGTCTGGCCTCCACTTCTCCTCCCCCGTCAGTCCCCCTATGTCCTACTGGTTCACTTTGGGGTTCCTCCCCTCTCCTTGGGCGTTGGAGTCCCCCACCAGCTAAGGGAAGGCACCCTAGCTGTGGGGAGAAGCTAACTCCACATCTTCCCACACTGCCATCTTGACTCCAGCTCCCCAATGAATTCTTAATTTCACATATTTTATTTTTTTCAGTTTTAGTGTATCCAATTTGGTTTTATTAAGAGATTCCATATCTTTGCTTAAATTCTTCATTTTTCATCTATTTTTGTCATATTGTCCATTTTCTTTTATACATTTATAAAAGTTATTTATTTATTTATAAATATTTATTTATTTATTTGCCTGTGCCAGGTCTTAGTTGTGGCACACAGGATCTTCATTGCCGTGTGCAGGATCTTTGTTGCGGCATGTAGGCTCCTTTAGTTGCGGCATGCAGGATCTAGTTCCCTGACCAGGGATTGAACCCGTGCCCCCTGTATTGGGAGCACAGAGTCTTAACCACTGGACCACCAGGAAAGTCCCAAAAGCTATTTAAATGTTTTGTCTGCTAATTATAACTAGTTATATCTAGGTCAACTGTGATTTTGTTTTATTTAATTTTTTTTCTACTGATTATTAGCTTTTTTTCTCATGACTTGTATTAAAAATTGTATAGAAAATAATTGTAGAGGCTGAACTGGTATTATTTTCCTGCAGAAAAACCATGTTTTTCCTTTGTCAGATAGCTAGATTGAGCTGTTGATCAGTTCAATCAGGAGTTGACCTAAGCTAGAGTTTTGTTGCAGAATTATTGAGCTTTAGTTTACCTCTGGTTTCAAATGTCCTTAGAGTGAAAATTGTCCTATTGTATAATAAGGCCCTTCCTATAGCAGCATTCTAGGATAGAAGCATCTGAAGACTAAGAAAATCTCTCTCTATGTGCCTTTCTAGCTAAGCCTTTGATTTCTTATGTCACTTCAGACTCAGCAAAATCATAGGCCATGGAAAACCAGCTTTGCATTTGAGCCTCCTCCAGTTTTATGAGGTTCACATAAGTCCACATGACCATTAAAATATCTGTTATTTTCTCCTTACTTCAGCAGAGTCCCTCTGCCTATAGCAGGCTCAATCCAATGCCTACCTATGTCTATACTTGCTCCCAGAGGCAAAATTAGCTGTTGATCTGTGTTCACCTAGGAAAGGCTCATCCCTTTCTGAAGTTTAATTCCTTTAGACTTATTTGCATCCAAAGTACTCCTTTATCTTTAAAAGCTTTATAATTTTTGTAACCTCTGTTTATTTCTCTTTACTATAGTGTGAAGGATTGTTTGGCATGTCCTTCTGTATCCTAACCAAAAGTGAAATTCTGGAAAGACTATTAAGAGGAGTTGTTTTCATGCAGCGTACACCCAATGCTATGGTGCCATGATCATTGATAACTTATAATGGGGAATACTAATATTTTTAAAGTATTTTAATTTTGTTTGTTCCTCCTTTTAATTAAAAAATACAGTTTCAAGAAATAATTTATAAATATAAGAGGGTACAATTTTCTTATTTCTAAATGAAAAGTCTACATTTATAAGACATGAATGACATGATTTATAATACGATTTTGTAGAAATGCATTCCATTTTTCTTTTATTTTAGGAATTTTTGGAATGTGCTCATGAAGCCTGCAAAGTACATAATCTTCAGCCTGTTAAATTTTTTCTTGAAAAAATGATTCAGACATATGAGATGATGATTGTTAGACATGGGTAAGATTATAGATTATAGATAGTCTGCCATAGTTAGATGTTGTTTTTTAAGTTAAACTCTTAAAACAAGTAAAATTTGTGAACTGAAAGACAGCAAACTTTGTATATGCTAGGTAGGCTAGGGAACAATGCCCCCCACCCCCATCTCCATTCCAGTAGCTTAAAAACAAAGGTTTATGTCTCTCTCATGTTACCTGTCCAAAAAGGAGTGGTAAGGAGTACTCATTCAGTGATGTAGCACTAATGACCACCACAATTTGCCCTTTTGATCATCAAATATGTTATTTGCTCTACTTCACACACGTAGAACACACTTTTCCTTTCCCAGGGAGACAACCTAAAAGTTCTGATCAATCAGTGAACCAGACTCAAAGTATAGGATCTCTAAGTGATGCATGATAGTTTGTGTATCAGATTTGGAAGCTGTTCTTCTTGCTCCAAAGACCTAAAACTACAAAGACAAGTTATCTGCCCTGCATACATCCAGTATTATAATAGTGGGTTTACCAGAGCAGGATTATCATAGCAAATACTCCCATTCAGAAACTGAAGAATAGGAGACAAAGCCAACACTTGTCAGTAGCAGTTCTGAAACCCAGCTGTGCATGTGGGAGCCCAGTTCCAGAGATAGATTGTGAAACTATTGGAGTTTAAACTTCAGAACCTCTTATTTGTAGAGGCCCCTCCAGGTAGTCATAATCATTTTATATATAATTTATTGGAAAGTGTGTCATTAAAGTGGCAGTGGACATTTTTGTATTTGTAATTACATATATATTTTTTTCCTTAGAGAGCTTTCCCCACCAATTGTATAAACTGAAATCCCCATAAAACCTGGATCTATTTCTGCTTGATTTTGCTCCCCGAGAGAGGCTTTCCAGTAACCTCTGCTCTGTGGACTTCGGTTCAACCTTTTGAGAGGTCTATCTCCATTTTCTTCCCTGGTCACATGTGAGGTGGACAATAGAGAAAATATTCTTGGGAGCTGAGAAATGTTTTCAGCCCACTTACTGCCTATAGAAAGTTGAAGTCTCAAAGGTCATGATTTTTTTAAAGGCAAAATTAAAAAAAAAACCCAAACCTTTGTATTATATAAATTTTCAAACATATATAATAATAGAGGGAATTAGTACAGTCAACCCTCGTGCATTCAGTACCTAAGAGTCTTCTTTACATCTTAAACATTCACATGTGTTTTAGCCTAGACTCATGGTTTCTTTGTCAGTAAACTCTCTCAAAAACTATTTAATACGTTTTTTTCTATGTGATTCCAGGTAGTTCCATGTGTCAGTAGCCACAACTATAGTCCTTATTAAGTCATACCTTTCTAAACTTCCTTGTAGTATCCTTGAACATATTAGGCTTATTGATTTGATCCTTGATACTAGGCTGAGTTGATCTTTGTTGTTCAAAGATTTTCTCAATTTATGTTTTACCAATTGCAGATGAGAATAAATTACCTCATTCAATCCCTCAAGTCTCTGAATTTCTCAACTCCCTCTACTTTCATTCCTGCTTGCAAACTGACCATATTTTCTTAAGCTTATTTCTTTTTGTAGTTCCTTATTAAATACAGCCATCAGCTGCCAATATATACTAATATACTCTCTTCACTATCCTTTTCCCCTAAAACTACAATTTCATTAGATATATTATCTATCTTCCAGGTTATCTCAGGGATAAATTTACCAAACGTTTTATCATTGCATAAGATTAATTGCCAATCCTTTAGCCGCCACCTACAACCTAGCCTCTAAGCCAGTGCTACTTATTTTAGTCTTTTTTATTATGGCAAGAATACCTTTTGCCCTTCTAGTTACCAATTTCTATCAATAAGGATGGGCTAGGTTATTCCATAGAAACAATCAGCACCCAAATCTTAGTGACTTAAAAACAAATACGTATTTCTCATTTGTACTGTTTCCATTATAGTTTAACAGGGAGGTTCTGCTCATCATAATCACTCAGGTCCCAGGCTGTTGGAGCAGCCACCATCTGAACATTGTGGGTCCCAGGTGTGCTAGAGGGAAAGGAGAGCTCTGTAAGGTCCCTCACTGGCAATTATCTATCCCCTAAGAAGTAACACTCATCATTTCCATTTATTACTCCTTAGTCACCTAGTATTCCCACAAGAGAGTGAGGAATCCTATGCTCCAGGAGAGAGGAGATTCAGAAATATTTGGCAAAGAGCACTATAGCAAGTGAAATCTTGAGGAAAAGTGAATCGTCTCCTCTCCTCTGCTTAGGAAACCCCAAGTCATTAAAAAATTTTTTTTGAGTATGCAGTTACTAAGTTTCCATTTTCATTTGGAAATTTTTTATTCTCTTTTGTAGATAATGGTATTAATGTCGAGAATTTGATGTAGAGATCAATCAATTAAGAAGTTAAATGTATTTCCCTTATATCTGAGAAAAATTAATATAATTTCAAAAATTATATGTAGTAATTATCATAGGGTAAAATTTCATGTACCAATATATAGGGAAATAATTTAATTTACCATTATTTTTTAGAATCTTATTGTATAATGACTTCTTTTCCTTAATAGTTTTATGTTAGTAGGAGAGCCTTTTGCTGCTAAAACAAAAGTTCTGCATATGCTGGCTGATACTCTAACTCTTATGAATGAACGTGGCTATGGAGAGGAAGAAAAGGTCATTTATAGGACTGTAAACCCCAAATCCATTACTATGGGCCAACTTTTTGGACAATTTGACCCCGTGTCCCATGAGGTAATCTACAGTATAAACATTCTCCACTCTCATTGACAATGCACATTAAGCCAGGAAATTTGAAATGTTTTTGTATTATCACTTGATAATTTTTTAAGGACACTTTCCAGCTCTTCCTTTTTTCCTCCTCAGTGGACTGATGGTATTGTGGCTAACACTTTTAGAGAATTTGCCTTATCAGAAACACCTGACCGGAAATGGGTTGTATTTGATGGTCCCATTGACACTTTGTGGATAGAGAGCATGAACACAGTATTGGATGATAATAAAAAGGTAAATCATCATGATTAAAAGCAAAACAAATGCACAATATGAATATACTTAACACTTCTGAACTGTAAAGTTAAAAATGGTTAATATGGTAATTTGATGCTTTTTTTTTACCACAATTAAAAAAAGCAAAGCAGATGCAGATAGGCTTAAACAATGTTATGTGTTCAACAACTAATCATCTCAGACTGTATATTTAAAATAAGGGATGCAGCAAATTGAATAAGTTTATAAATTATCTTTTCAATGAAAACTATGCTGTAGTAAATTCTTTGCTTAATTTTTTAATTAGAATGCAAGTATATTAAAATTACTGTATTAGCAGGAAGGCATAGTAATGTAATGGGTGGCAATAAGTTAAGCGACTACAGTGTTAAGGTTTCTTATAGAACTTTAATATTTTAGAAGAAAATAAAAAGCCCTCATTCTTTTTTGAAAACATCAGTTGCTTCAGTGCTTATATGTGGTACATTACCTTAAACCTATGAGATATAAAAAAAAAGAGAAAATGGAAGTCTTCTAGTACTTATTTTAATTGAGAGATAACATAAGTATAAAATGTGCACTAACTTTAAGTTTTGATTCTAAGATTTTTTTACATATGTGTACACTCACATAACCATCACCTAAATAAAAGTGCATAAAATTTATTGCACCCTACAAAGTTTGCTCATGTCCCTACCCAATCAGTATACCCTCCCCAAGGGGCAATCACTATTCTGACTTCTACTGTGATAAACTAGTTTTGCCAGTTCTTGAACTTCATATAAATAGAATCATACTCTTTAGTGTTTTCTTTCATTTGGTCAGTATAGTGATCTGTGATATTTATATTGTAGATCCATTTTGTTTATTTATTTATTATTCTTTTTGTGTCTGTATTAGTATTCTACTGTGTTAGTATATCAATTTATTTTTTTTGCTTTTATGAAATAATTATAATACTAAATAAGCAAACTAATTTAATTAGCATTCAAACATTTACTCCAGTACTTTATCATAGGTGGTTAGTCATTTGTTCATATTCTTTCTGTCATTCATTCAGTCAGTCATATTGATTGAACTAAAGGGGAAAGTAAACAGAGGAGAAATAGTGATGATTCAGAAGAGAGGGGTTAATCAGTCCAGTCAAGTCTAAGGATTCAGAGCCAAATGGAAGGATTGTTTCATATTGGATGCAAGGAGAGCAGGAAAGATGAATGTATGGCTTTGATAGTGGAAATTTGAAGGCAAGTCCTTTTGATGATTTATTTTTTCTGTGTGCAGTGGCAGGCCCTGGTTCTTTGTATACTCAAGGAGAAAGGGGAAGATTTAAATTAGCCATCATGGAAAATGGAAAAGACAGCTGCCTAGGAAAACATAGAAGCATATCTGAGTGTTATGGAGAAACTGATGGAGTTGAAGACCATGAGTTATAAACTATAGTGCCAAGGTCTGCCTTTGTGAGATTTTCTCTACCAATTTAAGCACCTTGGATGTTGGGTGTAGATAATGTTGCCAGACTGGAAATACAGAAAGACTTTAAAGATATTGGCATGAGAACGATAGAAGTGCTGGACCACAGAACAGAAGCTACCTAAAGAAAGAAGTAAAAACAACAGGGATATGAAAATCTGTATGAAAATCAAGAGCAAATATAGGAGGAGTCAATGGGTGAGAGAGCTGGATGGAGCAGAGACTTGAATGCTCAGAACTGTGTAGTGTTCCAGGAGAGAAGGTCCCAGGTATATAAGGCGGATGGCTGGAGTGGAGTAGGGTTGAAGACAAGGTAGTTAAATACCGGAGGTGGGGGGCGGGGGTGCTGTAATGAGATGTTTCCCCTTATGAACATTGGATCAGGCCAGAGTTATAGTAGAGAGAAAGAGACTGAGCCAGCTGCCAAAGGCTTTAGCCAAGCAGGAGTTGTCAAAGGAGCAAGGGCTGTAATAGAGGATGGAATAGAAGTAGTTAGGAAATAGCATGGGGGAGCGAGAAGAATGTTGACTCCCCCTCCCAAATTTGTAGCAAGAAGGAGAATGTTTGCTGAAACAGCCTGGTAGAAACTTAAAAGTATTCTAGACAAGCACTGTCCAATAGAACTTTCTGTAGCGATGGACATATCTGCACTGCCCAATAAGGTAGCTACTAGTCACATGCAGCTATTGAGCATTTAAAATGTGGCTAAGTGCAATAGAAGAACTGAATTGTAAATTTTATCTAATTAAAATGAAATATAAATAGCCACATATGATTACTGACTGTCTTATTGGACAATCCAGCACTAGACCGTTCATTCATTTTACAGATAAGAAACAGATCCAGAAATGTTAAATGCTGCATTGTTGATGAACTAGATAGGGGCAAAATTGGGATTAGAGTAATGAATCAGAGACGAAGTACTGAAAAATAAATGTAGTGGAAGAATTTTAAAGACTTAATAATGCAATTAATTTGGGGTATCAACAGTTTATAATTATTACCAACATTATTAAAAGTTAATGATAATTCCAAAGGTGGAAGCCAAGGAGATTGAGAGGATACAATGGCTTTAATAATAATGGACAAGATAGGAATTTGGCAGAAAGGACACAGTTGATAAATTCAGTTTTTCACACATTTGATTAAAGAGGAATGTTTTAGGGCTTCCCTGGTGGCGCAGTGGTTGAGAGTCTACCTGCCGATGCAGGGGACACGGGTTCGTGCCCCGGTCCAGGAAGATCCCACATGCCGCGGAGCAGCTGGGCCCGTGAGGCATGGCCGCTGAGCCTGCGCGTCCAGAGCCTGTGCTCCGCAACGGGAGAGGCCACAACAGTGAGAGGCCCGCGTACCACAAAAAAAAAAAAAAAAAAAAGAGGAATGTTTTAGATTAAGAGAGACCAAGAGGACGTGGCAAGCCCAGTGCATAGTCCTTGATTGAATTTTGGTTTGAATCAATCAGTTGAAAAGACATTTCTTGTACAACTGAGAATATTTGAATATTGGCTGAGTATTAGATGATATTAAGGAATTATTGGTAATTTTGTTAGATGGCTAATGTTCTTGTGGTTATATAGAAAAGTCCTTATTTTTAAAGATGGATATTGACATATTTGGATGTGAAATGCCATGATGTTTGTAATGATCTTTAAAATACTTTTAAAAAAGACTAAGTAAATATGGCAAAATGTTAACATAGGTTAAATCTACGAGATGGGTATGTGAGTGTTCATAGTATTCTCTATTTTTTCTATTTCTCTTTTTTTATTAATAAAAAAGGTCTTATGACAACTTTATAAAATCAGGAGCATTTCATGTAATTTTTTAATAACAAAAGCTGACGTTTGTATAGGATTTTATATTTTTTTCAATATATCATGTAGTTCCCCTCTCCCTTAATTCTATGGGAGGAAAATTATCCCTTTTTACAGATGAAGAGACTGAGAGTCAGAGATATTATATATTTGCTTACCTAGTAAGTTGACAGAACTAGACCGAGAATTAAGATTTTTCTGGCTTCCATTCTAATACTTATTCCATTATATCATAGGAGATACTTTAATAAATAGAATAAATTTTTACCTGAGAAGTTTGAGATTTTTTTAAAATAAACATTTGAAAAATTATTGCCTTCAGCTCTGCCTTATGAGTGGAGAAATCATTCAAATGTCCCCTCAAATGAGTCTCATCTTTGAAGCAATGGACCTTTCCCAGGCCTCAGTAAGTTCATAATTTAATATAACAGTAGTTTTTGTTTGTTCATTTATTCATTTGTTCACTTTGTCAATAAGTACTTTTTATTATGTGTCAGAAAGAGAGTTAGGCACAAGGAATACAAAGATGAATAAGACACAGTGTATGCTCGTTTAGGGAGGATGAGAACCATGCTAATAAATATATATATCCCAGTACAGAGCTACATGTTAAGTGCTCTAAGAATATGGAGGGGGCAAGCACCCAAGAGAGGAATGGGTAGAGGAGGACGACAATGGAAAATGTTTGAGTGTTTGATCTGGTTTTGAGGGGTAAGACTTCTCCACAGAGACTGGTTGGGACTGGGCATTCCAAATCATGACAAGAAAACTTACAGAGACATGGAGCTATACCATATCTGGGGAACTGTAACTGCAAATGGTTTCATCTAGTGTATGTGAATGCTGTAGAGGAAGATAGGAGCCAGATCATGAAGGACCTTATAAGTCATGCAAAGAATTAGTTAATAACTACCAGATTAGAAAAGGAAAACTTGTCTTTTTTCTGTAGCCTGCCACTGTAAGCCGCTGTGGCATGATTTATTTGGAGCCCTCACAGTTGGGATGGGAACCACTTGTGTCTTCTTGGTTGAATTCACTGAAAGGACCTCTACAGGAACCAGATCATCAAGCTCTTCTGAGAGGACTTTTTGACTGGTTAATACAGCCCACTTTAAGTCTTCGTAAGAAAAAATGCAAGGTAACACTATAATTCTCTTATATACTCAAATTTCTTTACTTTCCATTCAGTTTGACTAAGTCTAAAGTCAGAATGGTAGGATAAATAACTAAAATCAGTTTCTCTTTAGACATGTAGTATCTACTTTTTTTAAAAGTTGAAATATTTATTATGACCATCTATGATTCACATGCAGTTGTAAGAAATAATACAGAGAGATCCCACATACACTTCACCTAATGTCCCCCCATGGTAACATTTTGCAAGACTGTATTATAATATCACAACAAGGATATTGACATTGATAATATCTATTGATCTTATCTACATTTCCCTAGTTATACTTCTATGTGGGGTGTGTGTGTGTGTGTGTATGTATGTGTGTGCACGCATTTAATTTTTTTTATTTTAAAAATAAAAGTTATAATACCTAAAGTGTACATGTTGATTTGATATACCTATATGTAGTGAAATGATTACCACAGTCAAGTTAATTAACATATCTCCTCAAATAGTTAACATACTTTTGTGTGTGTGTGATGAGAGCACCTGAAATCTACTCTCTTAGCAAATTTCCAATACTGATACATATTGTATCAGCATTATTAACTAAAGTCATCATGTTGTACATTAGGTCTCTAGACTTATTCATCTGGCATAGATGTAACTTTGTACTATTTGTCCAGTGTCTCCCCATTTCTCTCACCTCCCCACCACTGGTAACCTGTTTTACTCTCTGCTTCTTTTTATGTGTTCAACTTTTAGATTTTGCATACAAGTGAGATCATGCAGTTTTTTCCTCTCGGTGTCAGGCTTATTTCACTTAGCATAAAGTCCTCAAGTTTTGTTTATGTTGTTGAAAATGGCAGGATTTTCTTTTTTAAGAATGAATATTATTCCATTATATATATACCACAATATCTTTATCCATTCATCCACCAGGGGACAGTTAGGTGTTTCCATATCTAGGCTATTGTGAATAATGCTTCAATGAACCTGGGAGCACAGATATCTCTTTGAGGTACTTATTTCATTTCCTTTGTGTGCTGTATCTAGGGGAGGCATTGCTGGATCATATGGTAGTTCTATTTTTAGTTTTTTGAGGATCCTCCATACTGTTTTCCATAATGGCTGGACCAATTTACACTCCCACCACCAGTGCACGAGGGTTCTCTTTTCTCCACATTCTCACCAACACTTATTATCTTTTATCTTTTTGATAATACCCATCCTAACAGGTGTGAGGTGACATTTCGTTGTGGTTTTTTTTTATTTTATTTTATTTTTTTATTAGTTTCTGCTTTATAACAAAGTGAATCAGTCATACATATACATCTGTTCCCACATCCCCTCCCTCATGCATCTCCCTCCCTCCCACCCTCCCCATCCCACCCCTCCAGGCGGTCACAAAGCACCGAGCTGATCTCCCTGTGCTCTGCGGCTGCTTCCCACTATCTATCTACCTTACGTTTGGTAGTGTATATATGTCCATGCCTCTCTTTCCCTTTGTCACAGCTTACCCTTCCCCTTCCCCATATCCTCAAGTCCATTCTCAAGTAGGTCTGTGTCTTTATTCCCGTTTTACCCCTAGGTTCTTCATGACATTTTTTTTTTTTTAATTCCATATATATGTGTTAGCATACGGTATTTGTCTTTCTCTTTCTGACTTACTTCACTCTGTATGACAGACTCTAGGTCTATCCACCTCATTACAAGTAGCTCAGTTTCGTTTCTTTTTATGGCTGAGTAATATTCCATTGTATATATGTGCCACATCTTCTTTATCCATTCATCCGATGATGGACACTTAGGTTGTTTCCAGCTCCGGGCTATTGTGAATAGAGCTGCAATGAACATTTTGGTACATGTCTCTTTTTGAATTATGGTTTTCTCAGGGTATATGCCTAGTAGTGGGATTGCTGGGTCATATGGTAGTTCTATTTTTAGTTTTTTAAGGAACCTCCATACTGTTCTCCATAGTGGCTGTACCAATTCACATTCCCACCAGCAGTGCAAGAGTGTTCCCTTTTCTCCACACCCTCTCCAGCATTTATTGTTTCTAGATTTCTTGATGATGGCCATTCTGACTGGTGTGAGATGATATCTCATTGTAGTTTTGATTTGCATTTCTCTAATGATTAATGATGTTGAGCATTCTTTCATGTGTTTGTTGGCAGTCTGTATATCTTCTTTGGAGAAATGCCTATTTAAGTCTTCTGCCCATTTTTGGATTGGGTTGTTTGTTTTTTTGCTATTGAGCTGCATGAGCTGTTTATAAATTTTGGAGATTAATCCTTTGTCAGTTGCTTCATTTGCAAATATTTTCTCCCATTCTGAGGGTTGTCTTTTGGTCTTGTTTATGGTTTCCTTTGCTGTGCAAAAGCTTTGAAGTTTCATTAGGTCCCATTTGTTTATCTTTGTTTTTATTTCCATTTCTCTAGGAGGTGGGTCCAAAAGGATCTTGCTGTGATTTATGTCATAGAGTGTTCTACCTATGTTTTCCTCTAAGAGTTTGATAGTTTCTGGCCTTACATTTAGGTCTTTAATCCATTTTGAGCTTATTTTTGTGTATGGTGTTAGGGAATGATCTAATCTCATACTTTTACATGTCCCTGTCCAGTTTTCCCAGCACCACTTATTGAAGAGGCTGTCCTTTCTCCACTGTACATTCCTGCCTCCTTTATCAAAGATAAGTTGGCCATATGTGCGTGGGTTTATCTCTGGGCTTTCTATCCTGATCCACTGATCTATCTTTCTGTTTTTATGCCAGTACCACACTGTCTTAATTACTGTAGCTTTGTAGTATAGTCTGAAGTCAGGCAGCCTGATTCCTCCAGCTCCGTTTTTTGTTCTCAAGATTGCTTTGGCTATTCGGGGTCTTTTGTTTTTCCAAACAAATTTTGAAATTTTTTGTTCTACTTCTGTGAAAAATGCCAGTGGTAGTTTGATAGGGATTGCATTGAATCTGTAGATTGCTTTGGGTAGTAGAGTCATTTTCACAATATTGATTCTTCCAATCCAGGAGCATGGTATATCTCTCCATCTATTTATATCATCTTTAATTTCTTTCATCAGTGTCTTATAATTTTCTGCATACAGGTCTTTTGTCTCCTTAGGTAGGTTTATTCCTAGATATTTTATTCTTTTTGTTGCAATGGTAAATGGGAGTGTTTTCTTGATTTCATTTTCAGATTTTTCATCATTAGTGTACAGGAATGCCAGAGATTTCTGTGCATTAATTTTGTATCCTGCTACTTTACCAAATTCATTGATTAGCTCTAGTAGTTTTTCGGTAGCATCTTTAGGATTCTCTATGTATAGTATCATGTCATCTGCAAACAGTGACAGCTTTACTTCTTCTTTTCCAATTTGGATTCCTTTTATTTCCTTTTCTTCTCTGATTGCTGTGGCTAAAACTTCCAAAACTATGTTGAATAAGAGTGGTGAGAGTGGGCAGCCTTGTCTTGTTCCTGATCTTAGTGGAAATGGTTTCAGTTTTTCACCATTGAGGACAATGTTGGCTGTGGGTTTGTCATATATGGCCTTTATTATGTTGAGGAAAGTTCCCTCTATGCCTACTTTCTGCAGGGTTTTTATCATAAATGGGTGTTGAATTTTGTCGAAAGCTTTCTCTGCATCTATTGAGATGATCATATGGTTTTTCTCCTTCAACTTGTTAATATGGTGTATCACATTGATTGATTTGCGTATATTGAAGAATCCTTGCATTCCTGGAATAAACCCCACTTGATCATGGTGTATGATCCTTTTAATGTGCTGTTGGATTCTGTTTGCTAGTATTTTGTTGAGGATTTTTGCATCTATGTTCATCAGTGATATTGGCCTGTAGTTTTCTTTCTTTGTGACATCCTTGCCTGGTTTTGGTATCAAGGTGATGGTGGCCTCGTAGAATGAGTTTGGGAGTGTTCCTTCCTCTGATATTGTTTGGAAGAGTTTGAGAAGGATGGGTGTTAGCTCTTCTCTAAATGTTTGATAGAATTCGCCTGTGAAGCCATCTGGTCCTGGGCTTTTGTTTGATGGAAGATTTTTAATCACAGTTTCAATTTCAGTGCTTGTGATTGGTCTATTCATATTTTCTATTTCTTCCTGAGTCAGTCTTGGTAGGTTGTGCATTTCTAAGAATTTGTCCATTTCTTCCAGGTTGTCCATTTTATTGGCATAGAGTTGCTTATAGTAATCTCTCATGATCTTTTGTATTTCTGCAGTGTCAGTTGTTACTTCTCCTTTTTCATTTCTAATTCTACTGATTTGAGTCTTCTCCCTTCTTTTCTTGATGAGTCTGGCTAATGGTTTGTCAATTTTGTTTATCTTCTCAAAGAACCAGCTTTTAGTTTGGTTGATCTTTGCTATCGTTTCCTTCATTTCTTTTTCATTTATTTCTGATCTGATCTTTATGATTTCTTTCCTTCTGCTAACTTTGGGGGTTTTTTGTTCTTCTTTCTCTAATTGCTTTAGGTGCAGGGTCAGGTTGTTTACTCGAAATGTTTCCTGTTTCTTAAGGTGGGATTGTATTGCTATAAACTTCCCCCTTAGAACTGCTTTTGCTGCGTCCCATAGGTTTTGGGTCGTCGTGTCTCCATTGTCATTTGTTTCTAAGTATTTCTTAATTTCCTCTTTGATTTCTTCAGTGATCACTTCATTATTGAGTAGTGTATTGTTTAGCCTCCATGTGTTTGTATTTTTTACAGATCTTTTCCTGTAATTGATGTCTAGTCTCATAGCATTGTGGTCGGAAAAGATACTTGATACAATTTCAATTTTCTTAAATTTACCAATGCTTGATTTGTGACCCAAGATATGATCTATCCTGGAGAATGTTCCATGAGCACTTGAGAAAAATGTGTATTCTGTTGTTTTTGGGTGGAATGTCCTATAAATATCAATTAAGTCCATCTTGTTTAATGTATCATTTAAAGCTTGTGTTTCCTTATTTATTTTCATTTTGGATGATCTGTCCATTGGTGAAAGTGGGGTGTTAAAGTCCCCTACTACGAATGTGTTACTGTCGATTTCCCCTTTTATGGCTGTTAGTATTTGCCTTATGTATTGAGGTGCTCCTATGTTGGGTGCATAAATATTTATAATTGTTATATCTTCTTCTTGGATCGACCGTTTATCGTTATGTAGTGTCCTTCTTTGTCTCTTCTAATAGTCTTTATTTTAAAGTCTATTTTGTCTGATATAAGAATTGCTACTCCAGCTTTCTTTTGATTTCCATTTGCATGGAATATCTTTTTCCATCCCCTTACTTTCAATCTGTATGTGTCTCTAGGTCTGAAGTGGGTCTCTTGTAGACAGCATATATATGGGTCTTGTTTTTGTATCCATTCAGCCACTCTGTGTCTTTTGGTGGGAGCATTTAGTCCATTTACATTTAAGGTAATTATTGATATGTATGTTCCTATTCCCATTTCCTTAATGGCTTTGGGTTCGTTATTGTAGGTATAGTCCTTCTGTTGTGTTTCTTGCCTAGAGAAGTTCCTTTAGCATTTGTTGTAAAGCTGGTTTGGTGGTGCTGAACTCTCTCAGCTTTTGCTTGTCTGTAAAGGTTTTACTTTCTCCATCAAATCTGAATGAGATCCTTGCTGGGTAGAGTAATCTTGGTTGCAGGTTTCTCTCCTTCATCACTTTAATTATGTCCTGCCACTCCCTTCTGGCTTGTAGAGTTTCTGCTGAGAGATCAGCTGTTAACCTGATGGGGATTCCCTTGTGTGTTATTTGTTGTTTTTCCCTTGCTGCTTTTAATATGATTTCTTTGTGTTTAATTTTTGACAGTTTGATTAATATGTGTCTTGGCGTATTTCTTCTTGGATTTATTCTGTATGGGACTCTCTGTGCCTCCTGGACTTGATTAACTATTTCCTTTCCCATATTAGGGAAGTTTTCAACTATAATCTCTTCAAATATTTTCTCAGTCCCTTTCTTTTTCTCTTCTTCTTCTGGAACCCCTATAATTCGAATGTTGGTGCGTTTAATGTTGTCCCAGAGGTCTCTGAGACTGTCCTCTGTTCTTTTCATTCTTTTTTCTTTATTTTTCTCTGCATCAGTTATTTCCACTATTTTATCTTCCACCTCACTTATCCGTTCTTCTGCCTCAGTTATTCTGCTATTGATCCCATCTAGAGTATTTTTCATTTCATTTATTGTGTTTTTAATCGATGCTTGATTCATCTTTAGTTCTTCTAGGTCCTTGTTAACTGTTTCTTGCATATTGTCTATTCTATTTCCAAGATTTTGGATCTGGGAAATAGAATCTTGGATCAGCTTTACTATCATTATTCTGAATTCTTTTTCAGGTAGACTGCCTATTACCTCTTCATTTGTTAGGTCTGGTAGGTTTTTATCTTGCTCCTTCACCTGCTGTGTGTTTTTCTGCTTTCTCATTTTGCTTATGTTACTGTGTTTGGGGTCTCCTTTTTGCAGGCTGCAGATTCGTAGTTCCCGTTGTTTTTGGTGTCTGTCCCCCGTGGCTAAGGTTGTTTCAGTAGGTTGTGTAGGCTTCCTGGTGGGGGGGACTAATGCCTGTGTTCTGGTGGTTGAAGCTCGATCTTGTCTTTCTGGTGGACAGGTCCACGTCTGGTGGTGTGTTTTGGGGTGCCTGTGGCCTTATTATGTTTTTAGGTATCCTCTCTGCTAATGGGTGGGGTTGTGTTCCTGCCTTGCTAGTTGCTTGGCATAGGGTGACCAGCACTGTAGCTTGCTGGTCGTTGACTGAAGCTGGGTGCTGGTGTTGAGATGGAGATCCCTGGGAGATTTTCGCTGCTTGATATTATGTGGAGCTGGGAGGTCTCTTGTGGACCCGTGTCCTGAAGTTGGCTCTCCCACTTCAGAGGCACAGCACTAACTCCTGGCTGCAGCACCAAGAGCCTTTCATCCACCCGGCTCAGAATAACAGTGAGAAAAAGTAGAAAGAAATAATTAGTAGAAGAAAGAAAGAGAGATTGAAAGAAAGGAAGAAGGGAAGTAAGGAAGGAAGGAAGGAAGAAAGAAAGAAAGGAGGGAGGGAGGAAGGATGGAAAGAAAGGAAAGAAAGGAGGGAGGGAGGGAGGAATGAAAGCAAAAGGAAGAGTGAATGGAAGAAGAGAGGGAGGGAGGGAGGAAGGAAAGAAAGAAAGAAAGACAGGAGGGAGGGAGGGAGGAAGGAAAGAAAAAGAAAGTGGAAAGAAGAAGGGTGGGAGGGAGGGAGGGATGGAGGAAAGAAAAAGAAAGAAGGAAAGGAGGAGCGGAGGGAGGGAGGGAGGAAGGGAAGGGAGGAAAATAAGAGAGAGCAGGTAAAGTAAAATAGAATAAACTATGAAATATAGTAGTGTTATTAAAATTAAAAAGTAATTATTGAAAAAAAACACGGACCGAAAGAACCCTGGGACATATGGTGGAAGCAAAGCTATACAGAGAGAATCTTACACAGAAGATTACACATACACATTCACAAAAAGAGAGCAGGGGGAAAAATCAAAAATCTTGCTCTCCAAGTCCACCTCCTCGATTTGGGATAATTCGTTGTAAAAAGAGGAAAAGGGCGAAAAGTCTGAAATCTTGCTAAGTCCACCTCCTTAATTTGAGATAATTCGTTGTAAAAAGAGGAAAAAAAAAGGGGGGAAAGTCTTAAATCTTGTCCTCAAGGTCCACTTCCTCAATTTGGGATGATTCGCTGTCCATTCATGCACTCCACAGACACAGGGCACATCAAATGGACCGTGGAGCTTTAATCCGCTGCCTCGGAGGCTGCACAGAGAGATTTCCCTGTCTCTGCTCTCACAGCTCCCGGGTCTCAGCCTTGGACCTGGCCCCGCCTCTGCGCGTAGGTCGCCGGAGGGCGTCCGTTCTTCGCTCAGACAGGACGGGTTTAAAGGAGCCGCTGATTCGGGGGCTCTGGCTCACTCAGGCAGAGGGGAGGGAGGGGAATGCCCTCTCCTCGCGCACCAGGCAACAAAAGGGAAAAAAGTCTCTTGCCTCTCCGGTAGCTCCAGACCCTTTCCCCGGACTCCCTCCGGGCTAGCACTAACCCCTTCAGGGTCTCTTCCTGCCGCCAGCCCCAGACCTCTCCCTGCGCTCCGACTGAAAGCCGATACCCGAGCCTCAGCTCCCAGCCCCGCCCGCCCTGGCGGCCGAGCAGACAAGTCTCTCGGGCTGGTGTGTGCCTGAGGGCACCGATCCTCTGTGCCAAAATCTCTCTGCTTTGCCCTCCACACCCCTGTTGCTGTGCTCTCCTCCGCTACTCCGAAGCTTTCCCCCTCCGCCACCTGCAGTCTCCGCCCTCGAAGGGGCTTGTAGTGTGTAGAAACCTTCCCTCCTTCACGGCTCCCTCCCACTGGTGCAGGTCCCGTCCATATCCTATTGTCTCTGTTTATTCTTTTTTTCTTTTGACCTACCCAGGTATGTGGGGAGTTTCTTGCCTTTTGGGGGGTCTGAGGTCTTCTGTCAGCGTTCAGTAGGTGTTCTGTTGGAGTTGTTCCACGTGTAGATGAATTTCTGATGTATCTGTGGGGAGGAAGGTGATCTCCGCGTCTTACTCTTCCGCCATCTTCCTCCGGCTTCGTTGTGGTTTTGATTTGCATTTCCTTGACGATTAGTGAGGCTGAGTGGCTTTTCGTATATGTGTTGGCCATTTGTATGTAGTCTCCAGAAAAAAAATGTCTATTCAGGTCCTATGCCCATTTAAAAAATTGGGTTGTTTGTGTTTTTGCTGTTGAGTTGTATGAGTTCCTTATATATTTAAGATATTAATTCCTTATTATATATATGATTTGCAGATATTTTTCTCCCATTCAGTAGGCTGCTTTTTTATTTTTGATGGTTTCCTTTGCTGTGCAGAAAAGCTTATTAGTTTGATGTAGTCCCACTTGTTTATTTTTGTATTTTTGCCTGAGCTTTTGATGTCATATCCAAAAAAATCATTGCTAAGCCAATGTCAAGGAGCTTCCCCCCCACCCACCCCCACCATGTTTTCTTCTAAGAGTTTTATGGTTTCAGGTTTTACATTTAAGTCTAATCCATCTCAAGCTGATTTTTATGTCTAGTGCAAGGTAAGTGTCCCATTTCATTCATTTACATGTGTACATCCAGTTTTTTCAACACCAGTTATTAAGGAGACTATCCTTTCCTCATTGTATCTTCTTGGCACCATTGCCAAAGATCAGCTGACCATATATGGTTGGGTTTATTTCTACTCTGTTCCACTGGTTTATATGTCCGTTTTTATGCCTCTACCATTCTGTTTTGTACTAGAGCTTTGTAATATAATTTGAAATCAGGAAGTGTGATGTCTCCAACTTTACTCTTCTCTCTTAAGATTACTTTGGCTATTTGAGGTCTTTTGTGGTTCCATACAAATTTCAAGATTGGTTTTTCTATTTTTGTAAAAAATGTCATTGGAATATTGATAGTGATTGCATTGAATCTGTAGTTCACTTGGGTAGGATGTACATTCTTCCAATCCTTGAGCACAGAATATCTTTCCCTTTATTTGTATCTTCACTTTCTTTCATTACTGTTTTATAGTTTTCAGTGTACAGATATTCCACTTCCTTGGTTAAATTTATTCTTAAGTATTTTATTCTTTTTGATGCTATCATAAATGGGATTGTTTTCTTGATTTCCTTTCTAAATAGGTCATTGTTGATGAAAAGAAATGCAACTGATTTTTGTGAGTTGGTTTTGTATCCTGCAGCTTTCTTGAATTTATTAGTTCTAAAATGTTGTGTCCCCCTTCCCTCCCGTCTCTGTGGAGTCTTTAGGGTGTCTACAAATAGGATTATGTCATTTGCAAAGAGAGATAAATTTACTTCTTCTTTTCTGATTTGCATGTCTTTTATTTCTTTTTCTTGTCTCATTGTTCTTGCTAGTACTTCTGGCACTGTATTGAATAAAAGTGGTGAGAGGGGGCATCCTTGCCTTGTACCAGATCTTAGAGGAAAAGCTTTCAGTTTTACCCAATTATGATTTTAACTCTGGGATTTTCATAAGTGGCCTTTATTTTGTTGCAGAGATTTTTATCATGAATGGATATTGAACTTTGTCAAATGTTTTTTTCTGAATCTCTTCAGATGATTATGTGGTTTTATGTTTCATTCTGTTAATGTGTTGCATCACATTGATTGATTTGCATATGTTAAACCAACCTTGGATCCCAGGGATAAATCCCACTTGGTTATGTTGTATTCTCTTTTTGATGAGTTGTTGACTTCAGTTTGCTAGTATTTTGTTGGGGATTTTTGCATCTACGTTCATCAGAGATACTGACCTATAGTTTTTTGTTTTTTTGTTTTTTTCTTGTGGTGGCTTTCTCTGGCTTTGATATTAGGGTAATGCTGGCTTCAGAGAATGAGTTCAGAAGTATTCCCTCTACTTCAATTTTTTGAAGAGTCTGAGAAGGATTTTTATTAATTCTTCTTTGAATGTTCGGTAGAATTGTGAAGCTGTGAAGTCATCTGGCCCTGGGAATTTTTGTTGGGAAGTATTTGATTATGACTTCAATCTCCTTATCTGTTATTGGTCTATTCAGGCTTTCTGTTTCTTCTCTATTCAGTTGTGGTAGGTTGTATGTTTCTAGGAATTTATCCATTTCTTCTAGATTATCCAATTTGTTTGCATGTAATTGTTCATAATAGTTCCTTATTATTTCTTTTTTTTCTGAGTCATCCATTGCAATGTCTCCTCTTTCATTTCTGATTTTATTTATTTGAGTCTTCTCTCTTTTTTCTTGGTTAGTCTAGCTAAGGTTTTTTTTATTTAGTATATTTTTTTAAGAAACCAACTCTTAGTTATGTTGATTTTTTTATGTTGTTTTTTTAGTCTCTATTTGATTTATTCCTACTCTGATCTTTATTATTTCCTTCCTTCTGCCAACTGTGAAATTAGTTTGCTCTTCTTTTTCTAGTTCTTTGAGGTGTAAAATTAGGTTGTTTATTTGAGATCTTTTTTCTTTTTTAATGAAAGTGTTCATTGCTATAAACTTCCTCTTAGTACTGCTTTTGGTGTACCTCATAAGTTTTGGTATATATTGTTTCCATTTTCATTTGTCTCAGGATATTTTTTGATTTCCTCTTTGACCCAGTGGTTGTACGAGAGTATGTTATTAAAGCAGAAACTAATACACCATTGTGAAGCAATTATACTCCAATAAAGTTGTAAAAAAATAAAAAGAGTACGTTATTTAGTTTCCACATATTTGTGAATTTTCTCTTTTTTTTCTGATTTCTAGTTTTAATCCATTGTGGTCAGAAAAGATACTTGGTATAATTTCAATCTTCTTAAGTTTCTTAAGACTTGTTTTGTGATCTAACATGGGGTCTATTCTAAAGAATATTCTTTGTGCACTGGAAAAGCATGTATATTCTTCTCCTTTTGGGTGAAAAGTTGTGTATATATCTGTTAGGTATATTTGGTCTATGGTGTTGTTCAAGTTCACTGTTTCTTTACTGATTTTCTGTCTGGATATTCTATCCCTTATTGAAAATGGGATATTGAAGTCTCCTAATATTGTATTGCTATCAGTCTCTCCTTTCATATCAGTTAGTATTTGTTTTATATACTTAGGTGCTCTGATGTTGGGTGCATATGTATTTACAGTTGCTTTATCTTCCTATTCAATTGATCATTTTATCATTATGTAATAATAACCTTTGTCTCTAGAGATAGTTTTTGACTTAAAGTCTACTTAGTATTATTTAAGTATAGCCATTTCTGCTTTCCTTTGGTTACCATTTGCATGGAATATCTTTTTCCATCCCTTCATATTCAGCCTATGTGTGTCCTTGAGTCTAAAGTGAGTTTCTTATAGGCACCATACAGTTAGATCTTTGTTTTTTTTTTTATCTATTCAGCTTCTCTGTATCTTTTTACTGGGGAGTTTAACCTATTTACATTTAAACTATCTATTGATAGGAAAGAATTTACTATTGCTATTTTAAAAACTATTTTCTGTTTATCTTGTAGTTCTTTTGTCCCTCTTTTCTCTCTTGCTGTCTTCCTTTGTGTTTTTTTTTTTTTGTTGTTGTTGTTGTTTTGTATTGATAGGATTTGATTCCTTTCTCTTTTTCTTTTGTGTAACTTCTATAAGTATTTTCTTTGTTGTTACCAAGGAGCTTACATATATTATCTTAAAACAGGGTACTTTAAGCTGATAACAACTTAATTCATTTACATGTAAGAACTCTCCACTTTTATCCCTCCTTTCTCCACATTGTAGGCTATTGATGTCACAATTAACATTTATTTATAGTATGTATCCATTAACATAATTAATTATAGTTGTTTTTAATACTTTTGTCCTTTAGCTTTTATAGTTGAATTAAAAGTGATTTACACAACACCATTATAGCAATATCCACCTTTGGTTTTTTTAAATTTTATTTTATTTAGTTATTTATTTTTGTCTATTTTGGGTCTTCATTGCTGTTTGCGGGCTTTCTCTAGTTGCGGTGAGTGGGGACTACTCTTTGTTGTGGTGCACGGGCTTCCCATTGTGGTGGCTTCTCTTGTTGCGGAGCATGGGCTCTAGGCACATGGGCTCCAGGCTTCTTCCTGTACCAGGGCTCAAACCCATGTCCCCTGCATTGCCAGGTGGATTCTTAACCACAGCACCACCAGAGAAGTCCCCACCACCCTGTGGTTTTATATTGCTGAAGTTACATCTGAATAACCCAGAGGTAAAATTTATTCCAGCTATACTCTTTGGATTAAAACTATAGTGACTAAAGATTTAAAAATTCCATATTTTAAAATTATTTTAGGGAATTCCCTGGCAGTCTAGTGGCTAGGACTTGGTGCTTTCACTGCCAGGGCCTGGCTTCAGTCCCTGGTCAGGGAACTAAGATTCCACAAGCCAAGTGCCCCACCCCCACCAAATAAATAAATAAAAAATAAAAGGATTTTAAATATACCTTTAAAAACTCACATATACATATAGTATTGTGTTAGTTTCCTGGGGCTGTTGTAACAAATTACTACACACTTGGTGACTTAAAGCAACAGAAATTTATTCTCTCACAGTTCTGGGGCCAGAAGTCTGAAATCAAGGTGTTGGCAAGAATGTGCTTCCTCTGGTAGCACTAAGGGAGACTCTTTCCTTATCTCTTCCAGCTTCTTTTGGCTCCAGCCTTTTTTTGACTTGTGCCTGCGTAACTCTAGTCTTTTTCTTCATGTTCACATGGCCTTCTGCTCTGTGTGTCTCTCCACTATGTGACTTTTATAAGGATTTATGACTTTGAATTTAGGGCCCACCAGATAATCCAGAATGATCTCCTCATCTTGAGACTTTAACTTAATTACATTTTCAAAGACCCTTTTTCCAAATAAGATCACCTTTGTGGCTTCCTGGGATTAGGATGTGGATATATCTTTTTGGGGACCACCACATAATTGAGAAGGGAAAAGAGTGTTCAGTAGATTTTCATCCTAAAATACTATTTTGGAGATAGGAAAAATATCCTGCATAAAATAAAAGAAGACAATTTCACTTTATGAAGATTCTGTACAATGTCTCATAGAAAAAATATACAAATAATCATTTTTCAGTTTTTAAAATTTTAAAGCTAATACTGTACGTTTAAAAAATACAAAATAAACTTCATCTTTCTGATAATGAGTGATAGATTTTCTTTTCTTAATTCATTCTCATATTTTCCATAGCCAGTTAGTCCCCAGCATCTATTGATTTTTCCCTCATTGCTAACTTTCATATCTGTCTTCTCCTCTCCATCGCAGTTCCTCTGACCACCCCCCTTCATCCTGTCATAATAGCTTCAGTTCTGACCTTCATCATTTCTTACCTGAATCAATACAATAGAGCTACTCTGGTCCAGTCTACATCCTGCTACCAGAATGAGAATTCCAAAACACAAATTCATTCCATTTACTCCCCTACTTAAAACCCTCCATTGGAACCCTCTTCGTCTTAGCATGACATCCTTAACATAGCCTATAAAGCCTTTCAGGATCTGACCCCTGCCTGCTTTCAGGTTTTATTTCTTGCCATTCCTCTCTCACACCCTCTTTTCACATCCTACAGAATCCCTTTAATACTCTGTGTCCACTTACATCTCCATGTCTGTATATATATTGTTTCCCCTGCCTTGACATTATTCCCTTCTGCACCTGGTTAACTCACACTTTCCTTCCAAATTCATCTCAGCTATTCCTTCATCTGGGAAATCTTCCTTGATTGTTCCTCTCCTATTTCCCTCCTTGTCTTCCTACCTGGGTCTGGGCTAATTGTTTATCCCAAGTATTCTAGTAGCCTCCCACTACCTTGGGACTTCCTCTGTCATGTCATTATTATACCATATTATTTTAGTCTATTTAATTTCAATATAACTTCTTTTCAGAGATCATGTGTTTTATTTTCGTATCTCCTAGCTTGGTATATAGGTATACTGTGTTTTTGATAAATGTTTGTTGAATAAACAGATGAATAAATGGGTGTTATAAACTTCATTTCTACTATCTGTAGAGCATTATTTATTCTCTTACTAGTTTTCATTTCTCAAAGAATTCAGATTAAGAATATGTTTTGCCCAACTGTGTAATGTAATATGCTAGACTAAAATATCTGAGAGATTTTTATCATGCCTACAATTTAAATTCCTTAAGTTTAAATTTTATAAAGACCTTAGGAAAACTACATTTTTTAAATGAAATGTTTATTTTCTTTTATTATATAAATAAGATGAAAGTAAATTATCTTATTCTTTTCACTTTGAAGGAACTGATTCCTACAAGCGATAGCAATGTAGTTGTATCTCTCACACGCCTCTTTGAAGTACTACTCTGTAACGTGGTAGAAAACGATCCTACCAGCAAGCACATTCGTGTTTGGATTATGGTTGGTTTTATACTTATTGTGTTTTTTAATTATGGAATAAAATATGCCTCTGGCAAATGATACTTGTGTTGGGAAAGACATTACAAGACCTAGAGCTGTTTTTTGGTGAGCACCAAAAGAATACCTGAAGACATTAAAGTTGCCCTGACCTGGTATTCTGATTTAAAAAACGATTTAGAGAAAGTAAAATATGTCAGAATGAATCAAGACACCCTATTACTTATGAAAGATCATAATTTGATAAACACTTTATAAGGTGACTATTAAACCAATATGGACTTCAGGTGAATTGATCTTGTCTAAATGTTAAGCTAGAGTGTAGGCTACAACAAACTGGCTACGAAAGACTAGGAGCAGGCATCCAACCAGCTGGGTGGAGCATTGCAGGCAGAATTCATAGAGGATATATGTAGGAAGGAGTCAGTGGTCCAGGTTAGTTAATGTCTAGAGATCAGAGAATGACAGAGAATAAGGCTCTCAGGGAGCCAAAGGAAAGAGGTGTTCTGTACGCTTCCCTGGTCTGTGCTACTTTCCTATCCACCACCTTATTCTCAAATGCCTCGATCTCCTCTTTCAATCTATCTTCTATTCTACTCTGTGGTAATAGCAGTTCCCTCCCATGGTTTTCCCTTCACTTTGTTGCCACAGAAAATTTTCTCTTAAAATATTTTTGATAGATTTTTCTAACTATATAAGGCATGTACCTAGAGCAAAATTCAAAAGACAAAAGTAAATTTTCCACCCATACCAGTCCCCCAGCCACCCTCAAGGCAACCACTATTACCAGTGCCTCATGTAGCCTGCTAGAGATATTTGATACATATCCTCCTCTATATGTATACATATTTTATACATGTTAGCATTCTATACATACTGATTTGCATCTTTTCTCACAATATATTTTGGAGATCTTTCCATATCAGTATTGGGTTACCTTTTTTTTTTTTTAATAGCTACACGTATTCCAGTGTATGTAGCATATTCCAATTAAGCTGACTTCTATTGAAGAACATTTGGGTTGCTTCAGATATTTTGCTACCACAAACAGTGTTGCAGTAAACATTCTTGTACATATATCATTTTGTCCAGTGGGAATATATTTGAAGATAAACTCCTAAAAGAGAAATTCCTAGGTCATTTGGCATGAGAATTTTAATTTAGATACATAGTGCCAGAGGAATGATTTGTTACGTGACTTAGATGTGCTCCATTCTACTTTATTTGTAAATCTGACCTTTTCCAAGTAGATTAATCAGAACTTAATATACTGTATTTTAGTTAATCTGTTAAAATTTTCTTTTAAAAAATTTAAATTAATTTTTCTTTTTAACCAACAGGCTGGCTTTATATTTTCTTTGATTTGGTCCATTGGAGGAAGTTGTGATACAGATGGTCGCATTGCTTTTGACATTTACATACGATTAGTCATATTGGGAAAAGATGAAAGCAACCCAATACCTGACTCTGTGGGTAAATGGGAATGCCACTTTGATGAAAAAGGCCTAGTCTATGACTACATGTATGAGGTATGATATAAAATGCTTGTTATGTTAAGCTGTAAAACACAAAGTCTTAGATCAGCAGTCAAAAGTGGGTTCCCATCCTAGAGTTACTTTGACTCCTGTGATTAGCATTTTAGTCCCCTCTCTTTAGTTTCTCCTCCTATAACTTGTGGACAGTATAGATAAACTTATTTTGAGAATATTTTATAATTTCAGATTTAAATTAAATCTATTTTCTCCAATTTAAAAAAGAATTCACAAGAAGACTCTTTTAAACAGTAAGCATTTGCATAATTATTTGATTCATGCAAATTTTACTTCACAGAGCCATAAGATCTGGATAGAGACTTATTACAATTTTACCTAAACCTAGAAGCACAACTGACTAGCACAGCCAGGACTTGTACCCAGCTCTCCTGATTGCCAGTGCAGAAATCTTTCCCTAAAACCATGTTAACACAGAATTTTAAGAATATGACCAGAAAGAGATTTTCATCCTCATTAGTCACAGTGGGAAGTCAATAGAATAATCTCTAAAACTAAAAAATCAAGAAGTGATAACACAAGCATATTCTTTTAGAATTGAAGGTAAATATCAAAATATCCAGCTTAAAGAGTCAAAGGTAGTTGCTGTTAGGAGAAAATAAGAGTGGGAAACTGCTGTTTTTCCTTAACCTTGTAAACTTTTGACTCTAAAATAGTGCATAAATAACTTTGATAAAAATAAAAGCTAAAACCTAAGAAATTAAGAATATGAATTACTGAAGAAACACTCACCCAAACTTGCAAAATTACCATCACCCAGACACAAACCATATACATATACAACTTGCCAGAAAATATTTAAAGATTCTTAGATGCCAGCCATAGCACTGGAGTCCAAGAGACCTCCTTCTTTGCCAGGTGCTAACTCTTTTGTTGATTGATGGTGAGAGGACTTAGGATCTCCAGGGAAGGGCAGGACAACTTGGAGAGGAAGATATCTGTGTGGGGGAGGGTGGATTCCCTAATCAGGATCACTTAGGGTATCAAGACAGCAGCTATTTAGCCCCTGGTTCAGAAGAACTTCAATAATGTAACAATCAGTCCAGCCATTCCAATATGTCCTGGCTGAATATCAGCCTGGATCAATATGCCAAAGAGAATAATTTTAGAGAAACAAGTATGAGTTTATTTGATATTTTGTTTCTAGTTAGATTATTGCCCATTTACTTTAAAATATGAAAATATTAAGCCAAAGTCCTGTCAATTGTAACTTCAGCCACATCAGAGTGGCTCTCAGATAAATTCTTGCTATATGCACAAGGACATCTTGAAGGCAGTCTGGAAAGATTAGAGTGTTAAGAGGACAGGGACTTCCCTGGTGACGCAGTGGTTAAGAATGCACCTGCAAATGTAGGGGACATGGATTAGATCCCTGGTCTGGGAAGATCCCACATGCCGTGGAGGAACTAAGCCCATGTGCCACAACTACTGAGCCTGCACTCTAGAGCCTGCAAGACACAACTGCTGAGCCCGCGAGCCACAACTACTGAGCCCATGCACTGCAACTACTGAAGCCCGCGTGCCTAGAGCCCATGCTCCGCAACAAGAGAAGCCACCGTATTTCACAATAAAAAGGAGGAAAAGGCTGTAAAGTTTTTAAAAGCAAATATGATAACTGTGCTAAAAAGAGCCTTTTAGATAGCAAGTGCATGGTTATAATACTTTAAAATTTATGTTCTCTTATAGTTGAAAAACCGAGGTCGCTGGATCCACTGGAATGAATTAATTAAAAGTACTAATTTAGGAGATCAATGTGTCAAGATTCAAGATATCATAGTCCCTACAATGGATACAATTAGATATACATTTCTAATGGATTTGAGTATTACCTATGCAAAGTAAGAAACTCTATTATAAACATGCATTTTAAATATTATAGTACCTTTCTAATAGGATCATAGGATTTTTTAAAATAAATTTATTTATTTTTGACTACGTAGGGTCTTTGTTGCTGCACACGGGCTTTCTCTAGTTGCGGTGAGTGGGGGCTACTCTTTGTTGTGGTGTGCGGGCTTCTCATTGCAGTGGCTTCTCTTGTTGCGGAGCAAGGGCTCTAGGCGCATGGGCTTCAGTAGTTGTGGCACGCGGGCTCAGTCGTTATGGCTTGCAGAGTCTAGAGAGCAGGCTCAGTAGTTGTGGCGCATGGGCTGAGTTGCTCCGCGGCAAGTGGGATCTTCCCGGACCAGGGCTCGAACCCGTGTCCCCTGAATTGGCAGGCAGATTCTTAATCACTGTGCCACCAGGGAAGCCCAGGATCATAGGATTTTTGAAGTGAACTTTGAGGTCATCCATTTTCAGATAACTAGGACCCTGAGGGACTAATTGACATTTCCATAGTGACATCTGTTAGTAGTGGTAAACCTGAAATCCAGGTTTCCTATTGCCCACTTCAAAGTCTTTACCATCATACTTTGTTGCCTCATAAGCCATCTTTTATTTCTTTTATTTGTAATAGCAGATTAAAAGTCAGTTACAGTGTTACTGTTAAAAAGGTATGCATTCGGGGCTTCCCTGGTGGCGCAGTGGTTGAGAGTCCACCTGCCGATGCAGGGGACGCGGGTTCGTGCCCCGGTCCAGGAGGATCCCACGTGCCGCGGAGCGGCTGGGTCCGTGAGCCATGGCCGCTGGGCCTACGCGTCCGGAGCCTGTGCTCCGCAGCGGGAGAGACCACAACAGTGAGCGGCCCGCGTACTGCAAAAAAAAAAAAGGTATGCATTCTACTCCAGGTTCATTGTACTCCTGAGGAATCAGACTAACCATGATACACATTTTCCTCTTTGGCATTTTTGAGATCTGTCCTATGCTAGTTCTTCATAACTTAAGATGAACATAAAAGACTCAGACTTAAGTAAGAAGAGCACATCAAAAAAGATGAAAAGCCTAGCATGTACCATAGACATATCCATACCAATTTTCTTAATAACACTTTTATAGTTATTTTTCTTTGAAACACTAGCCATAATTTATCATTAATATTATTTAAACTGGGGCTTCCCTGGTGGCGCAGTGGTTAAGAATCTGCCTGCCAATTCAGGGGACATGGGTTTGAGCCCTGGTCTGGGAAGATCCCACATGCCACAGAGCAACTAAGCCCATGTGCCCCAATTACTGAGCCTGCGCTCTAGAGCCCGTCAGCCACAACTACTGAGCCTGTGGGCCACAACTACTGAAGCCCATGCGCCTAGAGCCCGTGCTCCACAACAGGAGAAGCCATGGCAATAAGAAGCCCATGCACCACAACGAAGAGTAGCCCCCGCTCGCCGCACCTAGAGAAAGCCTGCGCGCAGCAATGAAGACCCAATGCAGCCAAAAGTAAAAAAATAAATAAATAAAATTATTTAAAAAATATTATTTAAACTGGACAAGCTTACATAATATGCATGAATGTCATGGTTTATTTGTTTTTGATGAAGAACCTGTTTCTGAGTGAATTTTGTGGCAGTTTTATCCTGTTTAATTAAAAAAAAGAAAAATAGCTTATGAGGGAACATTATTTTATCCCTATTTTGTACCCATAGTTGCATTTTTGCATTTAGAGGCTAATATTAAAAACTTCATTAATCAAGGAAGGTACTTGTCAATTCTGGGGAATTCCTGGTACAGGAATTCTCTTGTTCCATGAACCATTTGTCAGAATAATGCTTTTAAATGAATAAGTACAAATATAGGATTATAAAGCAAACCACATATTAAAATATATTTATTTAAATATTGAACAAATTTGAGCTATAGTAGTAATAATGTGCTTTTTATTAACACATTAAATAATAAGATCCAGCAGTGAGTCTGAGGATGATCATAATTTTGAAGAAGCAATGGGCATAAGTGATATTTTTGAGATATCTCTAACAATTGTAATGTTTAGTATAATATGTGTGATTTCTCTTGATGACAAATATTATCAATATTATTATTGATAATAAAGTACATAGGTACTATATTATAAATTGCTCCATTTTAGTTAAGGGTAGTGAAAGTAAAGGTATAAACTCTATGTCATCTAAGTTCACAAACTCTCAATACTGTCTAAGAATTTCTTCAGTTTGATCTATGGACCTCAAGTTAAGAACAGTGTTTATTTAGTAAAATTATTTTAATAAATAGTTTTCCATAACGTGTTACTCAGATTGGAAAGCGTAGATGAATTCTCAGGCATCACTGTAGTTCTACATGATCTTTTTTTGTTTATAGTATTAATTTTATGTTTCTACTTTAATGATAATTTTAAAAATTAATATTATCATAATTTGGGTCATATAGATGACTCTTTATACCTGATTACTGCTGCTCAGTTTTAGTGCCAGCCTTTGTGTTTGTCTTTATGTAGCATGTGATGCCAAGTTGTCAATTAAAGTGACAGTATTTAATTTTTAATTCAGTATGTCTCAAACTGGGATTCTCCAGGGTTCTGTGAACATAAACTCTTAGGATTTTTTTTTCCCTTTAAAATTAGTTCGGACCACTCAAAAATGAGAAACCCTGCTTTTGAAGCCCTTGGAATAGGGAATTCCTTAGAATTTGCTTTTAGACAAGTATTTTCAGTTAGTAACACTGACTTGATTCAAAAATACTATTAATGGGCATATATAACCGTTACCTTTAGAATTCATTGTTATTTAGTTTCTCACAAAAGCTTTGTGCTATTGAGATAACTGCGAAACACTTTCAACCTCTCTTATTGTCATCATCCTATTAGTCTATTCCACACGGCACCCTCTTGCCTGTACCTCTAACTAAAAAGTACAAATACATCACTTTTCTGAGGAGACAAACTTTGGCTTTTTTTTTTTTTTCTGAAAAGTTAAGCATGTTACTACTTGTTTTATGAGTGTTTTTGCATATAACAATGTTACATTTGTTCAAATAATAGTTTGTTACTATTTAAGTTTCAGTAAGTAAGCAAAACTGTGTGCCAATTGTTACTTTCACCAGTCTTTTATGAAATTACAATGATAAATTGAAATGTGAGTTTTTGGATGAAGTTGATTTGATTACTATTTAGGTTTTCAACTAAATCCAGCCTCCTCTAATTGAAATGTATTCTGACTTTTTCTCCTTTTGAATGATATGTTCATTGTTTCATTAAGGCCGCTACTTTTTGTGGGTCCAACGGGTACAGGAAAATCAGTGTATGTGAAGGATAAGCTGATGAATCACTTGGAAAAGGACCTGTACTTTCCTTTTTATGTTAATTTCTCCGCACGGACCAGTGCCAATCAGGTTCAGGTTAGTTAAAAGCCAGAAACATGGGTCTATAATTATTAATTTTTTTGCCTTTTTGATTAGCATTTAAAACTGCATTTTAAATGAGCAGCTGTGTAAATCCTCTATGAATTTAAATAAAACTTCAAAACTTCTTTTTGGCATTACAAGTAAGTTTTAAAAATCAGGTTTTAAGGACAAAAGTTCAAGAGAACATTTTTGCATTAATACTGAATTGTTGAGCTTTGTCATCTTTTTTTTCAAGCCCAAGAAGCAACAATTGATTTCTTAACTGGAGAAGTAAAGGAGAAGGGAGGGAGGGTGGAAGAGAGAGAGGGAAGGAGAGAGAGAAGGAGACAAGGGGAGAGAGAGAGAGAGAGAGAGAGAGAGAGAGAGAGAGAACTTGTTCTTTCGAGACTCTCCTAGATGGTCCCCTAGGGGTATTTGCTGCCTACTGAAGTTCTGTCAGTGAAAGATCTTTCAAACCATACACTGTTTATTGTATGACCTTCTGTGACAGGAAACTGTGCATCCCACCCTTTACCCCCAGAGGTGCCAAATGAAAGTACTGCATGAGATCTTTTCTAATCACCATTTTTATCATCCATTCCTAAATTTATATCTGTCCATTCTCTCCTGATCTATGGTGCTCATTTTCATTGTTTTAAGCCAGTAGAATTCCCTAATTTCAAAATACTACAAATTTAGATTAGTGCTTTTAGATATTAAGTTAAAGTTAATAGATATGTTGGGGTATCCAATATAGAAAATATTTTGTGTGTGTGTGTGCATATGTGTGTATACAATATAAATATATAAATAGGTGTAACAATTGGTTACATATAAACATGTAACAATTCTGAGCACATAGAAGGATTTCAATATATGCTCTTTGAATGATGTTGAATATGAAGTCTGGTATAACCCTAAAATGAATAAATATAAATGAATAAACACGCACATAGTGTTGCTTGGCATTATTTCCTTACATAATTAGACTGTTAAATTTCTTTTTTTTTTCTGGTGTTAAGTATGGCTTTAAATATACTACTATTTCTTTTTTATATTTTAGAACATTATTATGGCTAGGCTGGATAAAAGACGCAAAGGAGTTTTTGGACCACCTATGGGAAAGAAGTGTATAATTTTTATAGATGACATGAATATGCCTGCATTGGAGAAATATGGAGCTCAACCTCCTATTGAATTATTACGACAGTTTTTTGACTGTGGGAATTGGTAACTATTTAATTAAAGTCTTAAGTAGCCATGCTGAAGTTATTTCTTGTTCTCTTTTTCTATTTTAATTTCTCACATCAAAATAATATATTTTCTCAAATTACTTATGGAAGAAAATGGTTGCCCAGATTTTCCTATAAAGAAAATTTTGGAAGACTTTTCTATAACTTTTTATACCATGGAAGAATAATCCAGTATTGGAAATATATTTATTCAATAATGTATTAATTTTTGTCCTTTTTATCTACTACTTTCAATTATTAAATATAATTTACAAATTACATCTTTTACCATCACCCAGCACTGAGAATTTGTGGGTAGTCTCCAACCTAAGTAACTGTAACCAGCACCCTATGTTTCTACCATTTTAAAATTCTTTATATTATCTATAACTATTTGGGACTACTGTATCCTTGGGATGGCTTGGTTTTGACAGCAATTTCGTAGATAACCCTTCCATTCCTCCCACCCTATTTTATGATGACATGGTTAGTTTCCAACAAATAAGACATTGTACCTTTTAGTTCGGATTAATAATTCTTCATTTCCTCCTGTTAAAATACTTTCCTAATCCCTAATATGCCATGATTTTTATCTCAAGGCAAGGGTAACCTAATTGTGAAGCTAAGTCATATTTTGGGATTATATTTTTGTTGTTTTTATTGCATGCCCTTGGAATCCTGCCTCCAGGAGATAACCACTGTTAATAGTGTATTCCCTATTCTTCCAAGTTTTTTTTCTATATAAATATATTTTTATTAAAAAAGACCCATATTACATATAATGTTTTTGCAACTTACTTGCACTTAAATATTTATCGATATTATTTGTCTGTCTCATTCACCTATCTGTATTATTTGTCTATTTCATTCATCTTGTTGCATTTTAATACTGTTTAGTTTTGTGGATCTTGCTATAATTTACTTAACCAGTCCCTTATTGACAGTTACTAGAGTTGTTGCCAAAAATCAAGTCATATTTTCATACTTTCTATAGTACTTTTAGACTAAGAACTGGCTGTATAGATTTCTCCCATAACCACCCCCCTTTTTTGCAAGAACGTCAATATTAAAGGACTTTATGACCTGTTGGAAATAAGCAACTTTTCACTCTGAGTGGTTCCAGCTAAACTGAGTCATTTGTATACCCCTTTCTGATTAAAACTTCTTTGAAGCTTTGTTATTCCCTAATGGGTCTCTTTTTATATAACAAAATTGTGTATAGGTTCTATTTATACACCCTTTTGTGCTCTGAAGATAAGATTTGAGATGAGAAAAAGAAATCAAGACTTAGCTGTAAGTAGAATAAGTATATAGTTTATTGTTCAAACCAGGACATTTCTGAGAGAAAAAGGGGAGTGTTAATAGTTACTACAGGATGGGCACAAACAACAATTGTCCTAGGCAAAGTGGGACATATTGTCATTTACCTGTAACCATCCACAAAAAAGATCTCTCATCCATGCTTCTGGATTTGGGAGTGTGAAGAGGCAAAGGAGAGAGTCAAATTGGAAAGAACTGGAAAAAAGAAAGGCAAGAGCAAGAGGAAGGGACCTTCTAGATACCCAGAATCTGGGCAACAGAATCAGTGTCACTGAAAGGAGAAATAGACTGCTGCTTTAAAACAAGTTTTCTCTGCAGATTGGTGGTTGCCTGAGGCAGGGGATAGGGGGAGCAAAATAGGTGAAGAGGGTCAAAAGGTACAAATTACCAGTTATAAAATGAGTAAGTCGGGGGGCCGTAATGTACATCATGGTGACTATAGTTAATAATACTGTATCGCATATTTGAAAGTAGCTAGGAGGGTGAATCTTGAAAGTTATCACAAGAAAAAAAATTTTGTAACTATGTATGGTGACAAATGTTAACTGGACTTATTGTGGTGATCATTTTACAATTTGGACAAATATCAAATCATTACGGTGTACACGGACACTAATATAATGTTATGTCAGTTATACCTCAATTTAAAAAAAAAGAAATAAAAATTATAGGAATCCTTAAAAAAAAAAACTTCTCTCTTACTCCAAGCATTATCTAATCTTCTTCCATTTAAAGAAGCTAAAATCAGATTAATTTTCTAAGGAGATCTACTTTTCAATCCATCTTTTTGGCTTTATAACTGATTGTTTTGGAATTTTTATGTGCTTTCAAGGTATGACCTTAAGGACACAAGTAAAATCACGTTGGTTGACATAGAACTGATTGCTGCCATGGGCCCTCCAGGTGGTGGAAGAAATCCAGTCACTCCCCGTTTTATTAGACATTTCAACATCTGCACTATTAATACTTTCAGTGATGAAACCATGGTCCGAATCTTCTCATCAATTGTAGCATTCTACCTTAGGACTCGAGAATTTCCTCCTGAGTACTTTTTAGTTGGGAACCAAATTGTCAATGGGACTATGGAGGTGAGCAAAGAATGCAATAGAGTGTTTTAGTACTACATATATCCTTATTTGATCCTTCCTTTTTTTTTTTTTTAACTTCTTTTTCCCCTTAGCCGCTTTAGTCTTCAGTGTCAGAGAAGCTGTTAGGAAGGCTTGAGGACAGGAAGATCATAGGCTTTGAAATTGGGGAATCTAACTGGGTTTGAGTCTTGACTGCTGTTTCCTAGCTATCTGGCCTTCAGCAAGTAACTTGACCTTCCAGAAACTTACTTTTTTAATCACTAAAATGGGAGATAATACCTATTTCACAAGGTTATTAGAAGGAAATCATCCAGAACCAATATCTGCCACATTGTGGGTTTTTCCCTAATTGTTGGGTTCCTACTCTAGTATTTACTAATTTTCCCTTCTCTCTCTTCCCTCCCATTCTTCATGTTGTGTCAGAAAAAAAAAAGAAAGAAACTTAAGAAGCTTATGAATACATTATTTTTGCTAGACCACATAACTTAGGAGTAGCAGTGAAAAAAAAAATAAGAGAATACAAGGGTGGGACTAGAAAACAAGACTGCCCATATAGCCAAAGAACAGCCCTTAACTTATCCAGGGTGTGTTACCTGCTTCTGCTCAGAGGCCAGAGCCAGCCTCATCGCTGATGGTAAAAGGGAAAAAAAAATGTATTTAAGGTAATTTAGTGATAATCTCATTGAACTAAGCTTTCTGGAGCCTTGATACAGTGGGGTTCACTTTGGCATCACTGCAACCAGAAGCAAAAAGCTCCATAGAATCATTCCATCAGTTTCCAAGAGCACTGTATCTTTCTAAAGTTCTTTTGCCCCTGTTCTGGTGGAAAATTGGGTTGTTAAAATAGAGAAACTATGAGCAAAGAGATAGTACATTATAATTTCTGTACTTATACAGAAAAGTTCTTCTATTTATAAAATATGGTAGTTATATTTCAGGCATCTCCTGGAAAGAGAGGGGAGTTGGTTAGGCAAAAGAGGATACAGAAAGGATCCTCTTTTTTTTCTGTCTTTGATGTATTGTAGACCTACCGTGTATGGAGATTAGGGGAGATGAATTAGAGAACATATATAAATAAAAAATAATTTCATTTGGATTTTTTTCAGCCTATATTATAAAAGATTTAATTTACCTTTCTTAAAGAGGATGTTAAACTTCATTTGGTGAATTCAGCATGTAGTAAAAATATACTTCATTTTGATATTATAGCCAATTAAGATAGGAGGAGGAGAGGAGAGAGAGAAAACGAGAGAGAAGGGAAGGGAGAGAACACGCTGATTTATTTTGGAGTCAGTGGTGGTCAAAGAAAATTGTTTCATCATCCTCTTCATTTCGAACGCTTCAGAATGAGTTATCTGATTTCACTTTCTATTAAAGTTTTTGTTAACTATTTAATCCCAGGTCATTCGCCTTTAAATGTAACAACCATAATTACTGGGAAATAAAAGCTTTGTCACTTCTTGAGCTTGGATGGAATCAGATAATATTAAGTTCCCTCAACTTTGTAATGCCTGGTTGAGTGCTATAAACCAAAAGAAATAGATATATGCTATATTAGACTCAGTACTATACAATTTTCCAAGTCAATATGATCTGATAGGATAAATAAAATATTTTATATAATATACTGTCTTTTATAGTATATTACATTGTTGTTGGCTTTGTATTATTGACTTTGCTGATTATAAGCATTTTATTTTTGCTTTGTTGCTTTTTTCATATTCAGATATATAAACAATCCATGGAAAATCTTTTGCCCACTCCCACAAAATCTCATTACACTTTCAACTTGCGGGATTTTTCACGTGTCATCCGGGGCTGCTTGCTCATTGAAAGAGATGCCGTGCAGAGCAAGCACACTATGATCCGTCTGTTTGTGCATGAGGTTCTCCGAGTGTTTTATGATCGTCTCATTAATGATAATGACCGATTCTGGCTGTTCACTTTAACAAAAAATGTTATAAGAGACCATTTTAAAGAATCATTTGATAGTATCTTTTCACATTTAAGAAAAGGGAATGCACCAGTGAGTATATTTAGTGATTAAAAATATATTAAGTTAAAACAATCCAATAGCATGAATTATTACAATCAATTTATCTTTGAAAGAATACTATTACTTTTTTTTAAACATCTTTATTGGAGTATAACTGCTTTACAATGCTGTGTTAGTTTCTGCTTTATAACAAACTATTATTTCTTAATGATCATATTCTTTTAACTTTCCTCATAGATAGGTATTTATTTTGAGAAGATTTGCTTTCAGAGGAATTATGTATATAACATAGAAGTTATATGATAGGGATTGAATGATATAACAGATATAAGGTGCTTAACATGGTGACCATCCCTTAGTAATGACTCACAAAATGGGAGTTGCTCAGAATGACTTTTCCTGCCCCTGGGGGCAAAAAACTTATATGATAGAAAAAACTGTTTTCTTTTTACTTCCTAAGGATATAATATAATATCAGGTGTTAATTTTACAAGTATATTATTTACTATCCTAATATTTAAAAGAATTATCTAATTGATAATCATCCCATAACATAGATAAAACAAAATTTTGTGTAACATTTTCTTAAATTTATTTTAGAAAAAAATTTTAAAGTTTCTTAAATTTATTTCAGAAAAATTTTTGTTTTAAAATTATTTTAGAAAAAATTTTAAGTTCTAATATAATTTGTTGATTTCCATTTTATAGGTAACTGAAGAGGACTTAAGAAATCTCATGTTTGGTGACTATATGAATCCTGACCTTGAAGGAGATGACAGAGTTTATATTGAAATTCCAAATGTTCATGATTTTAGTGACATTGTGGAGCAGTGCTTAGATGAGTATAATCAAACTCAGAAAACAAGAATGAATCTTGTCATTTTTAGGTACCTATATTTGGTATTGATGGTTAAAATTATATTATATTAATTATATTAAATTAAATTATAATTTTATAAAATTATAAAATTTTATTGTGAAATATTTAAAATGTACAAAAAGATATAAAACTATAATGAACAACCTTGTACCCATCACCCAGCTTGAGACATAAAATACTAAACACAATATTGTAAATCAAATATACTTTGATTTAAAAAAAAGGGCATAAATACTAGCAATTAATTTGAAGTCCCTTGTGTAATCAGCCTTCCCTCACTGCATCCCTATTGTACCTTACAGGGGTAAAAAGAAACTCATGTGTTTCTTTGGCCTTTTACTACATGTGTGTGTTCCTAAACATATATGCAGTCTTATTTTGCATGTCGCATACTGTGCACATTCCTCTGCAAGTTGGTTTATTCTAGATTGTTTGTGAAATTCACAGAAGATGAATTTTTACTACTGTATTGCACCGCATTGTATAATTTTAACAGAATGTAGTCATTCTTCTGAGATAGACTTCTAGGTAATTTCTAGTTTATGTAATTAAAAAAAAGTTTGAACATTCATGTCTCCTTAGTTACATGTGTAAGAACTTCTCTAGGCTATATTCTTAGAAATGGAATTATTGTGTCATGGTATGTAAGCATCTTCTACCTTACTAAGTTTTGCCAAAGTATCTTCAAAAATAATTATTGTTTTTAAGAGCTTCCATTGTTTCTCACCCTTCACAAAACTTAGGATTGCCAGACTTGGTAAGTTTTGTCAGTCGAAGGAGAGTGGAATGCTTTCTGACCGTGACTTTAGTTTTTTGTTTTTTTTTTAACATCTTTATTGGACTATAACTGCTTTACAATGGTGTGTTAGTTTCTGCTTTATAACAAAGTGGATCAGTTTATATCCCCATATCTCTTCCCTCTTGCGTCTCCCTCCCTCCCACCCTCCCTATCCCACCCCTATAGGTGGTCACAAAGCACCGAGCTAATCTCCCTGTGCTATGCGGCTGCTTCTCGCTACCTATCTATTTTACATTTGGTAGTGTATATGTGTCCATGCCACTCTCTCACTTTGTCCCATCTTACCCTTTCCCCTCCCCATATCCTCAAGTCCATTCTCTAGTAGGTCTGCGTCTTTATTCCCATCTTGCCGCTAGGTTCTTCATGACCTTTTTTTTGTTTGTTTTTTAGATTCCACGTATATGTGTTAGCATACGGTATTTGTTTTTCTCTTTCTGACTTACTTCACTCTGTATGACAGACTCTAGGTCCATCCACCTCACTACAAATAACTCAATTTTGTTTCGTTTTATGGCTGAGTAATATTCCATTGTATATATGTGCCACATCTTCTTTATCCATTCATCTGTTGATGGACACTTAGGTTGCTTCTATATCGTGGCTATTGTAAATAGAGCTGCAATGAACGTTGTAGTACATGACACTTCTTGAATTATGGTTTTCTCAGGGTATATGCCCAGTAGTGGGATTACTGGGTCATATGGTAGTTCTATTTTGAGTTTTTGAAGGAACCTCCATACTGTTCTCCATAGTGGCTGTATCAATTTACATTCCCACCAACAGTGCAAGAGGGTTCCCTTTTCTCAACACCCTCTCCAGCATTTATTGTTTGTAGATTTTTTGATGATGGCCATTCTGACCGGTGTGAGATGATATCTCCTTGTAGTTTTGATTTGCATTTCTCTAATGATTAATGATGTTGAGCATTCTTTCATGTGTTTGTTGGCAATCTGTATATCTTCTTTGGAGAAATGTCTATTTAGGTCTTCTGCCCATTTTTGGATTGGGTCATTTGTTTTTTTGATATTGAGCTGCATGAGCTCCTTGTAAATTTTGGAGATTAATCCTTTGTCAGTTGCTTCATTTGCAAATATTTTCTCCCATTCTGAGGGTTGTCTTTTTGTCTTGTTTATGGTTTCCTTTGCTGTGCAAAAGCTTTGAAGTTTCATTAGGTCCCATGTGTTTATTTTTGTTTTTATTTCCATTTCTCTAGGAGGTGGGTCCAAAAGTATCTTGCTGTGATTTATGTCATAGAATGTTCTACCTATGTTTTCCTCTAAGAGTTTGATAGTGTCTGGCCTTGCATTTAGGTCCTTAATCCATTTGAGTTTATTTTTGTATATGGTGTTAGGGAGTGTTCTAATTTCATTCTTTTACATGTAGCTGTCCAGTTTTCCCAGCACCATTTATTGAAGGGGCTGTCTTTTCTCCACCGTATATTCCTGCCTCCTTTATCAAAGATAAGGTGACCATACATGTGTGGGTATATCTCTGGGCTTTCTATCCTGTTCCATTGATCTATATTTCCATTTTTGTGCCAGTACCATACTGTCTTGATTACTGTAGCTTTGTAGTATAGTCTGAAGCCAGGGAGCCTGATTCCTCCAGCTCCATTTTTCTTTCTCAAGATTGCTTTGGCTATTCGGGGTCTTTTGTGTTTCCATGCAAATTGTGAAATTTTTTGTTCTAGTTCTGTGAAAAGTGTCAGTGGTAGTTTGATAGGGATTGCATTGAATCTGTAGATTGCTTTGGGTAGTATAGTCATTTTCACAATGTTGATTCTTCCAATCCAAGAACATGGTATATCTCTCCATCTATTTGTATCATCTTTAATTTCTTTCATCAGTGTCTTATAATTTTCTGTATACAGGTCTTTTGTCTCCTTAGGTAGGTTTATTGTAGATGTTCTATTCTTTTTGTTGCAATGGTAAATGGGAGTGTTTTCTTAATTTCACTTTCAGATTTTTCATCATTAGTGTATAGGAATGCAAGAGATTTCTGTGCATTAATTTTGTATCCTGCTACTTTACCAAATTCATTGATTAGCTCTAGTAGTTTTTTGGTAGCATCTTTAGGATTTTCTATGTATAGTATCATGTCATCTGCAAATAGTGACGGCTTTACTTCTTCTTTTCCAATTTGGATTCCTTTTATTTCTTTTTTTCTCTGATTGCTGTGGCTAAAACTTCCAAAACTATGTTGAGTAATAGTGGTGAGAGTGGGCAACCTTGTCTTGTTCCTGATCTTAGAGGAAGTGGTTTCAGTGTTTCACCATTGAGGATGATGTTGGCTGTGGGTTTGTCATATATGGCCTTTATTATGTTGAGGTAAGTTCCCTCTATGCCTACTTTGTGACTTTAGTTTTAATTCCCCTAATTACTAGTGAGGCTATGTTTCCTGAATTTACTATTTTGTATATAACTGATTTTCTATTTCTTGCATAGAAATCCTAGTATTAAAAGATTGAATAAATTTGGGGGGTTTTTTTTGTTTTGTTTTGTTATTGGCCGACCTGTGTGGCTTGTGGGATCTTAGTTCCCCAACCAGGGATCGAACCTGGGCCCTTGGCAGTGAAAGCCCAGAGTCCTAACCACTGGACCACCAGGGAATTCCCAAAGAAATGTTTTTAATAAAAGCAATAATATGCTCCCAGTATAAATGATTACAGTTTCATTTTATTTTTATAATTTGTATAGTACATTTCCTGAATTTGTACCTCAAATAGTTTTCCTTTACATCAAATGATCCAATTGCAACTGCATTTGAAAAATCATGCTTTTTGATGATTACCTCTTTAAAATTGGGATAGTAATATATGGGGCAGCAAGGTCCATTCTTCTAGGAAAGCAAAATGATACTTATGTGTAAATATACATTTATATTCATATTTTCAAGTATAATAATATCGATATTTCATAGGTATGTATTGGAACATTTATCACGAATATGTCGAATTCTAAAGCAGTCTGGTGGAAATGCTTTGCTTGTTGGACTTGCAGGAAGTGGTCGTCAATCCTTAACTCGTCTGGCTACATCCATGGCAAAAATGCAAATTTTCCAACCAGAAATTTCTAAGAGCTATGGTATGAATGAATGGAGAGAGGACCTGAAGGTAAAATTGTGAGCAAATCTTGTGTCTAAAATAATATCAGTGCATTATTTTTTAAACATATTTATTAGAGTATAATTGCTTTACAGTGGTGTGTTAGTTTCTGCTGTATAACAAAGTGAATCAGCTATACATATACATATATCCCCATATCCCCTCCCTCTTGCATGTCCCTTCCACCCTCCATATCCCACCCCTCTAGGTGATCACAAAGCACTGAGCTGATCTCCCTGTGCTATGTGGCTGCTTCCCACTAGCTGTCTGTTTTACATTTGGTAATGTATATATGTCCATGCCACTCTCTCACTTCATCCCAGCTTACCCTTCCCCCTCCCCATATCCTCAAGTCCATTCTCTAGTAGGTCTGTGTCTTTATTCCTGTCCTGCCCGTAGCTTCTTCAGAACCATTTTTTTTTTTAGATTCTACATATATGTGTTACAATGCATTATTTTATCTGTAAAGAGAGAGCCAACCTGTATAGCTGTGTGCTAAATACACTGGTGATGATGATAATAATATTATCCCTAGAGCAGTTACTGTGTGTGCTGAGCACTGTTTTAAGTGCTTTATATACATGCTGTCATTCTATAGGTATGACAGTTCAATGCAGCAGGTATGGTTGTCTCTGTGTTTTACTGATGAGGAAACTGAAGTTGAGAGAAGGTATGCACAGCAGAGCAGGATTTATGACTTAAGTCTTATCCACTGCTGTTACCATGGCTGCTGCTGATTTTACCTTTATTCTAGTTCAGAGAGGCCTTATTTCAGGCAAATGTATGTTTTCCAGTAGACTTAAATATGAACCTCAATGATGATGATGATGTCATTAATGTTGTCAAATCTTAATAGTTTCTTTGGAGCTGTGTTGCTGTTCCAGTAACAAATAGAATAGTGGAGTGCATACTTGGGGCTTCACCCTCATGTGCCTAGGGCTCTGCAGGCCCCAGAAGAGAGATGACCTAAAGTGGAAAAAAATAAGAGAGACATTACTGGACTTTTTTAACTTTCTCTGACCCTGACATACTAAAATTCTACATCCTAAAAGTTACTGTAGAGAACTGGTCTTTATATCTTTGATCTTAGATGGACAGAGATGCTTTCTGTTTTCAAATCCATCTCAGTCCCTGAAGTAAGATGCTGAATCAATGACTATGTCTAAGGGGTTGGCAAACTGGCCAGTTGGAGTCTCCCACCAAAAGGGCGGGAGAAATGGAGGCCCAGATTGACAGCCCCACCAAAATGGAAGAGGTACTACTCTAAATTTGAGATGTTATCAAAAGAAAGGAAAGCAAAACCAACAGATTTCCACCAGATTCTGGTTATAAGTACATTTTTATTTTCAGGTTCTATTAAGGAAAGTGGGCATGAGGGGCCAGAAGTTAGTCTTTCTAATCACGGACACCCAGATTAAAGAGGAAGCTTTTCTAGAGGATATCGACAGTGTGCTCAATACTGGAGAAGTACCTAATATTTTTGCAGCAGATGAAAAACAAGAAGTGATGGAGGTAAATGCTTTTTAGGGAGTGCTGCTCCCAACATGTCTTGAAGCTTTTCTGCTCTTCAGGATAAATATATCTTGTGTGGAGGATTTTGGTAATTGAAAACTTAATGTATATTATTTTAATACTTTTTTGGTGAATTTTAAATAGATTTGAAAGTTATGAGACAGAATTTTAATTTGTTTTTTCCATAATGATGACAGTGTGTTTCATCCATTTGATCTTATTTAGCATGTTTTATGAGTGATTAGAGATTTAAAATCATATCTTAGGGTTACAGTGATATGAGAAAATATAGCTTTAAAACACTACTTGATTAGCTTTTATGGTTTACCACTGGTTAGTAAAATTATCAAATTTTAACAAAACTACTTGTATTAATTCTGATATATCTGAGAGTCATGCTTTGTGATTTAATTGACAAAAAAATACATTTTTGAAGCACCCACTACTTCAGATGTCCTGACCTTTTGACCCCCATTTCTAAGATCTTCCCATACAAGATTTCAGCTAGTAATTTCCCCTTTCATGTACCATAACTACTTTTACCCACAGATTTTATCACTCATACCAGGATGCTTCATTCCAGCCTCTAGTGATAGCATGTGGAGTAAAATGGTTTCACCCTGGTTGTTCAAGCACCCTGCTTTTCTTGTCTATGGAATGAAACTGTTGTATACACAAAATAGTTCCTCCTACATAGCGTTGTTGTGAGTTCTGAGGATCAAGTGAAATAAGGCACTTATGGAATGTAAGGCACTTATGGAACGTCAGGCACTTAGAAAGCCCTCAGTAAATTTGATACATTACCAGTTCATGGCCTGGCATGGGGAAGAAGAAAGGAAAAAAAAATCCCAAGTAGCGTCCAGGTTGTGGCTAAGGCTGCTGAAGAATCGTAATTCTCCTAATTTATAGGATAAATTCATCCCCCACACTCCTACCCAAGGAATAGGACACCTTGGGGAGTGGGATTTTTTAAGCTTTGCAAGGATTTTCTGCTCACTGTAGCTATTGTTTATCTTTTCTTCTCATCACTTTGCTACAAAGCTTTTCCATTGCTTCACTATTTTATGGTATGACCCCACAGTAGCCTTAAGAACTTCTTTCCTTCATATTCCACCCTAGGAACACCGTATCAGTTTTTCCACAAGGAAATGGTCATGGTCAGAACTCAGGGGTACCGAAATGCGTTCCTGTTTTTGCTTGCTTTATACTAATTTTTAAAAATATAAAAGGTAATGTAAAAGAAGTTATATTAATTTCTTTACATACCCTGCATCCCACTTTGAAGACCACTTTGCTTATTTCATCCATCTGGCAAACATTTTACTGTAAACCTCACTTCCTATAACTGACCTCTGTAGCTTGGCCGTGGTACTGCCTAGAGGGCACCTCTTATAGACTCAACACATCTCTCTGACGTCAACATCAGCGTTCTAGACTCAGAACCTCTGAGTTCTAGAAACCTCTATTTCCTGACTACCTTTTCCACTGTTCCATTTGCACTCCTTGCAGAATTAAATTATTGCAATATTTTCTCAGTGTAGCAGTGACTTATTTACCACATTTAGTGATATTTTCTCAGTTCCCTTTTAAAATTGCGATTCATCTTTGAAATAATTCATCATTCCTTCTTTTAAACTCTGCTTTCTCTTGACTGCTATGAAATTTCACTCAGTTTGTTTCCTATCTCCCTAATTATTCTTTCAGTAACTAGTGTTTTTCTTGCTCCCCAGAATCAGTTGTGCTCCCAAAGTGTGTGTGTGTGTGTGTGTGTGTGTGTGTGTGTGTATTACTCCCTACTTCTACTCTAGAAACATTAACCAATATTTCTGTGTAAATAACCCCTATATTTATATCACCATCCTGGCCTTTTCATGAACTCTTGTTCTACAGTTAAAACCATGTATTACCTTTCTCTATCTGAATGTACCCCTGTAAACTCAGAGTTAATGCAGATAGACCACCTGAACATAATTTCATAGATTGACACTGATCATAATAGTTGTAATTTGAGAATTACTGTCAGAATGAATATACAGAGTTGACTTGCCGTTTCCCATAGATATAGGTATCGTATATCTATAGTAGAGAATTCTTTTAGAAATAAATTCATTGTTATAACATTGGAAATTGTATGATCATTGTGACCACTCCCTAAATTTGATATTGAAAAAATTTTAAATCTATTTATAAGATAATTTATTGACTATGAAACCTTTTCTGCTTTGAACAAGGAGAAAGGTAGGATATAAAAAGCTGAAAGGTACTTACCTATGTGGAAAGAACTATTTTAAGTATTCACATGTAATGGCTTTTTGATTCCTCAACAATCCTTTGATATAGGTACTCTTTTCCCCATTTTACAGATGAGGAAACTAAGGTACAGAGAGGTTAAGTAACTTGCCTTCAGGTCACATAGGTAATCAGCTGCAAGCGGGGATTTGAATTCAAGAAGTCTGGTTCTAGAGCCATTATGCCTAACCACATGTAAGATGCCTTTCTCATATAGAGATATACAAGGGAAGAAAATCAAATGTGACCTATAATCTCATTACCAAACAACTCTATTAACATTTCAAAAAATACAAATATTATAAGAATAAAATTAGATAATTCAAACAGCATAAGAACGTTCAAAATGGAAAAAAAAGATATAAACCAAGAAGAATGTCCAAGATAAAATATGAAGGCCTCTCTCTCACTCTCCCTTAAGTCCCTCTCACCCAAAGTAACCACTATTAATAGTTCTTTGTGATTGCTTCCATAAAAAAGTGTGTATGTGCTCACACATATGCACCTATATATTTTTTAATTTAACAAAAAGGATCATATTATACATACTGTTGCACAGTTTGTTCTTGCATTTATTTTATCTTGCTGATCTTGCCATAGCACATGTTGATGCATCTCATTATTTTTAACTGTTGTATAAAATTACAATATATGGATGTTTAATATGTTTTTATTTTTTATTATTTTTAAAATATTTATGTATTTATTTGGCTGCACCGGGTCTTAGTTGTGGCACGCAGGATCTTAGTTGTGGCATGCAGGCTCTAGTTCCCTGACCAGAGATCGAACCCGGGCCCCCTGAATTGGGAGCGTGGAGTCTTAACCACTGGACCACCAGGGAAGACCCTATAATGTTTTTAACTGGACACTTTAGTTGTTTATATTTTTTCCTCCTAAAAACAATGTTGAATTATAGTCCCACACATATATCTTGGTGAACTTTTGTATTTTTATAAGTTAAATTTTTGGCAGATATTTGTTTTTAAATTATAGAATTACAGAATTGAAAGTAGTCTTCTAAGTGCAAGCTATAACAAAACCATTATTTTGATATAAAAACAAAAATTTAAAGATATTTATAAGGGGAGTAATAAAAATTCTTAATATTCCAATATCTACTAATCTTATTATTAGCATACCTGTTTTTATTTATGAGGTTTTTTCTGGTATTCCCTAGGGTGTTCATCCTGTGGCTCAGGCTGGCAATAAACACGATGAATTCAGTCCCTTAGCGCTGTTTGCTTTCTTTGTGAATCGCTGCAAAGATAATCTTCATGTTGTAGTGGCCTTTAGTCCCATTGGAGATGCCTTTCGAAATTGCTTGAGGCAGTTCCCATCCCTCATCAATTGCTGTACCATTGACTGGTTTCAGGTTTGTAATCTGGGGGGGAAGGACAACTAAATCTTTTGGAATTTTGCTGAAATCTTACTCAACTTCTATTAATTTACATTCATCAAGTGTTTCTTGATCACTTACTCTAATGGCAGCACCAGGGACTGGTAAGACTACATGATCCCCAAAAGGAGCTCACACTCTAGACTGGAAGGCAAAAAAAGCAGTCAGCAAATGAGCAGTCAACAATTATATAAAAGAGCCATAGTCTTGGTGTGGGAAAGGTGTACTTATTAAGACAGTGACTCTCTGAAACATGAAAATGAATTCGTTCCATAGAGGAGGGGGTGTATAAGGAACCAGCAGAATGTATTTTATATATACATATATATATACACACACATGTATATGTGTAAAGATATATAGATAGAGATATCTTTATCTATCTGTACATATATTTACTATAAGGAATTGGCTCACATGATTTTGGAGGCTGACATGTTCCAAGATTTGCAGCTGGCAAGCTGGAGACCCACAAGAGCTGATGGTGTAGTTCCAGTCTGAAGGCCAGCAAGGTTGACACCTAGGAAGAAATGATATTTCCATCTGAGTCCAAAGGCAGGAAAGAACTGATGTTCCCGCTTGAAGGCCATCAGGCAGGAGGAAGTCCCCCTTATCTGAGGGAGCGTCAGCCTTTTTGTTCTATTCAGGCCTTCAACTGATTGGATGAGGCTCACTCACATTAGGGAGAGCAGCCTGCTTTACTCAGTCTGTTCATTTAAATATTGAACCCATCCAAAAATGCAACTCACAGAAACACCCAGAATAATGTTTGACCAAATATATGGGCACCCTTTGGCCCATAGCAAGTTGACACATTAAATTAACTATCACAAGATGTTAGTACGTGCAAAGGTGGAACAGTGGGGAGAGCATGGCTCATTTGGGCAAATAGTTTGGTATGGCTGACTGGCAATGAGGGCAGCAGAAGTTACATTGGAGCTTTAAGTGGGTGCCAGGCTATAAAGGAATTTGTAAATGTGCCTAGGAATTTGGTTTTATCCCAAAGACATTGTGGGGGCATTAACATATATTTAGCTAATCAATATTTTAGGAATAACCCAAAACACTTGGAGGCTATATGGTGGATGATTTGGAGTGGGGCAAAACAAGAAACAGGAAGACCAACTTGCTGGCAATTTCAGTCATGCCAGCAGCAAATGATGCAGGCCACCACCTCATTTAAACAAGGCAAATCGTCACTGCCTGTGTAAAACCATTAAGTATTTATGCTCTTGAGAAGGGTAGCTCATGGTGCCTTCTATTTGTTTGTTTTATGCCTAATAGAATGTGGACTATAGATTGACCCTGGATAATTTCTTTTAAAGATAAATTTCTGATACTAATTTGTTTTATTCTCTCTTGCCTATTTATCAATTGCATGTTTGAAAAACTAATTCTGCCCTTTTGAGGATTGCAATATGTTTCAGCTAGTGGATGTTTTAGTGTTTATACAACAATAAAAGCTGTGTGAAACAGTTTTGCTTTATGCAAACTATATCTTAATATTGCTTCCATTAAGTAGCCCCAAACCAAAACCAAACAAACAAATGAAGAAAGCCTGTCCAACCAAAAATTTTTCTTTTGTGAAATCTTATAAATACAATTCTACTACTTCTGGATATGTATTTTATAACCATGAGGCTTTCTGTTCTGTTCTATGTGATTCATGCTTGTTGCGGGAAATTTTTAAAAAGGTGGAACTAGGACTTGCAAATAGATAAGGGAGATTAAGTGGATAACAGAGAGGAATAGAGAGTTTATAGTGGAACATTGGGGCTATAGAACCTGTGTCAGGGGCGCTGATGGCATTGTTTGGGGCTTGGCTCTTTTAAACTCAGGAAGTGAGTGTAAACCACTGTGACACATAATCAGGAAGTCATTGACTTTTTGGATAGATCTCTGTTCTCCAAAGTAAGGTGTACTCTCACCAGAGGTGCCAAAACAACTCAGAGGATAAGGGAAGGATTTACTGGAATATTCGCTTTTGTATGAAATATTTCATATGGATTAACATTGACACCCTTACTCAGTTTGTACGTCAAATGGCCATGTGTCATAGATGGTATGCAAGGTACCCTGAGGGATTCCTGCAATGAACTAAAAATTGAAGATACATAATGCAGTTGTATGTGGACAGTAAGAGAATGTCATAAACTAGTAGGAGCTAGCTCAAGCTCTGTGTCAGCTACATTATAAGGCAAAAACAATGACTACTTAACAAGATCTGGTAAGACATTGGTAAAAACAAATTTAAGAAGGCTATTTGGAATATGGATTTATATCAGCTGTTTAAATAATAAAGCTTATCCCCAGGGTGTGGTGACTTGCAATATTAGCTTATGATAGCGTGGTTACCTATCAACAGCCATTTTCTACCCACTCCATCTTTGCTGACAGAATTCTGATTTTGTTTGGGAAATCACTATCCATGTAGCCATGTATAATAGGGATTCATTCCTGGTCGGTCTAAGTCAGCATTGGTGCTCTCACTCGTCTTACTGTTGACCATTTTACACATGAGCCTGTTCATGACCCGTTGCTTGCCAATGGATCTGGATTTAAAGTCTGCCAGGGAGCTTTTGGGAGAAGCTTTCTCAGTATAAAAAGAGTTACATGATTGGAAAAGTCATATGACACTGATTTTGGCATTTTACAAAAATTAATTTATCTTAATAATCTTTAGATGCCTCTTTTTAGGTTTAAATATATATATATTAGTACAGTAATACCATATGCATATAATCTGTTAATAAGTATGTGTACACTGGTAGTGTGTGCTTAAAACTTTTTTTTACTAATAGGGTGCTTGATCAAAAAAGTTTGACTTGGGCTTCCCTGGTGGCGCAGTGGTTGAGAGTCCGCCTGCCGATGCAGGGGACACGGGTTCGTGCCCCGGTCCAGGAAGATCCCACATGCAGCAGAGCGGCTGGGGCCGTGAGCCATGGCCACTGGGCCTGTGCGTCCGGAGCCTGTGCTCCGTAATGGGAGAGGCCACAACAGTGAGAGGCCCACGTACCGCAAAAAAAAAGTTTGACTTTTACCAGGATAGAGGGCCAGACACTGAAAAAATTGATCTTAAAATGCATATTGTCTACTATAAAGAAAAAAATTATAAGCATCTTGTTGAATCTAAATGAAATGAAGTTTGGAAAATACTCTAATGAGCAAATGGGGATTAATTACTCATTTAACATAAATTATTTCATTGAATAAATATTTCAAGTATTTATTGACAAGAGCTGTTTTAGGCACTGAAGATACCAGCAGTGAGGAAGAAGTCCTTGCTTTTGTGGACTTTACATTTTAGTGGTGAGTCAGGGAGACAGACAAAAACAAATAAATATATATGTCAGATATTGGTAAGTGCTAAGAAAAAAATCAGGATAATGGAAAGAGTAAAGAGGGAAGGAATGCTGTTTTAGAAACAGTGCATTGGGAAGACCTTCCTGGTAAATTGGCATTTGCACAGAGATGTGAAAGAGTGAACCACATGGAGGTCTAGGTGGGGAGGGTTCTAGTCAGAGGGACGGCAAATCCAATGGCCCAGAGGCAGACGCACACTTGGTATATTCTAGGAAAAGCAAAGGAACCATTTTACTGAGATGGGGAATACTGGAAGAAAAGTGAATTTGTGGGGAAGAAAATCAAATGTTCAACTTTGGATGTTATAACAGGTAGGAATTATAATGGGCTGCTAGTAACAGAAACCCAAACTAAACACAGGTTTTTTTTTTCTTTTCCTCTCTCATATAGAAAAAAAATTGAAGGTAAGCAGACTGGGACTTTTGTGACTTAAGAAAGTCATCAGAATCCCATGTTCTTCTTCTTTTTTTTTTTTTTTTTTTTTTTTTTTTGCCGTATGTGGGCCTCTCACCGCTGCGGCCTCTCCCGCTGCGGAGCACAGGCTCTGGATGCGCAGGCCCAGCGGCCAGGGCCCACGGGCCCAGCCGCTCTGAGGCATGTGGGATCCTCCCCGACCGGGGCACGAACCCGCATCCCCTGCATCAGCTATCCTTAGCATGTGGTTTCCATCTTCAGAGTCATCATATGGTCTAATGTGGCTGCTAGATCTCCAACTTTCACATCCGTGCTCCGGAAACAAAGTAGAATAATGGAAAGTAGGGCAAAAAGGACCTATGCCAGCTCTATGTAATTCTCTAGAGAGCTTGCTTATATGTCATTATTTACTCTGAATTGCAAAGGAGTCTAGGAAATGTGGTATTATAACTGGGCATATTGCTATCTAGAATAAAATTGGAGTTCTAAGGAAAGGGGGCTGATAGGTATTAAGAGAGCAACTAAGCAGCCTGTGCCATTGTGCTACTAAATTTGGGGTGCCTACTAGATGTCCAAGTGGAAGAGTTAGGGAAGCAGTATAGTATATCTTTGATATGTAAATTATTATCTACCGTTCCTTTATATTGCATTATCTTTAATTTTACTGTATAAAATATTTATTAGATCTTTCATAGATTTATTGTGCCCTTAGTCCCCCTAATTCTAGTTTCCCTATTAAGGTTTTAATTTTCTCAACCCCAAATTCTTCTCACATAGGAAGACAATTTATATAACTGAAGTGTGACTAATCATCTTAACTTTTATTTGCTTTTCTTTTTCTTATTTTTAGCCATGGCCCGAAGACGCTCTTGAACTTGTAGCTGTGAAATTCTTAGAAACACTGGAGCTTACTGAGGTTGAACGACGAGAGATAGTTCCAATCTGCAAACACTTTCACTCTTCCATTATACATCTTTCAGAAAGGTTAATATTAATAAATTTTACAATAATGCCTTGTATTTTAAAGCATCTTTTTTTGTGAAAGCCCAAAATTTTAATAGGATTTCTATGGCTTCTAAGTCTCTCCAATCATTTAATTAGTTAAGACTTGTAAGTAATAGAAAGCTGCTTGATCTAGGTTTCACAAAGAGAGGAATTTATTACAAAGATACAGGGGTGCCTTACAAAGTTTAAGGGAAAGAATACAGCTGTATCTTAGAAGTGACTGGAAGCAGGAGTTAAAAAGCCACCACAAACTCAGAAATGCTTTTTCTGTTTCTCATCCCTGTTTCTCTTGGGCATCTGCTTGCTTCTTTCTCTTTATAGACTGAATTTTTTACTTCCCAGTATATATGGAGGAAACTGTCTGCCTCTCGATTCTCAATTTTACTTCTTGCAATTCCATCTTTAGCAGAGACTGATTGGCTGTTTCCAGTTCTCTATTCCCAATTTATTCCAAAATATGATTAGCCTTGTTTGTGTCCAGTGCCCAACCCTGCTCTGATCTGCTGTGGTTATGGTGGCAGGTTTCACATAACAAACATTTCTCTTGGGGCACTGGTTGGAAGTTCTCAGACAAGGAGGGAGATAGTTGGTGGGCTGTGGATGCCTTAAAAGTGTAAGTTTTACCTCTGTTCATCTCTGAGATCCTCATTTCAAAGGTGCTCATAGTATATTGCCAGAGTTTTACAGCCAGCTAGCATGTTTGGCTTGGACAATTAACACCAATCAGTGGGCTCTAGTCTACATATTTGATGTGAAACATCATTGCATCCATTGTTTTTATGTGTATGGGTAGTAGTCTTATATTTCTGGCCAAACCCCGTTCAACCAACATGTGACACGTGTGCAAGGAATGATGACTCATTCTTGCTATGCTATCTGCAGGCCCCTTTCCTACTATACTTGTGTACAGTATCTTGGGTCCCTTAAATCCTCCTGGCATATGAAACATGTAAAAAGACCTTCCTATATCCTTCTTGCTATAGTTCTCTTTTGAGACATACCTTTGTTGATTTGTGCTTTTTAACTACACCATTACTATTTGATATTTTGTAGACAAGAAATTAGGAAATGGTTCTGTGTAATATTCTAGGATTTTGTAAACTTCAAGTATTCAGCAGCTTCTGAATAAAATTAACCTTTATTCTTAAATGTTTGTTGTTAATGCTATGTCGAATTTACTTCTTACTTTATAAAATCCATTACTTATAGTAAGATATGCTATCTGCCTCTCTTTTAGGTTCTTGCACGTGTTAGGACGACATAACTATGTTACTGCTACTTCTTACCTTGAACTTATTGCCTCATTTCGACAACTTTTGACTGAGAGGCAACAAACTGTAATGGAAGCAAAACAGCGATATGTGAATGGACTTGACAAATTAGCTTTTGCTGAGTCTCAGGTAAATTTGAGGAGCTGCGCAAATGGTAATACATAATGGGAAATAGAAGAGCTATAATTTATTGAGAATATATTATGTGCCAGGTACTGTGTTACGTGCTTCATGTGCATTCCTTCAGTTATTCCTCATAACAACTCCATGAGGTAGACACTTTTATGATCCTCATTTTACAGATGAGTAAAGTGAATTTTACAGAAGTTCACTGAGTTTCCCAGACCACACAGACTCAAATACACCGAGCTTTATTCTTAATTTTTTGGCATTTGGAGAGAATATAATGTCAGGGTTGACTTTTTATTGTAATAGCTGGTTAAATATAAGATTGGTTTTTTTTTAAATGAGTCAAGTGCTAGTAATACTTATTAGCATTATTTCAACATAGACAACAGAGTGTTGGGGTGGTCTGGATGCACTGTATACCAGGCACATAGTATAATCGGGATAGCCCAAGCTGCCACCTTTTTTCTATCTGATTTTCTTCCTCAACAACTGCATTCTTCCACTGCCCTGTCATACTCAAGGAAGATAAAGTCTTTTGTGAAGAAAACTGGCCACACTCTCATGGTTTTGTTTATCATGTAAAGAACTGGAAAAAAAAAAAGTTAAGGTTTTCTGTCCCCAATACCTTATGATACATTTAAGTTTCAATTTTCTCTGTTTGGCTTCTGTAGCTACTGTAGTTATGAAAACTAATGACAAATTGTTTACTTAGGTTGGTGAAATGAAAATAGAGCTTGTTCAGTTACAGCCCAAATTGGAGGAAGCTAAAATTGAAAATGCACATATGATGCAGGTAAAGTATCCTGAATTTTTAAAAACTGATGTCAGAGGACAATTGAAATATGTAAAATCAGCCTTGAAAATAAGCTTAATTTTTTTGCCACTAGATCTTAGGGATGTTACCCTTTTCAGTTGACTCATTGGGTTCCATGTGGTTTCTGTTGTTTTTGAAGAGAGATGGGGAGCCCATTACCAAATTAGGTCACGTGTATTTACATTTCTCCTCATTTTATCCTTCAAAATGATATGTCGGGTTCCCTAATCCTCAATGTTCTTTCGTCTCTAGGATAGAGAAAGCATTAGGATGTTTAAGGAAATGTCTTTATTTTTTCCTTTCTTTTCTTTAGATTATTGAGATAGAATCTGCACAAGTGGAAGCTAAAAGAAAGTTTGTGAAATCTGATGAAGAGATAGCCAGTGGAAAGGCTGAAGAAGCCCAAGCTCTGAAAAATGAGTGTGAAAGTGATCTAGCTGAGGCGATTCCAGCTTTGGAAGCAGCTCTGTCTGCACTGGATACACTAAAGGCAAGTGTTTGAATTAGCTTGTGTTTCATCAACAAAGTAAAACTGCATACAGATACTTGGTTAATTCGGTATAGTTCACTTTCAGTGGGTGGTATTATATTGTTTTTGTCCAGTCAAATGAAACTTGACTCTTAACAATTCCTTTTTGCTATACTGTTATCTTATATTTTTTGCTTTTCATATATTATTTATAATTTTCATTCAGGATATTCCAGTGGGAATGGAATAATCTCCAAGAGGCCACAGTGGTTCTGTACATGGACCAGGAGGCATATGTTAAAGAGAATGTTGAGCTACCTTTCTGCAGCCTTCTGGGCATGCATGTACAGCAAAACCTAAAGATCATTTCCAATATAGATGTGGGTCACACCTGTCTGCATTACACTATGTTGTATATGACTCTACAGGGTCTTTAGGCAAAACCAGAATAACCTCACCAAACAGAGCAGAGAGACCAGCTTCTGTTGACTAGGGAGGCCCAGTGTAGTATGGAAGTTCAGGATATTCAGACCCCATTCTTTGCCTTTTTTCCTAATCAATGCCCTAACTCAGGGGTCCCCAGCCCCCAGGCTGCAGACCGCTACTGGTCCGCAGCCTGTTAGGAATGTGGCCGCACAGCAGGAGGTGAGCGGCAGGCAGGCGAAGCTTCATTTTCCACTCTGCATCGCTCGCATTACTGCCTGAACCATGGCTTGCAGTATCACCTGAACCATCCCCCGGCCACCCTCCACCCCCAATCCGTGGAAAAATTATCTTCCACAAAACTGGTCCCTGGTGCCAGAAAGTTTAGGGACCGCTACAACTTTCACGTAAGATACCTGACAAGATGGTGAGCTCAACCTATCAGTAATTCAGCGTCTTTCAGGATCAAATTCTATATCTGATTTTCAGTTATATCAGACTTGTAGTTGTAAGACTTAAGATTGTGTTAGGGCATTTATATTTAGAAACTGTCACTGTGCTGTGAACCAGGAATTTAACCAGAATTTTAATATTAAAATTCTGAGCTTATTATTTTCTTCATGTCTGCTCTCTGTCACATTTAAAAGCCACATTCTACCCAGTAGTCTTTCTTCATTCTCTCCTTAGACGTTTATCAGAAGAGCCAATCATTTTGACAAAGTTTGTTTTTAATAGACACTCCATTCTAGACGACCATGAGCATGAATTTAGGTGACTTTTATCACTGTGTACCATGGACTTTCAGTACCACATCCTCTGATACTCACAGGATTCTTGATGCCTTTAAACACCACCAGTTCAAGTTATCAGTATCAGGTTTCCCTTTCAGTTGTTTGTACCCTTCCTAGTATCAAATACTGTATTATAGAAAAGAGTTAGGGTTCAGTTGCAGAGAAGAGAATTGACTATTTAGTGTTAGCAAAGATTCTTTAGGGAATTTTATAAATAAATTACAGAATTCTTGGAAGAGCTAAGCAAATAGATTCTAGGCCAAGCTGCCAGGAATGACTCACAAAGCTAAACTGAGGCACTAATCTACCAGAGGAATGATCCCTCTGAGTTGGAAGCCTGCAGAGCCTTCTTACAGAGCCATATTGCCTCCACCATAATCCATATCAGCCAAACAGTTGCCTCGTGCTCTGCAAGTCTCCTCACTTATTCATTCTGAATTCTAGTATCACTCAAGTGATCTTATGGTAGGACCTAACGACCTCCCACAACTCTAGCTGCATGGGAAACTAAGATAAATTTTTAGCTTTCCAGCAATTGCAAGGGAAGTCAGAAGGATACTGAAGTGGATAATAACTAACTGAATCAATTGTGTCTGTCGTAGCAATATATACCTTTTTAGAAAATAAGTTTGGAATTGGAACTTACCTCTTCTTTCATTTTTGGTGGGTAAAGCTAACATGTAAGCAAATATAGAATTAAGTCTTTATTTAACTTAGGGTTATTAACGTGGATTCCATGTGTGGGCTTGGCATGTGACTATATAAAAATTTTGTGCATGTGCGCAAAATATTTTCTCTGGAAGATTCTTAGCTGTCACCATATTCTCATAAGGACCTATGAACTCTCAAACACTTGGGAACCATTGGTTTACTGTACTTAAGTTCTCTTTTGTTAATTCTTTCATAACCATGCAAAGCAAAAAACAATTACAGTTTCAAATGAAAATTTATGCTTTTATTATTCTCCAACATTATTTTTGAAACTCTTATTATTTAAAAGTAGGCTGTTCTGAAGATACCCTGTTTTCTTTTTATTTAGCCAGCTGACATTACAATTGTGAAGTCAATGAAGAATCCTCCATCTGGTGTTAAACTAGTTATGGCAGCTGTTTGTGTTATGAAAGATATAAAACCAGAAAAAATTTCGGATCCTTCAGGAACTGGAGGCAAGGTAAAAACTAGACACAGATTTATATCATATTCATGAATGTACAGAACACTTTACAGCAACTATTATCAAATTAAATGTCAACAGTACCCAGTTCAGGGAAGACATATTGTTTTCCAGATTATATGTATCCTAGATAAAGCTAAGGCAGTATAGCATCAGAAAAATGTAGTTCTAGTTGTTTCCATCTCCTTTTCTGTCTATGCAGAATTCCCCACTGTCATGGGGTAGGGTTGAATGAACAGTGAGACACCTGTGCTTTTCCAGCTAAGAGTCTCAAGAACGTGATATGCTTATACAGGTGTTGTTTCTGAGCATTCAAAAAATTCTGCTGTTAAGCAGTACAGTGACATTGTTAGAAGCATTTGCTCTGGAGCCAGAATGTCTATATTCAGAAATTCTGACCCTCCTAGCAATGTGACCCTGGGGACAATGCTTAACCTCTGTGGAACTGTGTAAAAAGAGGATTGTCCTAGTACCTGCCTCACAAAGTTAATGCAAGGATTAGATTAGTTAATACATATAAAGCTCTTACGTATAAGGCCTTAAAACAGTAAGCTGTTTATAATAATAAATATTACACATTTATTACTAAACGTTAGCTGTTGTTATTACAATTATTATTCACAGGTATCTCCCTTAAAAAAGATGGTGTAACATCTATCCTAAACTAAATTTATAGACTTATTTTCTTTTCAGGTTTTTACAATACCTAGGTTTGAATTCCTGAATTGGAGAATTGGGATTTTTTTTTTGGCCATTCTATCCTTCGTTGACATAATAAAGATAAAGAAAATAAACAGGCTCTTACCTTAACAAGTTATTCTCACTTACGCACATACAGATAGACATACACACACACACATACACCCCATCAGGCTTCTGAAATTAATAAAAAGAATGTTCAGCTACTTATTTAACACCTTTTATTAGCACAAGTACCATGTGCTTTATCTTATAACTGACAGAGCAGTGTATAATCTTTGTCTTTCTGCTTTCTCTTCTTTATTCCACTTGGGAAGTCTAGGTAGGTGAGGAGATTTTCTATAAGAAAAATATTTGCTACCTGTTTTAGTCCATTTGGGCTACTATATAACAAGTTACCACAGATAAGGGTGGCTTATAAACAACAAAAATTTATTTCTCACACTTCTGGAGGCTGGGAAGTCCAAAATCAAGACTACAGTAGATTCAGTGTCTGGTGAGGGTTCACTTCCTGGTTTATAGACTACCATCTCTTTATTGTGTCCTCACATAGTGGAAGGGTGAGGGACCTCTCTGAGGTCTATTTCTCAGACCAAGGACCACCTCCCAAAGACCCCACCTCCAAATACTATTACACTGGGGAGTAGGCTTCAGCATACGAATTTGGGGAAAGGACACAAACTTTCAGTCTATGGCACTACCTTTCTGGTTTGAAAGTCAAGATTAATGGAAAATAAAAGTTGAAATTAAAAAAATATATTTTCTTATATGAAAATTGTTATGGTGTTTATACCAGCTGCTTTTCTTAAGTTTTCTAAATAGAAATAATCATATCTTTTGCTTTTAATGTTTAATTTTTAATAATAAATTCAATATATAAGTTCATATACATATTTTATATATTTGCTATACTTAAATATCTGCTATACATGTTCTCAGGGAGCAAAGTCTCTTTATTTCATTTCCAAGGAGATGTAGGTTTATATTTTGAAAGTACAGTGTATAGTTTCTCTGGATTAATATATCTTAAACCTCAAGAAAAGTTTTATATCAAGATATTTAATTCACATCTAATAAGTTTCCATAAATTTTATTTATAGATATTAGATTACTGGGGACCTAGCAAAAAACTTCTGGGAGATATGAATTTCCTAAGAGATTTGAGAGAATATGACAAGGACAACATTCCGGTGAGTTTCATTGGATTTTTTCTACAAATGTAATTTTGCCAAGATGTATAAAATCTTTAACATTTTGCAATATTATATAAAACGTAAGAAGATAGTCTGTCTTTAGAATTAAGATAATAAATAAATGAATATTATATTTATTAATGACTATATTATGAATTCTCATAATACATAAAACCTCTCCTCTTTCAGACCATCAAAAGTCATTGAATAAATTACTGTTTTAGTGTATTATTGACATGAAAGAGTTCTCCAAGTGTCTTCTAATAGTTTATTTCTTAATAAATTGGATATACAAATTTGTGAGGTAAAAAAGTATAGTTGTTTTTCATCCAAACTTCTATTTATTTATGTTTAATTGTTCTTTTTCCTTATTTCCATATGTTTTCCCAAACTATACAAGTCTTTTAAATTTTTTGGAAGAAATACCTTGTTTCACTATCTGTAATAAGTTTGCATATTTTGCTCACAAAAATGACTGTTGCAATTATGCTTATTTTAAAAATATCTCAAAGTGCTCACTTTGGTTTTTAAAGGCAACATAACTTTTTTATATACTTTTTTCTACTATGTATGATTAATTTTTCATCTATGGTTGCGTGATATATGTTGAAATTTTAAGATCTAAATCTTTGTTTTATAGGTGACTATTATGCAGAAGATTCGTGGTGAATACTTAACAAACCCTGAATTTGATCCCCCTAAGGTTGCTAAAGCTTCCTCTGCAGCTGAGGGTCTGTGTAAGTGGATCATGGCTGTGGAAGTGTATGACAGAGTTGCGAAGGTATTTTGAGGATCAGCACATCCATTTTGTGTTGAAATATTCCCATAAGTTAAAATCTATGCCAATATTTACTAGTTAAGAAGTTTCTAAAAGTGATACCACAAAGAATTTGTCCTGCTGCAGCATAATCATCAGACATTAACTGAGTATCTAGTACATGAAGAGAATACTTATATGTGACATAACCTGTTTGGGACTAGTGTAAGTGAGAGCAGGGATGATCATTGAAACTGGCCAGACTGACCTATAGCTACAGGGAGCTGGGGCAAAAGAGAATTAAGTTTTATGAGGGGACAGCAGAAGCAAAGAAAAATCCAAAACACTAAGGGCAAAGTGGCAGATTAAAATCTTGATGCAAAGGTCAGAAGTAAGAAATTCCAGTAAGGTTAAGAGGCGGAGCGTGGAATCAAGCCATGGCATGCAGTGATAGGGAGTCTTTTTTGGAGTACCCACTGAGGCCAAATTCCTGGGAGAGCAGAGAATGGTTAAGAGCATTTTGTAAATTTGACTAGCAAAGGACCAAGGAAACACTGGCCTTGCCCTCAGCAGCTTGCAGAATTCTACCAAGGGGAGCAGGAAATATAAATAAAAATACCCAAGGAAATACATGATAGCATGTGTTTAGAACAACCTCAGAGTATAGGATGAGTGATCAGGCTGTAATGATTGAGAAGATATTCTTAATAAAGTATATGTACCTGTAGAGAGGTACAGACTGTGACTGTAAATTTCAGGGGAGTAGAACTTTATACACCTGTTAAAGAAATAAAATTAATTTTTTAAAATAAATTTACTTTATTTTTATTTTTTTTCGGCTGTGTTGGGTCTTCATTGCTGCGCGCAGGCCCTCTGTTGTTGCGGCGAGCGGGGGCTACGCTTCGTTGCGGTGCACAGGCTTCTCACTGCAGTGGCTTCTCTTGTTGTGGCACACGGGCTCAGTAGTTGTGGCTCATGGGCTCTAGAGTGCAGGCCCAGCAGTTGTGCTGCACAGGCTTAGTTGCTCCGCGGCATGTGGGATCTTCCTAGACCAGGGCTCGAACCCATGTCCCCTGCATTGGCAGGCGGATTCTTAACCACAGCGCCACCAGGGAAGCCCTAAAATTAATTTTAATGGCTGTTCTTCCATTTGAAAATCTTGTCCCTCCCCATAGTAATCTCAGCAGGTTGGCGAGCTCTCAACTCAGCTAATTTACACATGTGGAATCTTCTGGATCCTTTCTATAAAGTTGAGAATCTAAGGTGTTCAGGTTCTTTTCCGACTTTCCACTCTACACCTCCACACTGCTTTTTTTTTTTCTTCTTCTTTTTTTTGCGGTACGCGGGCCTCTCACCGCTGCAGCCTCTCCCATTGCGGAGCGCAGGCTCAGCGGCCGTGGCTCACGGGCCCAGCCGCTCCGTGGCATGTGGGATCCTCCCGCACCGGGGCACGAACCCGTGTCCCCTGCATCGGCAGGCGGACTCTCAACCACTGCACCACCAGGGAAGCCCCACACTGCTATTTTTTAATTCTGATGCACCTGTCTCATGTTGTTATGGAGGGGTTGAAGGGAGATATCCAGCAAGGTCTTCTCCAAAGTCCAAAGTAGAAAGTGGAGCTTCCTAATTCAATATCTGATCCTTTTTTTTTTTTTTTTTTTTTTTTTGTCTGCGCTGGGTCTTGGTTGCTGTGTGCAGGCTTTCTCTAATTGCAGTGAGTGGGGGCTACTATTCGTTGCAGTGCACAGGCTTCTCATTGCAGTGGCTTCTCTTGTTGCGGGGCAGGGGCTCTAGGCACACAGGCTTCAGTAGTTGTGGCATGCGGGCTCAGTAGTTGTGGTTCCTGAGCTCTAGAGCACAGACTCAGTAGTTGTGGCGCACGGGCTTAGTTGCTCTGTGGCATTTGGGATCTTCCCAGACCAGGGCTCGAACCTGTGGCCCCTGCGTTGGCAGGATGATTCTTTTTTTTTTTTCTTTTTTTTTTTTTTTGCGGTAGGCGGGCCTCTCACTGTTGTGGCCTATCCCTTTGCGGAGCACAGGCTCCGGACGCGCAGGCTCAGCAGCCATTGCTCGCGGGCCTAGCCGCTCCGCGGCATGTGGGATCTTCCTGGACCGGGGCACAAACCCGTGTCCCCTGCATCCGCAGGCGGACTCTCAACCACTGCGCCACCAGGGGAGCCCGGCAGGAGGATTCTTAACCACTGCGCCACCAGGGGAGCCCCAATATCTGATTCTTTGCCTCACTCTTCCTCTAACCCTTCAGCTCATTCACGGCAATGTACCAGAAGACTTAGGTCTCCCTTCTTTCAAATGGACATATACTCTCTTTGGTCATCTTGTAAATTCCTTCTACTAGTGGCTTATAGTACACTCTGATCAAGTTGGCCAAACCCCATTCTTGATATATTGATACTAATGAGCATAATAAAATAAGAAATTTAGAAAATTCTTTTTCTCTCAACAAAGTGTCACTTTTCAAGATTTGTTGAGGAAAATTCAGTTTTGGTAGTGAAGCTGAACACCGAGACTTTATTTCTCTTTGTATTACTGCTACTGTCTTAATCCCCTCAAGGCAAATGTAAGCCTCAGCTGACTGGGAAGACATTGAGAATTTCCAAGCTGACTTGGAAATGCCAAAAAAAAAAAAAAAAAAAGCACTTTCATGTACTTTTAAGCATTTGTAACTCCTGTTACATGTTTTTCTATTTTTTTTGCAGCAGTTGAATGGCAACTCCTCATTATTTTGAGATATTTTGCTATATATTATGCTATTCTTGCTACATATTATGACATTTTATTAGTCCAGAATAACTTGCCTATTTTATAGATAACAGTTTGCTAGTCCAGAATGATTTTATATATTTTATAAAACATAGGAATATATTTTACTTTATCTGCATATAAAAATATGATGTAAGATTTAAGGCATTTAAAATTTGTATAATTTATTGTTATAAGTGATAAATGTATTTATAATCATAAATAAACATTTAAAATTCATAATATCTATAAAGGATTATGTCGATTGTCAGTTTTATATAGTACACATTATAGCTGCATATATTGTTCCCAAACAGGTAGTGGCTCCTAAGAAAGCCCGCTTAACAGAAGCTCAGAAGTCCTTAGCTGAGACAATGGAGCTTTTGAATCAGAAGAGAGCAGAACTAGCAGAAGTAGAACATCATCTGGAAAATTTACAAGCAACATTTCTTGAGAAAACTGAGGAAAAGGCTCGTTTAGAAGACCAGGTGGAACTCTGTGCTAAGAAACTTGAAAGAGCCTCAAAACTAATTGGAGGACTAGGTGGAGAAAAATCAAGGTCAGATTTCTACTCCTTTTAACAATATTTTAAAATGTCGGGCTTGAATATGTGACTTTCTTTGGGTATTTATTATGATTACTGATTTTTAAATGGCTGGTTGAGATTGTGGGACTTTCTATAAAGCACCTGACTAAGCTTCTCCTAACAGAATATCAGTGTCAAGGATGGTGTTTGCAACTTGCTTTCAAATGTTAAAAAAAGAGAGAGAGAGAGAGAGAAAGAAGCAAATAAAACAAATGATAGGGCTTCCCTGGTGGTGCAGTGGTTGAGAGTCTGCTTGCTGATGCAGCGGACACGGGTTCATGCCCTGGTCCGGGAAGATCCCACATGCTGCGGAGCGGCTGGACCTGTGAGCCATGGCCACTGAGCCTGCGCGTCCGGAGCCTGTACTCCGCAGTGGGAGACCCGCGTACCACAAAAAAAAAAAAAAAAGATAATTTTTAAGTGGTGAGTATGTGGGTGATCATTGTGCAATTCTTTCCAATTTTATGTATGTTAAAATTTTTCATAATAAAATGTTTGGGAGTAGTGGATATATGGTTCATTTTGTTAAATTTATTTCGGATAACTGACTTGGTATAACAAAGCCAGTTAGCTTTATTTTAATCTATTTATTTTTACTGGCCAGCCAACTATCATAGTTATTAACTATATTTGTTGAATGAATAGCATGATAAAGTTACATACTTTTGACAATACTTTGTAGCATAGATTGGATGGTTTTGTAATGCACTTTTTATTGTAAAGGTTTCATTAAATGCAAAAAAATATCAACCTTAACATTAGTATGTCAGCTGCTATACAACTTAAATGTAATTTTTGGTAATGAATTGCAAATGTTCCTATGTTTTTCAGGAACAAGTAGCAGGGCCACTAGACTAAATCATCCTGATTAAAATTATTAGACAAAATGCTGGTGGTTTTTTTGTTTTTGTTTTGCTTATTCTGAAAGAACAAGTCCTGTAAGAAATGCCTAATATTCTAATAATCAAAGGTAGATTATCATTTGTATAACATAGATATATATTATAGCATGTTAGAGCTAGAAGGGACCCAACCTCCTTGCTTATAGATAAGCAAGTGCCCAACATTTCATGGCATTTTGTTAGAGTTTGGACTAAAAGCCCCTAGCTCTTTCGATTACTATCTTAGATCATTCTCTATGGTGAGGCTATTTTGCCTTTGATTAATCTCCCAGATGGTCTCAAGCTGCAGATGACCTTCAGATAGTATATGAAAATTTGACTGGTGATGTCTTAGTATCAGCAGGAGTAATAGCCTACCTTGGTGCTTTCACTGCTGGCTTTCGACAAACATGTACAGAAGATTGGAGCATGTTGTGCAAGGTAATGGTTTTATATTTCATGTTTCTTTATATAGAACACTTAAAGTATGTGTTGGGGTATTTGGGGGGAAAAGATGATAATAAAAACAGAGAAGGGGAGAAATGACTGAAAATAGGGGGTTTTTCTTTTTTTCTTCTTGTTTGATCAGTAAAATACTTCCATAGTCCAACTTTCCTTTCAGTTTTCTTTTTGTTCTTTAGAATTATTAAACAATATCTAATAACAATTAAATCAGTATTTTAATGTTAACAATACTTCAATCAACAAGACAATGAAAACATCAAAAGAAATTTGTTTATTTCTTACAGCAGAAAAACATCCCATGTTCAGAGGAGTTCTCATTGAGTAAGACCCTGGGTGATCCAGTAAAAATTAGAGCTTGGAATATTGCTGGATTGCCTACAGATACTTTCTCCATAGACAATGGAGTGATTGTTAATAACTCCAGGCGTTGGTAAGGAACATAAAGTATTTATTTTTCAATTATTTTATTTTAAGGTTTTCAAATATAGAGAAAAGTTGAAAGGATTTTAAAGTGCCTGTATAGCTACTACTTCCTAGATCCTGCAACTAACATTTTATTATTCTTATCTATCCCTCTATCCATCCATCAACTCATCCTTTTTCATGTATTTCAACATATGTTGCAGACATGGATTTACTTCCTTCCAAATACTTCAGCATGCATATCTTTAACTAAAGTTCAATATTTGTTTTTTTTTCTTTTGAGGTAAAATTTACATACAATGAAATACACAAAACTTAAAACTATACCATTCAATGAGTTCTAACAAAAGTATGCACTTGTGCAACCCAAACCTCTGTCAAGGTATAAAACATTCTCTTTTGTCCCTTCCCAATAAATCCCCACCCTCATCCCATAGGAAATTATTATTCTGATTATTTTCCATCACAGGTTAGTTTTGCCTATTCTAGAACTTCATATTAATGGAATCATACTGTATGTAGTCTTTTGTATAAGGCTTTTTCCACACAGCATAATCTTACTAATTTTTGTGCTGAGTAGTATTCCATTACATGACTATATAACTTTATGCATTTTCCTGTTGATGGACACTGGGCCGTTGGCAGGTTTTGGCTATTCAATGTATTTATTTTAACTAGGTATTTCTACCCATTTTCATGATACTATAACAATAATTTATGCAATTTCATGTATATCTTTTTCAACACTATCACTGATAGTGTGACAACTATATGAGTTTTCCAAATGGTTTTATTGTTATCCTTTTATTTGTATCACTTTCAAAAACTTGGGAAATTACTCTCATCTGAGAAATAGTTTCTTATAAATGGTTATTTAGTCATGTTGTCATCTAATTTGAGTCTTTTCTTGGGATCTTATGTCAAATATACTATGATAGATACTATTGAGTTCTGATATTCATGAGGTATTTTGTAAGTGCCTTATATCCTCACAAATTCCTATGAGTTAGTTCTTATTGTTCCATTTTACAGATGAGATGACTGAGGCCCACAGTGATTTAGTAATTTGAAATTTAGTGAGATAACTGAGCTAATAAATGGTGGAGTAAGAATTTGAACCCAGGCAATTTAACTTCCAAATCCTTGTTCTTATTTATTATGTTAAGTGAAATGTGGAATAGGGTATCACATTTGCTACCTTTATAACTGTAATGGAAATTTCAGTCTTCTTTTGGGATATAAGATACATTAAAGATACTAGGAAATCTTACATTCTAAAAGTTTGAGGTATTGTTTGCTATATTCTTTGGGAACCTTACTAGATACTTCAAGACGTCTAAGTCTCCTTTATATTGATAGTATCGTTTTACTGAAATACTGATGTATGTGTTTTGAGTGCTTATCCACTCAAAATTTTACTTGAGAGTGAACATCCTTAGGTTGAAACTTCTAGGCAATTAGTAAAATTTATTACAATCTGAGGAAGTGTAATTAGCTATTCCAGAAAATGTGTTCTCTTGTAAAGCAGGGCAAGTTCTATTTAACAGAATATTTGACCCTGAGTATTCTGTTTTAGAACTCTTTTCTATGCATTTCGTGGCCATTCAGATTTTTTAAATTGCAGTTCAAAAATGCTATTAGGATATCTATAAGGCTTAACTGAAATCCAGGGAAACCAGAGGTTTCAGGATTGTATGTAAATTGAAGAAAACAATCTGTCATTTTCTGACAGAAAGATGACTCTTCTAATACAGTAATATTTCAATGGTGTTACTCCTTTCTACCTGTTGTTTTTGGACTGGCTGGTCAATAAGTCATGGACTGGGTCTGTTCTGAGGGATGAGTCTCCATCCTTATAGACCTGACTTCACTTCTTGCCATTTGGGACCAATGTGTTCATCTATGGCTATCATCCTTCTGGACACTGTAAGTGACCACAGAGGCTTAATCTCTTCTCTCTGCCTCCTAACAGCAGAACCCAGTAATGTAACTAACGTTCACTCTTTTGGCTACTCACTTTAGAGTATCTTAAGTGTACCTCAGAGAAAAGTTGAGCCAGCAGGCTTTTGTAATGTGAAAATTGGTATCTCTCCCAATCAGTCTCAATCTCTCCCTCTGTCTCTCTTTCTCTCCCTCACTGTAGGACCTATTTTCTGTGTTTTTCTCTGTGCAGCTGCTTCATTAGTCTGTCTCTGATTATATGCTGATTCTGTTCTTCTGTACACATGGCCATTCGCTAATGAAGCCTTAGTTCCTAAGTTCACAAAACACATCAGTTGAATAATATACATTAAGCAGAACCATTAAGTACAAGTTCAAATTCCCATGAGAGAAAAATCTGATTAGTATAGTGTGGGACAAATATCCATACTAGGTCTTGTACCTATGGCTGGGGGCCAAGCCACTGTAGTAACACACATGAGTAGGTCAAGAATATAGTTCTCAGAAAAAGAGTCGTGAACTGGGAAAGCAGTTTACAATTAGGACCCTGTTGCTTGCTTCTTTTTGCATCTTTGGATGTGATGAAAGGTAAGGATCTAATTTTATTTATTTATTTTCTAATGATAACCATTTACCCCAGCAGCATTTATTGAGTTATTCTTCCTTTCCTCACTGATTTGTAATGCTATCTTTGTCCCTTCAGTCTTTCATTTAGTAAGGACTTGTGAATTGGTCTGAAAATGTCTTTGTTTTTCTCCTCATTTTATTTTTTCTTTAATTTTATGTCAGGTTTATTGAGATATAATATATACAATAAAATTCACCCTTTTTAGGTACAGTGTTTTATGAATTTTGATTAAGGCCTATGGTCATATGATCCCTGCCATAATCAAGATTCAGAACATTACCAACCATTTGAAGCTTTTTAATGGGAGGGATTACATGACTTTTTTTCTGTTTTTTAAGATAGAGATATAATTGATATACTTCTCACTTGTAATCAGAGTATTTAGATCAGTTATACTTAATGGAATTATTGATACATTTAGATTTAAATCTACTGTCTTACAAGTTCTTTTCTGTTTGTCTCATCTGTTCTTTGTTCCTTTCATCTTTTTTCCACCTGGCTTTGGATTAATTGAATTTTTTTATGATTCCATTTTATCTCCACTATTTGCTTGTTGGTTATATATTCCCTATTTTAAGTGTTTGCTCTAGAGCTTACAATATACATCTTTAGTTTCTGAATACTTTCAGATAGCAATATACTGCTACACATATAGTATAAGAATCTTTCAACAGTATAGTTCCAATGTCTCTCTCCTATTTACTGTGCTGTTATTGTATATTTTATTTTTCATATGTCATAAATCCCACAATACACTGTTACTATTTTTGCTTTAGACAGTAATTATGTTAGGGTGATTAAATATAAGAAAAATGTCTTTTATGTTTATGTTCATTTTTTCCCCATTTTTGGACTTTTTGATTGTTTTTTTTTTGGGGGGGGCCTTGTGGTGGCACGGCTTACACGATCTTAGTTCCTCAACCAGGGATTGAACCTGGGTCACAGCAGTGAAAGAACCAAGTCCTAACCACTGGGCTGCCAGGGAATTCCCTTAGACTTCTTAATTTCTTTATGTTTCTAACTATTTTCATATGTCTTCTGCCTGACAAATATTTTTCAGCACTTCCTGAGTACAGGTCTATTGGCAATTAATTCATTTAGCTTTTTTTCTTTATTTCATCTTCATTTTGAAAGATATTGTTTGCTGGGTTTAGAATTCTGAGTTGACAGTTTTTTGGATTCTTTTGGTTTTCCTTCTTTCCTTTGAAGATGTCACTCCAGGGCTTCCCTGGTGATGCAGTGGTTGATAGTCCGCCTGCTGATGCAGGGGACACGGGTTCATGCCCCAGTCCAGGAAGATCCCACATGCTGCGGAGCTGCTGGGCCCATGAGCCATGGCTGCTGAGCCTGTGCATCCGGAGCCTTTGTTCCGCAACGGGAGAGGCCACAACAGTGAGAGGCCGGCGTACTGCAAAAATAAATAAATAAATAAATAAATGAGAATAAAACTCCTTTTCACTTTTTTCTCACAGGAATTTTGTGAAGATTAATCCTGATAATGTACATGAAACACTTTGTACAGATTTATGGTGATGTTTATTATGTAAATTATATAATTTTAAAGAAATCTCAACATCTATTTATTCCCCTCAGAATATTTCTTATTATATTCTAGGCCTTTAATGATTGACCCCCAGGGTCAAGCCAATAAATGGATCAAAAACTCTGAGAAAGAAAATCAGCTTAGTGTTATTAAGCTATCAGATTCAGACTATATGAGAACACTGGAAAACTGTATTCAGTTTGGAACTCCACTTCTATTAGAAAATGTTGGTGAAGAACTGGATCCATCTTTGGAGCCTTTACTACTTAGACAAACTTTTAAACAAGGTAGAAATCAATTGATATTAGTTGGTAGAACTGAAATGTGATTGGATTATCTCTGAGGCAAGAAAAGCACTACATATTTTAATAATAATGTTAATGCAGAACTTCTGTGTCATTGTTATACATAAAAGGAAATTTGGAACAAGTATCAGATATTCTAAAGTAAATACCTTCATTGCCTTAATGACTGTTACCTAGACTGTTGTTCAGTAGAGAACATGAAGTTGAAGCCAGCCTGAAATTCCTTTATCTTGTGACCAAGGACCACACAAAGTCCATTACTCTAAATAGTAGTGGTTAATGTGGACCAGAGTTGACTTTAGGTAAACGTTGCCCACCATATATCTTTCTGCTTATAAAAATTTTATCTCTGTCAAACTCTAGTACTTTTAAGAGCTTTAGTAATATATAAATAATTTTGGAATCATTATTGAAAAGTAATGGAAGAAGTAAGATCAAAAGAAATCTTGATTTAGAAGGCTCCATGACAACCAGAGAAAATGTCTTATAGTACCCCAGAATTAATGAGTCCTGCTGTATAATTGCTTACTTGCCTCTGTGTTATGTGTGACTTTTGCAACACCTTTTTGTATTCTATTTGAAATTACTTTATGACTTTTTACTTGTAACCTAGGAAGGGCTTTAACGTAGGGGGGATGGGCTATGTAACTTTGGCTTATTTATTCTGCATTTTTTTTCTGAAATACAGGTGGCATTGATTGCATCAGACTTGGTGAGGTCATTATTGAGTATTCCTTTGATTTCAAGTTTTATATCACCACAAAGCTGAGGAATCCACACTATATGCCAGAGCTGGCTACAAAGCTATCTTTGCTCAATTTCATGATAACTCCAGAAGGACTTGAAGATCAATTACTAGGTATTGTTGTTGCAAAGGAGAGGTACGTGTTTTTTTAGATACTTCCAGGGGGTATAGAGAGGAATATTTGTAGGCCATTAATACTTTTGTTATGTGATTATTTTGAAACCTTATCAAAATTTTGTATTTTGTCATTATAAATTAAATAAGTATTTAATTCTTTAAAATAGCCATTCTATAACAAGTAAGTTATAAACCAGCCATGTTATATTGGGCTTTTAGTATGGGTAGCAGGATTCAGGTGATATGCCATGACTTCTGACTTGTATCTGACTGTTTGAGCCAAAAAATTTCATCCCTAGGAATGTATGCTACAGACAAAATCAGAAATGTGTTCAAAGACATATATAGGATATTATTGAAACAAGAAAATACTTAGGACAAGAATGAAAAAGCAGGATACAAACCTATATATGGTAGGGATAATATTTGTTTTTAAAAAGTTAATGCATGAATGGATATCCATATATACCAAAAAAAGATTGAGAAAGAATACACCAGAATATTGACAGTGATAATCCTTAGGAGTGGTAAGATTATGGATAATTCTTATTATTTTCTTTATACTTTATATATTTTTCCATTACTAGCATGTATTATTTTTTAAATGAGAAAAAATACTATGATACCTAGAAGGGCTACTAGTAAAGAATTGTTTCCTGAAGGAAATCTTTGATTCCACTTGAAGCTTAATATAACACTATCAAGTAGTCTATTACATGAAATCAAATTATAAGTGAAAATATGTACCATGAAGTACTTCTGTTATTTTCAATATTTATCCCACTTGTGCAGTATCCAAGACAGAACCAGGTCATAACATATTCTATAACATGGTGAATTATGTTATTTTGAAGTTTCATACCGTCATTGTTAAGATATAAGTGCGAGTTTTGTCTTTTACTTGAAGAGCCAGTTGTAGGATGAGTCATCTTTTCTGTCTCCTATTGTAGAAGAGATGATGAAAATGGGACTGAATGTGATTAAGCCAAGGAATAGATAAGAAATCTCATATTCTGAGTTTCTTTTCCAGTTCTTATTCTCACACAACAAGCTAAGCCATATGGATAAATTTAACATATTCTTAGACTTACTGTAGTATATGTTATTGCCACATTTTACATATATGTAATTAATGCTTTTTTTTGCTTGAATTTCTCAAATTATTGTTTTCATGGGAGTATTTTTTTCCTTAGGTTAGGATAAAGAGATTAATCATCTTAATTTGTATTATATGTCTACAAAATTATTTAACTGTCTACAAAATTGTGATATCTAATATTTGGATAAAATACTACAAATTTAGACTAAATGTTTTATCTTTTTAGACCAGAATTAGAAGAAGAACGAAATGCTCTTATTCTTCAGTCTGCAGCTAATAAGAAACAGCTAAAAGATATAGAGAAAAAAATTTTAGAAACATTATCATCTTCAGAAGGGAACATTTTAGAAGATGAAAGTACAATTAAAGTCTTAGACTCTGCTAAATTGATGTCCAATGAGATAACAAAGAAACAACAGGTGAAAAAAGAATCCTAGAAATTTTTAGATTCTTACGAGTCCAATGGGCCCCCGCTCCCTAAGGAAAGTGCTAATACTAGGCTTATGGGAAGAGGAAAAGAATTCATAAAACATCAAAAGATAGAAACTAATTTTAAACTCATAAGAGAATATCTTATACTGTTGAATCATTCAAAACCTGGTGTCATCTATGTGGCACCTATACACAGAAGAAATAAATTTGGAATGAAAAAAATTTTAAACACACTTTTTATTATTGCGTAGGTAGGGTAAGCTAGTCAGGTTCATTCAAATTTTAATTGACTCTTCACCTAAAACTTAAGTTTGAGAATATGGCTTGCCTCTGTTCCTGGTTGGAACTTAAGATGTGTGAAGGTAATTGCTGGTTAGTTGGACAGTAAGTGGTTCTAGGAACTAATAAGGATGATCTTCTGACATTGCCTTGTCTTTTGTCTGGGAGAGAGGTATGAGAGTTGGGAGTGGCAGGTAGAGGAAGGAAGACACATACAATAATGTACTTATTGCAAATTCATCTAACACAGCTAAATGGTATTTTTATATTGCATCTTTTAAAAAATATAATCCTACAGTGTTATGGGTGGAAGAAGCCTTAGCTATTTGTCATCTTTAGCATTTCATAGTTGAGAAAAGTAGGGCCCAGAAAAAGTAGTTAAGGCCCAAGTTCACACAATGAAATGATAATACAGAATGACTTTAGTAGGCTAACTTTACTGATTTTCAGACCTTTCAATCCTCCTTGGCCCACCCAATGAATTAAACACATCTTAATATTGGCGTAATTACAAAATAAAAAGAAACCTAAATAGAAATTTCACTAATTGCTCAGCATCCTTCTGTTTGCACCCTACCCCATGCACCCCAGTTTTGGGGTAGAGGATTTCCAAAAGGTCTAGGCACCTTTCCCCTTGGGATGGGTTTAGTTTTATGTGAATGTGATGGTAATGACTCTCTCTAGCCAGGTGTACCGTTTTGTTTTGTGTTTGTGTTTTTCATTTCAGGAGAGCCTAAAGGAGTAGTGTCTTAGAGTAATATGCTGTGGTAGCCTCCCATCTGGGGACCATGGCTGAGATATTCTATAATGTCTGCCTTACCAATTAATGTTCGTCAGAGCAGAACCCATTCCTCATTTTCCTCTCACCACAGTGTTTTTTCAAAGGGAAGAAAAGACAGGAAGCATTTATCAGCTTATTTCCTATTAGACTCAAAGAGGAAAGTAGATATCAATATTTATTGGTTCAAATACTTCATCTTACAAAAAGAGAGAAATTTAATCATAATGTCTTTTTGACTGGGTCTAATTAATCATTACAAGCGTAATTTAGAATTCACTATATATTTTGATTTAAAACATGCTCTGTATCTGGCCCTGACTTCTATCTACCCACCCACCCAGATGTAAGAAAAACCATCTTCAGAGCAAAGTGTTCCCACATAGTCTAAAATCTGCTTTTCCCTTTTATCCCAACCCATAAGATTAAACAAACACAAACAAAACTTTAAGAATTTGTCCTGGACTTCCCTGGTGGCGTAGTGGATAAGACTCTGCACTCCCAATGCAGGGGGCCTGGTTCGATCCCTGGTCAGGGAACTAGATCCCACATGCATGCTGCAACTAAGAGTTCACATGCCACAACTAAGACCCTGTGCAATTAAATAAATAAATATTTTTTTAAAAAAGGAATTTGTTCTATAAGTTTCAAAGCCTTCCCTCCTTGCAAAAGTTGTCTTGGTTGAAGTTTAGTCTTGTGGATTCTTGGAAAGTATAATATATATAAATAGCACAGCCCAGGAAATTTTTACAAATAATAAATTCTCCTCTTTTAACATCATATGCTCACAATGTTTATTTGTTAGAAAATGTCTTGTCCTTTGATTTTAGGCCATTAATGGTAATTAATCAAAACTCTATATGTCTTGAGTTTAGTGTTTCATACTAAGCAGCCAAGTATATATAAATATAACACTATTTATAAATACACTGCAGATTAAGCCTTGGAACCTGAGTTAAATTATTATTTACTCTTTAAAAATAATAACAATATTTGCTAAATGTTTTTGCTTACTGTTGCCATTAATGGTAAATGGCATTTAGCTGAAAAAATTAAGGGTTAAATAACAGGAGGTTTAAATGAGAATACCAAGATTATGCTTTCTTTTGTAAAAATGTCATTAATTTCCATTGTTGATAACTTTGTTTCACTTATAGTCAAGTTTGAGGTTCAAACCTTACTTTTAATTGTAAACTACACTGTAATTTGGGGGAAAGTTTGCTTTCAAGGAACAGAAACCTATACAAATTAGCTTAAATAAAAAATATACAAGGGGACATTTTATTTTCCCAATTATAGGAAGTACATACAGGCCTCAGGAATTAATGGAAAGCATTAAGTTGCTATGCTCTTTGTCTCTCCCTTTCTCTAAGGTTGCGTCATCCTCATACATGCTTCTTTCTGCTCCATCCGGAGACCAATTTTTTCTGTAAAACTTTTGTACTGTTCCTTCGTATGTTTATCTTGCACATAGAAACCAACTCTGATACCATTACCTTTTAGCACTAAGGCCAAGTACCACCTGATTTCAGTTTTTAATGCTCCTAAAGTTCTCATTCTCTGGAGGGAAAATTAATTAGCTTATTTTGGGTCTGGTTCTATCCCTCCCACCTGATTTAATCAGCTACAAACAGGATCATTTAATATAAACATGGCTACGTAGACACATTTATTCAACAGAGTCTGTGGATAGCATTTCCAAAGAAGACAGAGAGGGTTGGAAAAATGCTCTACATGTTTTTCCTATAGAATATCAACCTATCAGATTGAGTTGTCATTTGAAGGGCTGTTATCTTAGAGAAATTTTTTCATTTGGGGTTAAATATCTATACCCTTATAAGCCCAGAAAAGTTAAAAATTTGAGAATTTCACTGAAAAAAGGTATTCTTAATGTATCAAACCATCAGCCAACAAATATTTCTGAATTCCTACTTTGTCAGACTTTGTGCTGGGTTCTGGTACACATGTTGACACCTTAAACCATACACACATGCACACTTGCTGTCTCTCCATCTCCCTCTCTCTCTATCTCTGACCTATTAAAATAAAAGAGGGTGAGTGACAATAATAGATACATGTCAGATGAAGACAAAGAATAAGCAAAGATTGACAGTTTTGTATTCCTCAAATAAGAAAGAGATGATTGGTGGGTAGTTACACCTTCAATCTGTAAAGATATTTTTCTTTCTTTTACCTCCCTTCTTTCCACCCTCTCTTCATCCTCTTCCCTCTCTCCCTAGTTCTTTCCTTCCTTCCTCTTCCTTTCTTTCTTTTTTAGACTTTTATTTTTTGGCTGCATCGGGTCTTAGTTGCAGCATGCAGGAGCTTCGCTGAGGCATGTGGGAGCTTTAGTTGCAATGCGTGGGCTCTTCACTGCGGCGCATGGGCATCTCTCTAGTTGTGTCGTACGGGATTTTTTTTCTCGTGCGGGTTTTTTTTTCTCTTGTTGTGGCCCGCAGGCTCCAGAGCACGTGGGCTCTGTAGTTTGCAGCATGCAGGCTGTCTAGGTGAGGCGCGCAGGCTCAGTAGTTGTGGTGCACGGGGTTAGTTGCCCTACGGCATGTGGGACCTTAGTTCCCAGACCAGGGATTGAACCAGTGTCCCCTGCATTGGAAGACAGATTCTTTACCACTGGACCACCAGGGTAGTCCCTCCCTTTCTTTTTTTTATAGATTTTAGCATAGTAAAGCCCTTTGATGTAAACTATGCCTGTATAATTTTGTCATTAAGTTAGGGGATATTTTTAATATAAATTTCATTATATGAAAAATACATAATTAAAACATCTCCTATTTCTTAATCTTGATTTTTCTCTTCTTCTAGATTGCCGAAAAAACAGAACTCAAAATAGCAGAGTCTCGAGAAGGCTATAGACCTATTGCTAAACATGCATCAGTATTATTCTTTAGCATTGCAGACCTGGCTAACATTGATCCCATGTACCAATACTCTCTCATCTGGTTTGTGAACCTTTATATCAACTCTATTCATGACAGGTAAACATTCTCTAGCTTCATTCATGCTCCCTAGGTTGGATTTTCACCATCCTTTCCATTTAAAATATGTAATTTTTTTTCTTACTGTTTATATAATACATATTCACTATAGAACATTACAAAATATGGGAAAAGTGAAGGGAGGAAGGAAGAAAGGAGGGAAGGAAGAGGAAGAGGGAAGGAAAGAAGGATGGGAGGAAGGGAGGAAGGAAGGAAAGAAAGAAGGAAAAAGCAAGCAAGCAGGCCTCATTTCTATTTTAAGTTTTGTTTCGCTTCTACTCAAGATTTAGGCATAGAGGGATTAGCTTTAGGTCTTTTTGCCCCTCTCTTTTAAATATTTTGATAAAGCACATGACCTACCTTTGCTAGCAACTCCAATATATCTTTCTTCCAGCCTTGAGGTCTCTAACAAATTTCAGCCCCACATTTCTAATCATTTGCTAGATAATTTCACTTTAACCAATTACTGAATGTACACAGATTTTGGAGTTAGACTGGAGTAAGGGATTAAATTTCAGTTCTGCCACATAATAGCTGCATGAATACAGGCAAGTCAGCTAACTTTTCTGTAATTGCCTCAATTTTTCTTATCTATAAAATAGGGATAATAATAATACCTACCTTTAAGAGTTGTTATGAGAATTAAAAAGAATATTTATAGAGTATTTTTTAACAATATCTGGTATTTAGTAACTTGTTAAGTAGAATAAAAATATGATTTGAGCCTAGCATATGTGTTCTACATGGGCTCTTGGTAGAACACTTTCCTGAGTGATTGAAATCCCTAAGCTTTCCCAGTTGGGATTTGGAATTTGAATTAACATACCCTACATGATGTAGGATGTTCAAGTTGAAGAACTGACATAAATGTCAATAACAAGTGTCGAGGATGTGAAGTCATCAGAACCCTCATACACTGCTGGTGGGATTGTAAAATAATGCATCCACTTTGGAAACATTTTTAGAAGTTCCTCAAAATATTAAACATAGATTTGCCATATGATCCAGTATTTCCAGCAAATCTAGCAATTCTTGGGTATATACTAAAGAGAATTGGATGCATGTATTCACACAGAAACTTACAGTCTTTTTGTTTTTATATGCAAAAAACTATATTCAAAAGTTACTTGGGTTAGTTTTTCCTCCTTTAGTATGGTGATGTTTGTTATTCGTGTGAAATACAGTTAGGGTAATTTGTTTATTTTTATATTTCATTTTAGAGTTTCCCCCTTTTCCTTGTTGATTTTCATTATATTATATTTTTGAGTACGTAAGCCATCAATATGACTCCAAAAGTAAATCCCATACAGAAGGTCTGCTCAGAGAAGTGTCACTACCCCCTCCCCTTCCATCCCATTCCCATGGATCCAAGTATTACTTTTTAAAAATTAAACTTTTAATTTTGAGATAATTGTAGATTCACATGCAATTATAAGAAAAAATGCAGCGATCCCATGTACTCTTTATGCAGTTTCCTCAATGGTGACATCTTGAGAAACTGTAGTACAATATCACAACCAGAATATTGATGTTGACACAGTCAAGATACAGAGTACTTTCATCACCACAAGGATACCCATGTTGCCCTTTTATAGCCATACTCACCTTCCTCCCATTCTCATGCTGACCGTAACCCTTGGCAACCACTAATCTGTTCTCATTTCTATAATTTTGTCACTTCAAGAATGTTATATAAATGGAATCATACACTATGTAACTTTTGGGAATTGGCTTTTTTTCACCCAGTATAATTCTCTGGGGATTCATTTAGGTTGTTTACTCCTTTTTATTGCTGAGAGGTATTTAATGATATTGATGTACTACAGTTTGTTTAATCATTCACTTGTTACAGGACATCTGGGTTATTTCCAGGTTTTGGCTTTTACAAATAAGATTGCTACAAAATGCATGGACAGGTTTTTGTGTGAACACAAGTTTTCATTTCTCCAAGATAACTGCCCAGGAGTGCAGTTGCTGGGTCATGTGGTAGTTGCTTGTTTATTTTTTTTAAGTAACTGCTAAACTTTCCTAGAATGGGTGTATTGTCTTAGATTCCCATAAATATTACTGAAAAAATTGAACTAAAAAGATGAAAGCAACGTATTCTTATTGCAGAAGTTTTAAGCATGTAAGAGTATAAAGAAGAAAATAATTATTAGTCATAACCCATCCAGAAGTAATCACTTTTGTCCATATGTTTTCTTACTTTTCATTTTTTTTTTAACATATGGATCTTGATCTAGATTTTATGCTTCTTTGAGGCAGGTAAATGTTTCATAATTCTTTATCTCTTACAGTTCCCTCCCCAGCTTAGATTCTCACACTAATAGATATTCAGTAGGTGCTTTTTAATTAACTGATTGTTTTCAGTCATTTGGGATTACAATAAGAAATTTAGAATTTTGAAAATAGAGAGATGGTGTAAACCATATTTCATTTTCTCATAGAATTATACCCCATTTTTAACATATAGCTTCATACGAAGTTGCACACACAAAAAACTGTACAGGGAGGTCCCATGTACCCTTTACCCAGTTTCTCCAGTTCTTACATCTTTTTTTTTTCAGTTGAAGTGTAGATAATATACAATATTATGTTAGTCTCAGGTGTACAACATAGTGAGTCAACATTTAAATACATTAAGAAATGATCACGACAATAAGTCTAGTAACCATCTGTCACCATACAAAAGTATTACAATATTATTGACTATATTCCTTATGCTATGTTGCATCCCATGTCTGATTTATTTTCTGACTGGAAATTTGTACCTCTTAATCCCCTTCACCTATATGGCCCCCACCCCATCCCCTCTGGCAACCACCAGTTTGCTCTCTGTATCTATAAATCTGTTTCTGTGTTGTTTTGTTTGTTCATTTGCTTTGTTTTTAGATTCTACATATAAGTGAGATCATACGATATTTTTCTCTATCTGACTTATTTCACTTAGCATATACACTCTAGTTCCTTCTATGTTGTTGCAAATGGCAAATTTTCTTTTTTTATGGCTAAGTATATATTGTGTATATATACCACATCTTCTTTATTCAGTCATCTATTGATGGACACTTAAATTCCAATCAAAAAATGGGCAGAAGACCTAAATAGACATTTCTCCAAAGAAGACACACAGATGGCCAAAAGGCACATGAAAAGATGCTCAGCATCGCTAATTATTAGAGAAATGCAAATCAAAACTACAATGAGGTATCATCTCACACCAGTCAGAATGGCCATCATCAAAAAGTCTACAAATAATAAATGCTAGAGAGGGTGTGGAGAAAAGGAGATCCTTCCTACACTGTTGGTGGGAATGTAAATGGGTGCAGCCATTATGGAGACCAGTATGGAGGTTCCTTAAAAAACTTAAAATAGAACTACCATATGATCCTGCAATCCCACTCCTGGGCATATATCCAGATAAAACCATAATTTGAAAAAATCAGCTCAGTGCTTTGTGACCACCTAGAGGGGTGGGATAGGGAGGGTGGGAGGGAGACACAAGAGGGAGGAGATATGGGGATATATGTATATGTATAGCTGATTCACTTTGTTATAAAGCAGAAACTAACACACCATTGTAAAGCAATTATACTCCAATAAAGATGTTTAAAAAATCAATCAATATGATATACTACATTAATAAAAAGAAGAGAGAAAAAAAAGATGTGGTATATATGTACAGTGGAATATTACTCAACTGTAAAAAAAGAATGAAATAATGCCATTTGCAGCAACATGGATGGACCTAGAGATTCTCATACTAAGTGAAGTATTCCAGACTGAGAAAGACAAATATGACATCGCTTGTATGTGGAATCTAAAAGAAAAAGACATGAATGAACTTATTTCCAAAACAGAAAGAGACAGACACAGAAGACAAATTTATGGTTACCAAAGGGGAAAACAGGAGTCGGGGGAGGGATACATTAGGAGACTGGGATTAACATATACACACTACTATGTATAAAATAGATAACCAACAAGGACATACTATACAACACAGGGAACTATACTCAATATTATGTAATAACCTATAAGGGAAAAGAATCTGAAAAATAATATATAGATTTATATGTATATATATAAATGTATAACTGAATCGCTGTGCTGTACACCTGAAATGTACACAATATTGTAAATCAACTATACTTCAATTAAAAAAATAATAATGCTGCAGTGAACATAGGGTGCATATATCTTTTTGAATTAGTGTTTTTGGAGTTTTGTGGGGCGTAAATACCCAGAAGTGGCATTGCTGGATTGTATGGTAGTTCTATTTTTATTTTTTTGAGAAACTCCCATACTGTTTTTCATAGTGGGACTATGTACCAATTTACATTCCCACCAATAGTGCATGAGGGTTCCCTTCCAATGATAATATCTTATATAACTATAGTACAGTATCACAACCAGGAAGTTCACACTGGTACAATCCAGAGAGCTTACTCAGATGTCACCATTTTTATTGGGCTGGCCAAAAAGTTCGTTCGGGGTTTTTCCTGAATGAACTTTTTGGTGAACCCAATATATGCACACGTGTGTGTGTGTGTGTGTGTGTGTGTGTGTGTAGTTTCATATTTTTAACAGTGGTTATTTTGATAAAATAAAAACAACTTGTATGTTAATTCATATGTTACTTATTTTTTCTTAGTTTTACTTGACTCAATATATTTTCCTTTTTTTTTAACCTTTCAGTAACAAATCCAAAATTTTGGAAAAGCGCCTACGATATTTAAATGACCACTTCACATACAACTTATATTGTAATATATGCCGATCACTGTTTGAGAAGGACAAGCTATTGTTTTCTTTTTTATTATGTGCCAATCTTCTTTTGTAAGTTACTTGCTTTTTCTTTATTTTAAAAACTTGCCTGGGACGTCCCTGATGGCGCAGTGGTTGAGAGTCCGCCTGCCGATGCAGGGGACACGGGTTCGTGCCCCGGTATGGGAGGGTCCCACATGCCGCGGAGCGGCTGGGCCCGAGAGCCATGGCTGCTGAGTCTGTGTGTCCGAAGCCTGTGCTCCGCAACGGGAGAGGCCACAACAGTGAGAGGCCCGCGTACCTCAAAAAAAAAAAAAAAAAAAAACTTGCCTGGAAAACCTAATCAATGGCTTCTCACAGGATATCATGTTTTAGCTCTGCATAATTCATGATTTTACTTGTACATTTCTCTATAGTAGTATTAGTGTTTTGATGTTTGATTTTTAAAATTTGGATCATACAGAAAAGCTCACAAAATGTTTAGGTACAGTTTGGTAAATTCATACAAAGCAAAAATCTGCATAACTACCACTCAGATCAAGAAATAGAGTTTTCAGGGAATTCCCTGGCAGTCCAGCGCTTAGGACTCGGTGCTTTCACTGCCGGCCTGGTCAGGGAACTAAGATCCTGCAAGCCGTGTGGCGTGCCCCCCCCACCAAAGAAAAGAAAGAAATAGAATTTTTAGATTGGTTTCTTTCACTTAATAATACGCATTTAAGATTCTTCTATGTCTTTTCATGGCTTGATTGTTCATTTCTTTTTAGCACTGAGTAATATTTCATTGTCTGGATGTACTGTAGTTTATCTATTCACCTACTGGAGGACATCTTGGTTGCTTGCAAGTTTTGAAAAGTATGAATAAAACTGCAGGTTTTTGTGTGCACATACGTTTTTAACTTATTTGGTTAAATACTAAGAAGTGTGATTGCTGGATCATGGCTAAGAGTATGTTTAGTTTTATAAGAAACTGTCTTCCAAGAGATTCCATGCAGCACCTCAGCATTTTTAGGAATCTTGGCTTGTGGTCCTTGGTGTCCTGAATGTTGAAACTGACCCACACTCTGGAAAAAGCAAAAACTCAGGGGCCAGAACATATTGGTCAGGGGAAGGTGCTGAAGGAGCACCTTTATTTTCTCACTCATGGGACCATTAAAATATTAAAAGATTTTCCTTCTTGACTAATATTTTCTCTGTGAAAATTACTTTGAAAATGGGTCCTAAGTGAAAGTCTAAACCCATTCTGCATCACAGATCCCAGAAGAGGCTCAACAAGCATATAGTTTACATTCCTTAATCCATTGTATTCTACCAGCAATGAATGAGAGTTCCTGTTGCTTCACAACCTTGCCAGCATTTGGTCTTGTCAGTGTTCTGGATTTCACCATTCTAATAGATGCGTAGTGTAATCTTGTTTTAATTTGCAATCACTAATGATATATAATATTGAAAATATTTTCATTTGCTTATTTGGTATCTTTATATCTTTTTTGGTGAGGCATCTGTTAGGTCTTTTGTCCATTTATTAATCAGTTTGGTTGTTCATCATTTGTTGTTGAGTTGGATGACAGTCCTTTATCAGATACATCTTTGGGAAATATTTTCTCCTAGTGTGTAGCTTGCCTTCTTATTCTCTGTCTTTTGCAGAGCAAATGTTTTAAATTTTAATGAAGTCCACCTTATCAATTCTTTTTTTCATGGATCATGCCTTTGGTGTTGTATCTAAAAAGTTATTGCCATACCTAAAGCCTCCTAGATTTTTTCCTATGTTATCTTCTAGGAATTTTATAGTTTTTCATTTTACATTTAGGTCTACAATTCATTTCGAGTAAATTTTTGTGAAGTGTGTGTGTGTGTGTTTATATAAATTTGTTTATGTTTTTCTTATTTTCCTTTCTTACACAAAGGGAATATACTGTAAGTGTTCTTTTGCACCTTTTTCTATTAAAAAAATGGAAGTCACTCAATAGAGATATCCTCTTTTTTTCAGCTTTATTAGGTATAATTGCCACATTATGCAATTCCCCAATTGTAAGAATACAGTTAGATGATTTTTAGTACATTTATATAATTGTGCAGCCATCACCAAAATCCAGTTTTAGAACACTTCCATCATCCCCAGAAGTTTCCTTTTGCCAGTTTAGTCAATTCCTGCTCTTACTTCCAGCCCCAGGTAATACTGATCTGCTTTCTGTCTCTATAGTTATTCCTGTTCCAGAAATTTTATGAATGAGACATTAGATGGCCCAGAATATGATCCATCTTTGTAAATGTTCTATGTGCTCTTGGAAAGAATGTGTATTTTGCTGTTCTTGGGTGGAATGTTCTAAAATGTCAAGGAGGTCAAGATGGTCCATATATCATCTATGTCTTTATTGGTTTTCTATCTACTTGTTCAGTTATAGAGAGAGAGTTGGAATCTCTAACTATAGAGACTTCTCCTTGCAGTTCTATCAATATTACTTTGTGTTTTGATGCTCTGTTATTAGATGTATAAATGTTTAGGACTGTTACGTCCTCTTAATAAATTAACTTGACTTTTTAAAATCCCTGGTAATATTTATTGCTCTGAAATCTACTTTGTATGATATTATTGTAGCCCCTCCAGCTTTCTTTTGAATAGTGTTAGCATGGTATATATTTTTCCATACTTTTACTTTTAACCTATTTGTTTTATATTTAAACTGTGTCTATAGACAGCATGTAATTAGGTCTTACTTGTTTTATCCAATCTGATAATCACTACCTTTAATGAAATTGTTTAGACTATTTACATTTAATGAGATAATAGAGTTATGTTTAAATCTGCCATCTTATGATTTATTTTGTTTTGCCCATCTGTTCTTTGTTGCATGTTTCCTCATTTTCTATTTTTCTTTTTTCTTTTTTGGGGGGGGAACTTAGTGTCTGTTTTATTTATTTTTTTAACCTGTGGGTTTTATTTTTATTTATTTATTTATTTATTTACATAACAGGTTCTCATTAGTTATCTGTGTTATATATATTAATGTATACATGTCAATCCCAATCTCCCAATTTATCCCACCCCCCTTCCCCCCTTGGTGTCCATACATTTGTCCTCTACACCTGTGTGTCTATTTCTGCCTTGCAAACTGGTTCATCTGTACCATTTTTCTAGATTCTACATATATATGTTAATATATGATATTTCTTTTTCTCTTTCTGACTTACTTCACTCTGTATGACAGTCTCTAGGCTCATCCATGTCTCTATAAATCTATTTTTCTTTAAATTGAGTATTTTTATGATTCCATTTTATCTCCTTTGTTGGTTTATTAGCTATAATTTTATGTTTTATTATTTTAGTGATTTGTTTAGGGTTATAGTATACCTTTGAACTTATTATAGTCTATCTTCAGGTAAAATTATACTACTTCATATATATATAGGAACTGAAAACAATATACTTTTATCTTTCCCCTCATAGCTTTTGTTTTATTGTCATACCTTTTACTTGTATATATGTTATAAAGCCCACAGCACATTGTTATTTTGCTAGAGTCAATTACTTTTAAAAGAGACATAAGTAACAGAAAAATGTCTTTTATGTTTATTTACTAGTTACCATTTCTGATGCTCTTTATTCTTTTTTGTTGGTTCAAATTTCCATCTACCTGAAATTTCCTTGAACATTTCTTATAGTGTAGGTCTACTGGTAATGCATACTTTCAATTTCTGTAAATCTGAGAAAAAGTCAGTGAATTTTTCTTTCAGATTTTAATTTTTTATCTCTACAAGTTTCATTTGGTTATTTTTTATTTTGCCCACTTCTCTCTTCATTATGTTCATGTTTCGCTTTCACTCCTTCAGCATGTTTATAATAGCTCTTTTAACATTCTTATCTGCTTGTTATATCATCTCTATCACTTCTACATCGTATCTATGTACTGACTTTTCTCCTGGTTATGGATGTTGTGAATTTTACATTGGTAAGTGCTGGGTCTTTTTTTTTTTTTAACATCTTTATTGGAGTATAATTGCTTTACAATGGTGTGTTAGTTTCTGCTTTATAACAAAGTGAATCAGTTATACATATACATATGTTCCCATATCTCTTCCCTCTTGCGTCTCCCTCCCTCCCACCCTCCCTATCCCACCCCTCTAGGTGGTCACAAACCACCTAGCTGATCTCCCTGTGTTATATGGCTACTTCCCACTAGCTATCTATTTTACATTTGATAGTGTATATATGTCCATGCCACTCTCTCACTTTGTCACAGCTTACCCTTCCCTCTCCCCATATCCTCAAGTCCATTCTCTAGTAGGTCTGTGTCTTTATTCCTGTCTTACCCCTAGGTTCTTCATGACCTTTTTTTTTTTTTCTTAGATTCCATATATATGTGTTAGCATACAGTATTTGTTTTTCTCTCTTTTTTTTTTATTCCTTTAAAGAGCACTAGACTTTACTTTTGCAGGTACTTAAATTATACTGAATTCGTTTGACCTCTTCAAGTCTTATTTTTAAGATTTCTTATGACAGTTTTAGAGTAGACTTTATTCTACAGCTAGGTTAGCTTCACTACTAAAGTATCTCCAGTGTCACCACTGAATTCCTCTGGTGTTCAATAAAGATTCAACTCTAGTTGGCAATAACTCATATATTCAGTCCTGTGTGAGCTCTGGTAGCTACTTAGTTTGCAGCTCCCCAGATATTCTTTGCCTGGCCTCCTGGGGTTTTACCCTACTCATACATAACTCAGCATTTAGCAATAGAATCAAAAGGATTTGTATGCAGATTTCTGGAGCTCCTTGTCCATGTATCTCCCTCCCTTCTGGTACTCTGCCCACAAATTCCAGCCACCTTAGCCTTCCTTAACTCTGATCTCTGTCTCTTCAACTCAGCAGTACTCCTAGATTCTGATTTGATTACCCTCATGCTTTGTAGTCTGAAAAGTGCCTCCTGGCGGTTAGCTGAGGCAATCATGGGGATCACCTTGTCTCCCTTATTTTCATGGACCACAGTCCTGCACTAGCTATTATAATTTCTAAAAACAATTGTTTCTTTTATTTTTTTCCAGTTTCTAGTTGTTTATAGCAGTAGGGTAGGTCAGTTCTGATTGTTTTATCCAGGCTATATAAGCAGAAATTGACTTCATTCAATTTTAAAACAACAATTTACAGCAGTCCTTATTTTGGGAACACAGGGCAAAGAAAGAGATTGAATACCAGGAACTGATGTTTCTTTTAACTGGAGGTGTAAGTCTTAAGGGTTCTGAGAAAAATCCTGATCCAACTTGGCTACAGGATAAAAGCTGGGAGGAAATCTGTCGTGCAAGTGAATTTCCTGCATTCAAAGGACTCAGGTAATTGTTTAAACACAATGACTTAGCATTGAATAGTGATGGGTAAATTTGTAATCTAGTGATTTTTAAATTTAATCTAGTGATTTTTAAAAAATAGTTCTATAGCTATCTTGATTCATCTCCTCATTCAACAATCTCTTTTTAAAATTTTTTCCCAATGAAAGGATAATCATTAAGCTTTTCTTTCCATTAGGAATCATTTTTGTGACAATATAGCTGAATGGCGGGAGATCTACAATAGTAAAGAGCCACACAATGCTAAGTTTCCAGCACCAATGGATACGAGGCTAAATGAACTACAGAAAATCATAATTCTTCGGTGCTTAAGACCTGATAAGGTAAAAGACAAATGTGTTCTATTTGGAACCCAGATAATTTGCCATTTATGAAATACTAGGTTTAAAGTTATTGTTATTTGGTACTTTAACCTTTATTTCAGATGCTCACATGGGTTCATTGAGTTCCTTGGATAAGTAGGTTTATAGTTTTCCTCAACTTGAGAAAAACTTTGGCCATTATTTCTTCAAATATTTTTTCCCATGATTCCAATTAAGTATACATTAGACTGCTTGATATTATACCATAGCTGACTGATACTCTGTTAATTATTTTAAAATCCTTTGTATCACTGTACTTCAGTTTGGACAGTTTCTATTGCTATCTTTAAATTTGGTGATTGCTTCTTTTGTAGTGTCTAATCCGCTATTAATTCCATCCAATTAATTTTTGTTTCAGCAACTGTATATTTCATTTACAGAATGTTCATTTTGTTCTTTTTTATATATTCTATTTCTCTTTTCATTCTGTTTATATTTTTCTTTAAATACTTGAAAACAGTTATAATAACAGTTTTTAAATCCTTGACTGCTAATTCCATCATTTCTGGATCTGTTTCTATTGACTGATTTTACTCTTGGTTATAGATTATATTTTCCCACATCCTGGCATGCCCAGTAATGTTTGATTGGATGCTGGACATTGTTTATGATTTTGATTTGTCATCTTCCTTTAAAGATTGTTGACTTTTGTTCTGCTAGTTCAGGGTTAGCAAACAACACCTCTGGGCCAAATCTAGCCAGTGACCTATTTTTGTCCAGCCCATGAACTGTAAATGATTTTTGCATTTTAAAGCATTGTTTTAAAGAAAAATAATAGGGCTTCCCTGGTGGCACAGTGGTTAAGAGTCTGCCTGCCAGTGCAGGGGACACTTGGTCTGGGAAGATCCCACATGCCGCAGAGCAATTAAGTCTGTGCACCACAACTACTGAGCCTGCACTCTAGACCCCACAAGCCACAACTACTGAGCCCTCATGCCACAACTCCTGAAGCCTGCATGCCTAGAGCCCATGCTCTGCAGCAAGAGAAGCCACCACAATGAGAAGCCCACGTGCAGCAACGAAGATCCAACGCAGCCAAAAATAAATTAAATTAAATAAGTAAATTAAAAAAAAAAGAAAAAGAATAAACAGCAGAAATTGTATGTGGCCCAAAAAACCTAAAATATTTACTATCTACTTCTCTATAGAAAAGGTTTACCTACCCCTTTGACTATACTGTTAAATTCAGATTGCTCCTTTCAAAGATTGTTTTAAGATTTGTTAGCGCAGGTATAGAATAGCCTTTACTCCATGAATAGTTTAGTTCCATGGCTAAAGTGTGGTCCTTCTAGGGCCTTTACTGAATGTCCCAAGTGATCACCAAGGACTCTCCATTGTGGCTACTGGGAACTTGAATGATTCCCAGCCTTTCATGAACTCTGGTAGCTCCTCATATCCCAAGTTCACAGCTCCCCAGTCACTCTTTGCTTGGCCTATGTATACATACCATGGTGTTCAGCAAAGATACAAGGACAATATTATGCAGATTCCTGAGCTCTTTCTCTGGATACTTCCCTTCAAATTTGAACTCTGTAAATTCCAGCAGCCTGAGCCTCCTTGAGCTCTGATTCCTGTCTTCTCAACTCAGCAACACTGTGTTGTACTACTTTCAGTTGCTCTCCTTGTTCCACAGTCTGGAATGTATCTCCCAGAGGAAAGTCAAGGGAATAATAGGTCTCACCTTGTTTGTTTCTTTTTTATCAGGGATCACTATCCTGTACCACCTATTGTCTGAACAGCCTTATGTCTGAAAATGGCTGTTTCATTAATATTGCCCATTTTTTAGTTCTTTATGGCAAGAAGGTAAATCTGGTCCCTTTCCTCCATATTGACTAGAAGCAGAAGATAGTAGAAAATCTTGAATGTGTCATAATTTTATTAGTTCAAACATGCACAAAAATCTTTCTTTAGGTGAAATAAATAGGCTGATACCAATTTTCATACACTCGAGAAAAGTGTTATAGTGTTATGAAAGGAAAAATTTTAAACAAAAAACTAAAAGCTAACTTATAAATACTACCAAATGTAAAGTAGATAGCTAGTGGGAAGCAGCCGCGTAGCACAGCGAGATCAGCTCGGTGCTTTGTGACCACCTAGAGGGGTGAGATAGGGAGGTGGGGGAGGCAGACGCAAGAGGGAGGAGATATGGGGATATATGTATATGTATAGCTAATTCACTTTGTTATAAAGCAGAAACTAACACACCATTGTAAAGCAATTATACTCCAATAATGATGTTAAAAAAAACCCAAAAAACTAAAAGCTATACTTATATATGTAACTTAAAACTTTGAGTAAGTCACTTCACCTTTCTGAGTTCCAGTTACAACCACATATAAAATGAAGGTATTGAAAGTGATTGCAATGGTCCTGTCTTTTCTGTTTCCTTTTTTTTTTTTTTTTTTTTACATTTTATGTTTTTAGTAAAGTTTCACAAGGAGCATTATCTAATGCTTCATTCAGTCTCTGAGTAGGTTCAAACAGAGGCCTATATAATTGCATGACTTCTAAGTATTTCTCCTTACTCTAACTCCCAAAGACCTTTGTACGTTATTAAAATGTTCCTCATTCTTTCCTACCTGATAGTTGTATGTATGTATATATATATATATATATATATATATATATGTTCCTTTCACTAGAAAATAAGTCCCTTGAAGGCCAAAACGGTGCTTTATTCATTATTTTATCACAAATAGCTTCCCTTGTTCATGGTAAACTTAGGAATGAGTAGCTCTGCATCTGGGAAACCCCTGCCTCTTTGCATTCCACAGAATGGCTCTCTGACGACCAGTGGAGATGTTGTTTCATTACCACGTGTGGGGTTACTGGTTTGTCTGCCATGCTTGGGATCCTGTGCTTAAACACCACACTGACCACACTGGAATACACAATAATTGTCTGTTTATTTGGGAGGGTCTCCCACTGGACTCTGAGCTTCTTGAGGTCAGGACCCGTGTCTTATTTAGTTCAATATCTCCAGGACTTAAAGCAGTACCTGGCAGATAGTTGGACATCTCAATAAATAACTGTGAGTTGAGTTGAATTTAATTGCATTAAACCAAATTCAGTTAAAGTCTGTGTTAGTCAGGATTCTCCAGAGAAACAGAATCAGTAGGATTCTGTTGATTTTAAGGAATTGGCTCACATGATGTGAGAAGCTGGCAAGTCCAAAATCTGCAGGCTGCAGACCCAGGGAAGAGCTGATGTTGCAGCTTGAGTCCAAAGGTGGTCTACTGACAGAATTCCCTCTTCCTCAGTAGAAATCGGTCTTTTTTCTCTTAAGGCCTTCAACTGATTGAATGAGGCCGAATCACATTATGGAGAGTAATCTACTTTACTCAAAGTCTACTGATTTAAATGTTAATCTTATTTTAAAAATACCTTAACAGGTATTTAGATACTGTGCCCTAGCCAAGCTGGCACATAAAATTAATCATCACAAAGCCCATATCCAGGTCTGTTAAAGTCTCCATAATTTCTTCTCTAGAGTATCTTACATGAAGGATTAAAATATATATTTTAATATTATAGAAAAATCTTATAACTTCTTCTCATGTTAAATTACTGGAACAAGATACTTTTTCTCTAGAAAACTATCATACTCGATTGCAGTTACATCATGTCAGGGGGCATTGCCCCTGGCCAGTGCCGTAGGGTAATGCGGAGCAAGGTCTCTGTGTCCTCAGCATCTCCCTTTCCTTAAAAAATGTATACTGAAGATCTCCTGTGCTAGGTAGAAACTCTACATGGTGTTAATGGTAAAAGGATGAAAAGGATTTCATCACTGCTCATGTGTAGTCATTAAAGAAAGAAAAAAAAAGCTGCTATGTCATTGTGAGCTCTTTATTAAAAAAAAACCTTCAGGAGCCTGTCAATACCTGTAGAATAATGACAAAAGTAAAGCTTTGCAGTCTTATTACCTTGGCTAATCAGACCTCTTTTCAGCTTGAAACTTCTATTTGAAACTACAGAATTGCTCACAACTACACAAAATTACCCATATAGAAGCTCCTTGAAACTTCTACTATTCTTCTCCTTGAAACTTCTACTATTTAAAACTACAGAATTGCTCACAACTACAGTAAATTACCCATACAGAAGCCTCTATCCTTCCTCCCCATGTATTCCACAAACCTTCCAGGACCAAAGAAGCCTGTGATGATCACTCCTCTCTCCATCAAATTCCTACACATTCCCTTTAGAAAGTCGTTTGGCATTTAGACGATAATGTCTGATACCTCTTTGTACTGATTTTTCTGCTGCTAATATTGATGAACAGCATTCTTTTATTTTTAATTAATTTTAATATAATTTATAAATAAGTCACATCTTCCTGTGGTTCAAAAGTGATGCACTGTTTTGAATCACATGAATATATGAATACAATGAAAAGTGTTCCTCCAGTCTCCATCTCTCAGCCATTCATCATCCTTCCTCTCAAGCAGTTAATGTTATCTGCTTCTTGTTGTCCTTTTATACACATATAAATGTATATACATATAAATTCTTTTTCCATTTATTTTCAACACAAACTGTAGCATCCACTCTTTTGCATATTGCTTTTTTCTCTACTAATTCATAAATAGTGTTCTCTTTCTTTTTTTTTTTTTTACAATTGCATGGTATTCCATTATATGAGTGTACAATAATTTCTTTAGCCAGTTTCTATTGATGGATCTTTATAATATTTATATATTATTAATTATAAAAATGCTGCAATGAATAACCTTATTCAAAAGTCATTTCTCATATGTGCAACTATATATCAGAATAAATTCCTAGGAACAAAATTGCTGTCAGTGGATTTGCCCTCTGTAATTTTTTTTTTTTTTTTGGCGGTACGCGGGCCTCTCACTGCTGTGGCCTCTCCCGTTGCAGAGCACAGGCTCCAGACGCGCAGGCTCAGCGGCCATGGCTCACAGGCCCAGCCGCTCTGCGGCATGTGGAATCCTCCCGGACCGGGGCATGAACCCGTGTCCCCTGCATCGGCAGGCGGACTCTCAACCACTGCGCCACCAGGGAAGCCCCTGCCCTCTGTAATTTTATGGATACTTTCAAATTGTTCTCCATGAAAGTTATAACAGATTGCTCTTCCTCAGCAGTGTATGAAAATATCTGTTTACCTGTACTTTTGCCCACACAGTATGTTGCCAAACTTTTAAAATTTTTATTTATTTATTTATTTGTTTGTTTGTTTATTTATTTATTTATTTTTGGCTGTGTTGGGTCTTCGTTGCTGCGTGCAGACTTTCTCTAGTTGCGGCGGGCGGGGGCTACTCTTTGTTGCGGTGCGCGGGCTTCTCATTGTGGTGGCTTCTCTTGTTGTGGAGCAGGGGCTCTAGGCATGTGGGCTTCAGTAGTCGTGGCACATGGGCTCAGTAGTTGTGGCTCATGGGCTCTAGAGCACAGGCTCAGTAGTTGTGGTGCGTGGGCTTAGTTGCTCCGCGGCATGTGGGATCTTTCCAGACCAGGGCTCGAACCCGTGTCCCCTCCATTGGCAGGTGGATTCTTAACCACTGCACCACCAGGGAAGCCCTGTTGCCAAACTTTTGGATCTTTGCCAATCTGTGCAGAGGGATTGAGGATTCTGGGGCTGATGAAGGTGGCAGTAACGCACATGAGTTTCATTAGATGTTACTTTGACAGGTTTGTTTGTTGGGGAGGAAGAAATCCCTCATAGCAGGTGTCTGTCCAGAGGCTGGGAGTGAGGGGAGTTCCACAACTCCAAAGGAAAGGTGAAGGCGAGGGAATTCCTAATGGAGAGGGGACTTGTGTGGTGTCTGGGCGACATTATTTATCAGCATGGCGGCTGGGAGCCTCTGTGTCAGAGCTCTGAAGGGCAGCAGTGGCTTGGGGTCTTTATATCCTGGGGCTTATCTTTTTATGGCTAGCAGATGTTGGGTGAAAAGTAGGCAGACTCTAAATGGTTAAAAATCTGCTTATTTGGGCTATGTTTAAAACAGTTGGATATGTAACATTTTGAGTTTGGTGCCAGTGGACCTTTGGACTAACAGGTTTTAGCCTACTGTGAAAAATAAACAATCCAGGGGTAAATACACACAGGCTATCTTTGTCCCGTTTATATAACAAGCTGATCGTGAAAAATGGTATCTAAGTATAATTATAATTTGTATTTTTCTTATTTATAAGTATTAGGGTATAGACAAAGCTGCTGTAACAAAGGGACCTAAAATATAGTAGCTGAAATAAAATAGAAGTTATTTTCTCTATCTCTCCTAACAGCCCAGAGTATTGCTTGAGGGCTGGCAGGGCACCTCTGTTCTTGAGATCATCGAGAGATTCAAGTTCCTTCTCTCATGCGAGAGAAGACTCCTAAAGTGTGGTCCTTGTCAGTGAGATTGAAGCTGGGTCATGAACCCCACATCCGTTGAACAGGAAAAGAGAGTGTTGAAGGCAAACAGTTTCCTTATAAAAAATAGGATCTGGAAGCTCCATATATAATGTCTATTTGTATTTCTCTGGCCAAGACTTAGTCACATGGCCACATCTAGCTGCATGAAAGGTTGGGAAAACTTTGGGTTCTGTTACCAAAAGGAGACACAGAATGGGGACAGTTTGCAGTCTCTGCTATACGAAATGAGGTTGAGCATCTTTTCATATGTTTAAGATCCATTTCTATTTCATTTTCTATAAACTGTTTATCTTCTTTGCCCATTTTCTTTTGGATTATTAGTCTTGTCCCATCAATTTATAGATACCTTTTATATATTAGGAAAATTAACGCTTTGCCTATGATATGCTGCATGCTTTTCTTATCCATTAGACTCATAGTTTACTCTGTCGGTTTTCAGTAATAATCAAAGTTGTTATGTGAAATAAAAGTTACTCTAAAGATAGTATTTTTTCTCTCTTTAACAGATAACTCCAGCCATAACTAACTATGTAACTGACAAACTAGGGAAAAAGTTTGTAGAGCCTCCACCATTTGATTTGGCAAAGAGTTATTCGGATTCAAATTGCACCATTCCCTTAATTTTTGTGTTATCTCCAGGAGCAGATCCCATGGCCAGTAAGTGCATAATGTCAACTTAATAAATTATAAATAAATCATCTTGTTCAATATCTATTTCTTAGATGAGTGTAAATTAGTAAATTTGGTATTTATAAGGAAAGCTAACTAGAATTTTTAACAATTAAATACTTATACACTGAAACATAAGGCATATTTTATAATTTTAGAGTAATCAGTGAAACCATTTTTTTTTGTGCCCTCTTAGGCCTACTGAAATTTGCAAATGATAAAGCTATGTCTGGAAATAAATTTCAAGCTATTTCACTGGGACAGGGACAAGGACCAATTGCAACAAAAATGATTAACGCAGCAATAAAGGAAGGAACTTGGGTTTGCCTACAGAACTGTCACCTCGCTGTCTCCTGGATGCCCATGTTGGAAAAAATATGTGAAGATTTTTCTCCCGAAAGCTGTAACTCGTCCTTTAGGCTTTGGCTCACAAGTTACCCATCTCCAAAAGTATATTTATTTCCTATGGAGTTTAGTACATTTATTTGGTTATGTGTTATTGATACATTGTATGTCTTAAATGCTTAACCTTAAGAGGTTTAAGAGGTTTTAAAAATATTTCTGGAGTCCTCCCTTATACCTATTTTTAATCCACTAGTGTATGTATTTTTAGGACTTGACTTGGTTATCTAGAGTAATGCTCTTTGTTTATTTTGTCTTAGTTCCCAGTAACAATTCTACAGAATGGAGTAAAAATGACTAATGAGCCTCCTACGGGTCTTCGGCTAAATCTCCTCCAATCATATCTCACTCATCCAGTTTCTGATCCTCAGTTTTTCAGTGGATGCGAGGGAAAGGAACTGGTAATATTCAGCCTCTGGAACTTTTAAAATGTGTTTTTATAGTGAAAAAATATGAAAACATAAATATTTTATTTAATATTAAACTTCAGGCATTTCCTAAGAGGATAGAAATTGTACCTATCTTATTTTATTCCCAGTTGTTTGTGTTCTGCTTCCCATGTAGTAGATACTCAAATAAATATTTGTTGAATGAATGAATATTTCTTAGTTTGTACAAAAGTCCAACAGTGCATTTGATTAAGACAGTTAAGACCCAAGAGTAGCAATCTATTTTAACATTATTTATTTATTCTTTCAACAAATATGTTTGTTAGGTATGATATAATGCAGTGAGAGTAAAATAGACACTGCCATCACCAAAAAAATCTGCCTTCATGGAAATTCTAGTAATAATGTTTTGACATATTAATAACACTCTTCAACGTATCCATATATAAAAAAGTTTTGCACATGGTATTGAGGACATTAGGAGTTCCGATAAATAGCACTCCCTTTCTCTGCCCAAATTCTTACCAGTTAAGAAACAGGAAAAAGTACAAATATACGGGAACCAAATTATAACCTTAGTTACTGATATAGACTACGTTGGAAGATGTAGTTTACATCTGTGAACAAGTGGGCTTAGTATTACTGAACCCAGAATTAAGTACATTTATCTACCCAGAGGAAGAGAGGAAAACTTCCTTCCCTGCAGGAAGCTCACTTCTAAGAGAGAAAAGGGAAAAGCTGAGCAAAGCATATTTGCTTGACTTTCCCCAAATTTACCCATCAGATAGGTACTCCTCCCTCCACCAGTGAGTATAAGGATGGAGAAAATCCAGGAGTGTTACATTAATTGAAGTTTCCCTGCATGGAAGGAAACATCAGTACTAAGGGAGATTTTGCACACACCCTTTAAGAGTGGAGTCTCTGTTCTCTATAGCCTACCAGCTCTCCTGAACATAAGCCCTGCTGGCTTTCAAAGCCTGGCCTTCTGGGGGCTTGTCTTCTCAGTGCAGGGCCCTTATGCTGGGGAGCCCAATGTGGGGCTCAGACCATTCACTCCTTGGGGAGGACCTCTATAATTGTGATATTCCTCTCATTTGTGGGTCAGCAAAACTGGGTCCTGACTACAGTATGTCTCTGATCCTCCTACCCATTTTGTGGTTCGCTCTTTATGTCTTTAGTTGTGGAAAATCTTTTCTTCTACCTTCAGTTTGTTCTCATAGATAGTTGCTCTGTAAGTAGTTGTAATTTTGGTGTATCAAGGAAGGAGGTGAGTTCAAGGTCTTCCTATTCTGCCATCTTGGCATGTCTCTCCAGCACTATTGCATTTTAATAAAGTATAATGTTATTGTAGTTTGTCTAGCTTGGAGGTTTTGGATAAGTCATAAGATTAATATTTTTTATAGTAAGCATTATTTCGGATAGTCTTTCTAAATAAAAGTTTGTAGAGATATATGATCATAGAATCTTATAATGAAAGATCATCAGTTCCCCTCATTTTAGTAATGGAAATCTGATCAGAATTTTTTCTTGTTGCATATTTTTATCTTAAAGGCATGGGAGAAGTTGCTCTTTGGAGTTTGTTTTTTTCATGCCCTTGTGCAAGAGAGAAAGAAATTTGGTCCTCTTGGTTGGAATATTCCATATGGATTTAATGAATCAGATTTACGCATCAGTATTCGACAACTACAGGTAAAATTAGAAAGGAACTAACATTGATGGAGGATCACTGTGTACCAGGCACTAGGCAATTCCCTTTGCTTAGAATGACTTATTCAGTTCTCCCAACACCACTAATAGTTGGCTAGATGGTATTAATAATTATAATTTTGGCTTATAAAGCATAATCTCCATCTGCATTTTTCTGCTGCAAATAATGGGAAACCTGATTCAAACTGGCTTAAACCATGATGAAACTTTTTATCTCACATAAAAAAGAGTTGCAGAGGAAGGACAGACTCTGGAGTTGGTTGATTCAACAAAAGTGTTGCCATCAAGGACCCTAGTTCTTTCTTTTTGCAGTGCCCTCCTCAGTGTTGGCTTTATATAGGTCCTCACTATACTCTACTCTTAGCCTCCACTCAGTCAGATCTACAATTTAGCTCTATCAGTCAACAAAAACAGTAGAAAAGGAATTTACTGAAAGAATATTGGGTAGGTCAAAGAATCACCAAGATGGCTGGAGAGCCAAGGCATCCACAGTCATATCCAGAATCATATCATGTCTGGTAACAGCATTCCTTCTACTCTTATTAAATAGTAGACACCACAGCTCATAACTGCCACACAGACACTAGTCTACTGCACACTCTCTGATGTCATCAAAAAAATTCTTTGCTGTTCCTGCTTCTTTGCACCCTAAACCCCAGTTCAGTCTAGGATGGCTACATCTGAGTTTCCAAGCCCAGGTCACAAGCCTAGGCTTTAGCCATAATGGAGGCTGAGAAAGTGAGTGGTTGGCTTTTTCAGTTTCTGTAGACTTACAATGAAACATGAAATGCATGAGATGGTCAGCATCCCCCCACCAAAGAAAAAAGATCAAATGTCCACTATAAATTCCTACTCACTCAGACTTTGAACTAGGCACATTACTTACATGAATTTTAATTCTCACAGCAACCCTGTAAGGTGAGTATTATCCCTATTTTGGAGAAAACCAAAGCTAAGAAGTAAATTTACCCGTTGAGGTGAGATTTGAACTCAGGTCTGTCCAACTCCAATACTTTCCCATTATTTCTGTCATGTTTTACCAAATATATTAATCCAACTAGACAACCACAGAATATTGTATTTTTCTGCTTCTGTGCTGTGATAAGGGCCTTTATGACATGGGGCTTCAAAACAACCATGATGATAATTCTTCCAACCCCACTTCCATGTGTATAGATTGATTGATTGATAGATATTTAAGGCCATCTTAAAATGGAAATGAAGTGAAATACTTTAAGGTTTTTCTCATTTCATTTTTCCTTTGTTTCAGCTATTTATAAATGAATATGATACAATTCCATTTGAAGCTATCTCTTACCTGACTGGAGAGTGTAACTATGGAGGAAGAGTGACAGATGATTGGGACAGACGTCTCCTCTTAACCATGCTGGCTGACTTTTATAACGCACACATAATTGAAAACTCTCATTATAAGTTTTCTCCCAGTGGAAACTATTTTGCACCTCCCAAAGGCACTTATAATGAGTACATTGAATTCATTAAGGTAACTGATGTCACTGAAAATAGGGTTAGATTCAAGTGTGATTTTTCTAAAAAGCAAATAGTGAAGTAGTCCCCCATAATGTATAGGATTGGACAAGTACTATGGTTCGATCAGCTTTCAATATATTTTGTTTCTAGTAGTTACTGAAAACTGGAAAAGTTTGATTCCTCTGTTGTTTGATGTTTAGTTGATTTTTAACCCTTTTTGGTCTGCACATGTCTACCTTATGAATTAACGTATCCAGTGAAAATGTGATGCTTGTTGAATCTATTTTCTGGTAGAAACTTCCCTTTACTCAACACCCTGAGATATTTGGATTACATGAAAATGTTGATATCTCCAAAGATCTTCAACAAACAAAAATCCTCTTCGAGTCCTTGCTCCTCACCCAAGGAGGCTCCAAACAGACAGGATCCTCAGGAAGTGCTGACCAGATTCTACTAGAAATTACCAAAGATATTCTCAACAAGGTAATGTTTAGCTTAAGATATGTTACTTGTAATATAACATAAATCAAAATGGCACTGAAATGTCAATCTGAAAACTCCATTTAGCAGCATTATGACCTTAAGTGAGATACTTTGCCTTTCTGAACATTAGTTTTCAAATCTGTAAAGTGGTGATAATAGTACCAACTGTATAAGGTTCTTGTGAACATTAAGGAGATCATTAAATTAAAGTGCTTTGCATAATGCCTGGCAAATAGTAAGTTCTTAGTAACTACAGTTGTGGATAAGCTACTGAATATATGATTTATTATCATTTCTAAATAAAGATGGTGGGCCTACTTTTTTTAAATGGAGGAAATGGTCTGAACTTGCTGGTTCAAGGAGGGAATGGTTTTTAATCTATACCTTCAGAAGTGAGGAGGCACAGGGAAATAAGAGCAGCACTAAATTAACAGCTACAGCCTTTTTTCCCCCCATGCTACAGCCCAATGTACTTAGCCCTCTTGGTAAAGTGGAATGATAATCCCTTTTCTCATTTTTTTCTGTGTCTTAAATTCAATAAAGAACTACTAAGAGGACTTTATGGTGCTAAGCACAGACCTTCACAACTCCCCTCCAGGATAAATACTATAATTATCCCCATATTTCAGTGTCAGGCACTCTGACAGAGCAGAACCTGACCCCTACCCCGTTTGCCTTGAAAATCCACAGATGGCACCTACTCTACTTTCACAGTTGGTACCCTTGCCTTACACCAGTCCTTAAGTAGAGCCTACTCACCTTAAGCCTGGCTGTGGCCACTGGAGAGGAGAAGGGAGCAACACTGCCTTCTACCCCTGGGTAAAATCAAACTAGCTTCCTCCAACCTCCACCCCTGGACTGCTGCTTCTGCCATTTGCCTCTTCTCACCCTCAGCCCCTTCTTCTTGTGTGGTTTATCTCTTCAGGGCAAGGTTCTTGCCCTCCCAAAATGGTGGCTCTTACAAGATCCCTAGCAGGAAGTTACCTGGAAGTGGCATATAGGACTTAATTGGGGTAGAATGTTTGTGCTGAGCCAAATGTGCCTTGAGTGACACCACCTAATATGACTTAGAATTCTTTTGTACCACCCAAGGACCATTGCCTGGGGACAGTCTGGGCAGCTCAACTTTCTTAGTTTGGGAGTTCCCCCATAGGGAAATTCCTTTGCCCCTTTAAGAGTATGAATTCCATTGTCTTGGGGCTTGATCACGAACCCCAAAGTCCCCTTTATCACTTCTCCTCAAGTGTCTCTGAGATGCCTCTTTGAAATCAGACACTCAATGGCCTTCTCTTTCCCTATGCCCTGGAACCTTGCTACATTTACACATTAATTATTTGATAGTGGTGTAAGCAAATCCATTTTGAGACAGTTGATAATTTATTGGAAATAAATTAAAAAGAGTTATGAAATGGTAAATCAGTTTTATTAATGGAAAATAAAAGTCAATTTACAAAAGAAAATTACACAACTTTTCAGAAATGTATATCTTCTTCATAGCATTCTATCCTGTAGTAAAGAGCATGGGCCTTAGTGTTAGAGATCTATGGATTTAAACAGACCGCTTTTGGACTCTGTACCCTTGGGCATTTACTTAACCTCTCTGTACTTAAATGATAATGATGGCCACCTAATAGTGAATGGTAAGGATTATATTAGATAATGTTTGGAAAGCAGTTAGCATAATACTTGGCACATAGTAATTGCCTAATGTTAGCTATAATTGATATTATAGCCGAATGAAACTAATTATTTATTCTGAGAGTAATATGTGATCTTCAAAATCTATTCTCTTAGCTACCAAATGACTTTGACATTGAATCAGCACTACTCAAGTATCCCGTGAGATATGAAGAGAGCATGAATACTGTTTTAGTACAAGAAATGGAAAGATTTAACAAGTAAGGAGCTCTATACCCAGTTATTCAGAATGCTACCAACCAAAGTTGATAAAAAGATACACTGGTATTGAATTAAAATTTTAAGAAAAAATTATCAAAACTTGCCATTTCATTAGAGTTTTTCTCCTTTTTTAAAGTCGCATAAATCTTCTGCCCCAGAAGGGAAGGTATCTTTTATAATGTAAAAATGGTGATGAAATAGAGATCTGCTTTTACTGGTTAAAAATGTTCATTAATCATAATTTCTCATCCACCTATTGCTCTTCTCCTCAGGAACTGAAGATAGAATGAGCCTTATCTTGGTCTATGTGTAAATACATCTCTTGTCATTTTTCTGCCACTGACACATATACACCCCCCCCCCATTTTCTTCCTGAGTCTATCTGGATTGACTAGGTACCCTAAAATAGCAAACAAATTATTTGCTTTGAATTTTTTAAAATAAATTTATTTATTTATTTATTTTTGGCTGTGTTGGGTCTTTGTTGCTGCACATGGGCTTTCCTCTAGTTGCTGTGAGTGGGGGCTACTCTTTGTTGTGGAGCGGGCCTCTCATTGTGGTGGCCTCTCTTGTTGAGGAGAACGGGCTGTAGGCATACGGGCTTCAGTAGTTGTGGCACATGGGCTCAGTAGTTGTGGCTCGCGGGCCCTAGAGCGCAGGCTCACTAGTTGCGGTGCATGGGCTTAGTTGCTCCGCGGCATGTGAGATCTTCCCAGACCAGGGCTTGAACCTGTGACCCTTGCATTGGCAGGTGGATTCTTAACCACTGTACCACCAGGGAAGCCCCTGCTTTGAATTTTCAAATTGAATTTTCTACAGTTAAATACTGGCTTAAGGAATGGAGAATTGTTTTGGTTATGAATTTTCTAGTGTTTCCAAGTTTGTTTCAGTTTCCAGACTTTTTGAAATTTTAAAATAAAGCATATTATAACACTATGATGCCTTAATTAATTTAGTAATTCTTATACAAAGACCATATGTATTTACATATCATAACATACTATCTCTCGGTTGCTTAGGCTTCTAGGCTAAAACCCTCACTTCAGGTATATTTATGGTGTTCTTAGCAGCTTGGGCCTAAGTGGGAAACAAACTACTTGCAAGGGTATAAATGAATATACACTGTATGTTTTAATTCAGTGTTTCCAAAGTTTCAGCCATTGTATCATACCTTTATAACTTTCTTCATATTTGCATGTCACCTATAACATTATTTACCTGATTTTTTCCTTAAATCATTCTCTGTTTAAATATGCCTGGTCTTAAGCAGTAATACCTTGAAAGCAGCGATTTTGATATGCAAGTTATATTACTTTCTATATTTAAAAATACATATGTAATAAATAAAATGAAAAATGTTCATCCAAGTATCACCTAAAATTACTTTATATTATTAAGTGGGAGGTGACCACACTTTGGGAATACACTCCCATAAAGCTGTGAATGGTATCCTGCTATTTCTTCTTCTGGAAAGACTGTATGTTGGTATTTACTATCATATATGCTGATGACACAATTTCTTTCCTTGCAGTTTAATTAAAACTATACGCAACACTCTACAGGACCTTGAAAAAGCTATTAAGGGCGTGGTTGTCATGGATTCTGCTTTGGAGGCACTCTCTGGCAGTCTGCTTGTTGGAAAGGTTCCAGAAATATGGGCCCAACGATCATACCCAAGTCTTAAACCCCTAGGAAGTTACATCACAGACTTTCTAGCCCGGCTGAACTTTTTACAGGTTAAAAATTATATATACTATATATATTATAATGTATATATTATTTCATTTTTTTGGAGATACTAGAAGAGATACTAGAAATTGGCTGTGGTCACTTGAATGTCTCTGAGTTAGATGAAATGGATTAGTAGTTTCATGGTAATCTAACCAAAATTTTAGAATATTGAAAATTACACACATTTCAAAGTACTAAGTAGAAAATTAAAATTTTATTTTACCCAAACCCAAGTAATATGTGACATTTATATTTTTGAAGATTCACAACTTGGTCTTGTGATTTTCCTACTGATGGTAAATCACAAAAAGATCCTGAGGCTTGGATTTATCAATAATTGGCCATTATCTAGAAATCAGTGCTTCTTATCTCTTATCTTATAAAACCAGGGAAAAGATGGGTGCTTTGAAATCTCCGAACCCTTCACCCTGCAATCTCACACATAAAGGATGCGTAAGGCAGCACACTCTTTTTCCTCCCCAACTCCTCCACTTGCCCCCATCCTATGGTTGATGCTTATGTGAGGATAGTGGGTGGGGAGAGCCCCCAAAATACATTTTGGAAATTCACATAGGTATATGACCTCTCAGTGTTCAGTTGCCCTTTTATTATACAAATGCTTTATTTGTTTCACTATGGAAGCTAATAATAAAATAACCCTACTTGTGAAGATGTGGAGAGATAGGCTTTCTCATACATTGCTTTTTAATTTTTGCCAATCTGATAGGTCAACCATATCTTTGTTTCAATTTGAGTTTCTTTGGTAATTAGTGAGTCTGTGTTCTTTTGCTTTGTGTGTTTGCTGTTTGTGTTCTCTCCTGTGAATTGCCTACTCATCTCCTAGGCCGATTTTTCATGGGACTATTTTTGTTTGTTTTTATTTTTTTATAAAATTTTTAAAGGTTACTTTCCATTTACAGTTATTACAAAATAATGGTTTTATTCCTTACATTGTACAATACATCCTTGAGCCTATCTTACACCCAGTAGTTTGTGCTTCCCACTCCTCCACCCCTACACTGCACTCCCACACTAGTAACCACTAGTTTCTTCTCTATATCTGTGAGTCTGCTTCTTTTTGCTGTATATACTAGTTTGTTGTATTTTTTAGATTCCACATATAAGTGACATCATAAAGTATTTGTCTTTCTCTGTCTGACTTATTTCACTTAGCATAATGCCCTCCAAGTCCACCCATGTTTCTTCAAATGGCAAAATTTCATTCTTTTTAATGGCCAAGTAGTATTCCATTGTATATATATACCACATCTACTTTATCCATTCATCTGTTGATGGACTCTTAGGCTACTTCCATATATTACAATTGTAAATAATGCTACTATGAACATTGGGTGCATGTATCTTTTCAAATTAGTGTTGTTTTTTTCCTGATATATATCTGAGACTGGAATTGTTGGGTAATATGTTAGTTCTTTTTTTAGTTATTTGAGAAGCCTCCATATTCCACAGTGCCTGCAACAAGTTACATTCCCACCAACAGTGTACAAGTGTTCTTTTTTGTCCACATCCTTGCCAGCATTTGTTATTTGTATTCATTTTGATGATAGCCATTCTGACAGGTGCAGGGCAATATCTCGTGTGTGTGTGTGTGTGTGTGTGTGTGTGTGTGTTTTAACATCTTTATTTGAGTATAATTGCTTTACAATCGTGTGTTAGTTTCTGCTTTATAACAAAGTGAATCAGCTATACATATACATATATCCCCATATCTCCTCCCTCTTGTGTCTCCCTCCCACCCTCCCTATCCCACCCCTCTAGATGGTCATAAAGTACCGAGCTGATCTCCCTGTGCTCTACGGCTGCTTCCCACTAGCTATCTATTTTACATTTGGTAGTGTATATATCTCATTGTGGTTTTGATTTGCATTTCCATGATGATTAGCAATGTTGAGCATCTTTTCATGTGCCTGTTGGCCATCTGCATTTCCTCTTTGGAAAAATGTCTGTTCAGTTCTTCTGCCCATTTTTTTTTTTTGCTGTACACGGGCCTCTCACTGTTGTGGCCTCCCCCATTGCGGAGCACAGGCTCCGGATGCACAGGCCCAGCGGCCATGGCTCACGGGCCCAGCCTCTCCGCGGCATGTGGGATCTTCCCAGACCGGGGCATGAGCCCGTATCCCCTGCATCGGCAGGCGGACTCTCAACCACTGCGCCACCAGGGAGGCCCCTGCCCATTTTTTAATTGGGTTGTTTGTTTTGTTTTTTGATGTTGAGTTGTATGAGCTATTTATATATGTTGGATATTAATCCCTTATCGGTCATATCATTTGCAAATATTTTCTCTCATTCAGTAGGTTGTCTTTTCATTTTGTTGATGGTTTCCTTTGCTGTGCAAAAGCTCTTAAGTTTAATTAGGTCCTATTTGTTTATTTTTGCTTTTATTCCCTTTACTTTAGGAGACAGATTCAGAAAAAATATTGCTGTGATTTATGTGAAAAAGTGTTCTGCCTATGTTTTCCTCTAGGAGTTTTATACTGTCTGGTCTTACATTTAGGTTTTTAATGTATTTTGAGTTTATTTTTTATATGATGTTAGAGAATGTTCTAATTTCATTCTTTTACATGTAGCTGTCCAGTTTTCCCATCACCACTTATTGAAGAGCCTGTCTTTTCTCCATTGTATATTCTTGCCTCTTTTGGCATAGATTAATTGACCATAAGTGTATGGGTTTATTTCTGGGGTCTCTATCCTGTTCCATTGATCTATGTGTTTGTTTTTGTGCCTGTACCATACTGTTTTGATTACTGTACCTTTGTAGCATAGTCTGAAGTCAGGGCTCTTGATTCCTCCAGCTCTGTACTTCTTTCTCAAGATTGTTTTGGCTCTTCAGGGTCTTTTGTGTTCCATATAAATTTTAAAATTATTTGTTCTTGTTCTGTGAAAAATGCCATTGGTATTTTAATAGGGATTGCATTGAATCTGTAGATTACTTTGGGTAGTGTGGTAATTTTAACAATATTAATTCTTCCAATCCAAGAACATGGTCTATCTTTCCATCTGTTTGTGTCATCTTCAATTTCTTTCATTAGTGTCCTAAAGTTTTCAAAGTACAGATCTTTTGCCTTGATAGGTACGTTTATTGCTAGCTTTCTTGTCCTTTTTGATGTGATGGTAAATGGGATTGTTTCCTTAATTTCTCTTTTTGATACTTTGTTGTTAATGTATAGAAATGCGACAGATTTCTGTGTATTAATTTTGTATCCTGCAGCTTTACTGAGTTCATTGATGAGCTCTAGTAGTTTTTTGGTAGTGTCTTTAGGATTTCCTATGTAGAGTATCATGTCATCTGCAAACAGTGATAGTTTTACTTCCTCCTTTACAATTTGGATTCCTTTTATTTCTTTTTCTTCTTTGATTGCTGTGGCTAGGACTTCCAAAACTATACTGAATAAAAGTGGTGAGAGTGGGCATCCTTGTCTTGTTCCTGATCTTAGAGGAAATGCTGTCAGTTTTTCACTGTTGAGTATGAGGTTTGCTGTGGGTTTGTCATATATGGCCTTTATTATGTTGAGGTATGTTCCCTCTGTGCCCGCTTTCTGGAGAGTTTTTATCATAAATGGATACTGAATTTTATCAAAAGCTTTATCTCTGTCTATTGAGATATCATATGGTTTTTATTCTTCAATTTGTTAATATGGTGTATCACATTGATTGATTTGCAGATACTGAAAAATCCTTGCAACCCTGGGATAAATCCCACTTGATCATTGTGTATGATCCTTTTAATGGACTTGGTTTGATAGTATTTTGTTGAGGATTTTTGCAAATATGTTCATCAGTGATATTTGCCTCTAATTTTACTCTTTTTTTTTTGTGGTGTCTTTGTCTGGTTTTGGTATCGGGGTAATGCTGGCCTCATAGAATGAGTTCGGAAGTGTTCCTTCTGCAATTTCTTGGAATAGTTTCAGAAGGACAGGTGTTAACCCTTCTCTAAATGTTTGGTAGAATTTCCCTGTGCAGTCATCTGGTTCTGGACTTTTTGTTTGCTGGAAGTTTTTAAATTACTGATTCAATTTCATTACTGGTAACTGGTCTGTTCATATTTTCTATTTCTTCCTGGCTCAGTCTTGGGAGATTGTACCTTTCTAAGAATTTGTCCATTTCTTCTAAGTTGTCCATTTTATTGGCATATAATTGCTCGTAGTAGTCTCTTATGAGCCTTTGTATTTCTGTGGAATCAATTGTACCTTCTCCCTTTTCATTTCTGATTTTATTGATTTGAGCCCACTCCCTTTTTTCTTTGATGAGTCTGGCTAAAGGTTTATCAATTTTGTTTATCTTTTCAAAAAGCCAGCTTTTAATTTCATTGATTTTTTTCTATTTTATTTATTTTTTTAGTCTCTATTTCATTTATTTCTGCTCTGACCTTTATGATTTCTTTTCTTCTATTAACTCTGGGTTTTGTTTGTTCTTTGTTCTCTAGTTCCTTTAGGTGTAAGGTTAGGTTGTTTATTTGAGATTTTTCTTGTTTCCTGATGTAAGCTTGTATCTCTATAAACTTCCCTCTTAGAAGTCCTTTTGCTGCATCCCATAAGTTTTGGATTGTTGTTTTCATTTTCATTTGTTTCTAGGTGTTTTTATTTCCTCTTTGATTTGAATTGCCTCTTCATCTCCTAGGCCCATATTTCTTTGAAAATTTTTTTAAAAATTAATTTATAGGAGCTTTTTATGTAGATTATACACTTAACAAAAGAATCAGAATATAAGGGTTTTTTTTACATTTGTAAAAAATTTTTATTTATTTTTTGACTATGTTGGGTCTTCATTGCTGTGTGCGGGCTTTCTCTAGGGCAAACAGGGGCTACCCTTCGTTGCAGTGTGCAGGCTTCTTGTTGCAGTGGCTTCTCTTGTTGCAGAGCACAGCCTCTAGGCACGCAGGCTTCAGTAGTTGCAGCACAGGGGCTCAGTATTTGTGGCTCACAGGCTCTAGAGAGCGGGCTCAGTAGTTGTGGTGCACAGGCTTGGTTGCTTCATGGCATGTGGGATCTTCCTGGACTAGGGATTGAACCCATGTCCCCTGCATTGGCAGGTGGATTCTTCCCTATTATAGGGAAGTCCCTATAATAGGGGGTTTAAGTGTTTAGGCTCTAGAAAAGTTGCCACTTACTAGCCTCAGTTTCCTCATCCATAAAGTGGGCACTTTTATCTCATATGGTAACAGTTATAGGCATTCAGTAAATGTGAACTATTCTTTCATAAACTCCAGAAATTGTTTAATTTTTCCAAATGTTTTTTTAGCACTTATTGCTGATGATGTGATTTTTTTTCTTTTTTAGCTTATTATTGCATTGAATTATATCACTAGATTTCCAAGTGTGAAACCATCCTTGTGTTCCTAGAAAATCCTTCTTGATCAGTGGTTCTTTATTCTTTTAATGTTTTAATCTATTCCCTTTGGATATTTTTAGAGCTTTTGATATACATTACGTAATCACCCTACATAAAAATTAGGCAATTGTAGGCCTATCAATAGTGAATGTGAGTGCCTGTTTTTCAGTAATTAGTGTTCTCCTTTTTAATCTTTGCTAATTTAATAGGCGAGAGTATGTGCACCTGGGTAATTTCTAGCCAACATGTCTATGACATGTGTTTGACTTCTTCCTGTATGTACCAGCCTCTTTCTGTCCCTTATCAAAAGCATCTGACATATATAGTTAATTCCATCCTCCCCTTGACATAATCTTGCTTTTTTTCATTTCCTAAACTTTTCTGAAATTTTAATCGGAACTGCTTACATTTCTCGTATACTGCTTTGTTCCTGAAGGGCCTTGAAGAGTCTTTAGCTTGGTCCCCTAGAGGGGTCCTGGCATGGTGCCAGCTGGAATAATATCCAGGACAAATTTCCTTTGTTGTTATTGTTAATATAAAGTTCATATCAAACTCTCTACTTTCCGAATTTGGCTTTCCCCTTGGAATCACTCTGTTTGAATGAGAAAGGAAAATCTCACTCATTACTGGGCATGTTTATCATCCTTCACCACAAATCTTCCCCTGAATGGATCTTCCCCATTGTTTTCTTACCCTTACAGAAGCTGTACAGTTTTCCCATCATCTTTCTCTCTCCTGGACTCTTGACTTTACCTCCTAATGATTCTTAGAGTTAACAAATTAAACAAATTGAGTCATCTGGAGTTTTTTCTTCTTTTCTCATTTCTCTCTCACTGTTCACCCTACTTACCTTCTCTTCCTCCTGCCTGTGCCTTTTTTTTTTTTTTTAAGCTTTTTGCACACTGGCTGGAATCTCAGATTAAATCTGGGATCCGACACTTAGTATCTATGTGACTTTGAGCAAGATACTCATCTTTCTACATCCCAGTTTCCTCATCAGTAAAATGGGAGGAATAATTCCTAACTCACTGAATTATTTCATGGACTAAATGAGGTGATGCATGTAAATTACTTAGCACCTACACGGTATGCACTAAGTGCTCAGTAAATGGTAGCTGATTCAGAGATTGTATGTAAGTAGCTGACCCAGACACTCATGACATTCTTGGCTAAATGAAGCCCTGGAGTGAGCAAGGGAATGTTCTATACACTTGCCTCTGGGTTCTTATAGCTTTCTTGTGCATGGTACTAGTTCTGCCTGGTTTGTACCCTTGTCAAGCTCCATCTCTTTCTCTTCTTCTTCTTGATCTGACAGCTTGTACTGTTGCAAGCTGTTGTCTCCAGCAGTGGTTTGTTCTCTTCTTCCCAGGGAGCAAAGCTGGCTTCTTCCCATAGTGTGCTGCTCACTCAGAGACAAAGTTCGTTTTGTTAATTCATCTGTTCATTCAAATGTGAATTGAGACTCACTTTGTCTAAAGCGCTTTGTTGCTGGATAAAGTTGCCAGGTTACCTTCAAGTTGCCAATAGCCTACAGGAAGATAATCTATGTATCTAAGAAAAAGCTAAGAGCAACATATAAGATGCTCTGGGAATTCAAAGAAGGGAGAGAGTTCTTTTAACTTAGGAAAGCAGAGTTTGTTTATTGGATGAGGTAGCATTTGAGCTGGTCTAAATGATGAATGGTTTTGGACACTGCAAAGGAAGAGGACTTAAGAGACAGCTGTAGGATGAAAGGCACTATATCATTTAGGATTGATTCTGTTGTAAAAATTTTGACAAAAGCAAAAATTAAGTTTGTTCCCTCATGTAATTGAAAAAGCCAGGGGGTAAAGTGACTCCAGGCAGCATTTGGCCTAGGGTGCAAATGTGGTTGCCTGATCCTGGCTTCTTGCACTTCTCTCGGCTCCAGTCTCTGGGTTAACTCCATTCTCAGTTAGGTTCTGTCTGATGGTAGCAGGATAGCAACAGCAACTCTGGCCTTACATCCACAAAACTTCAAAGGGTTTAGAGTGAATCTTTTCCCCAGAAGTCCCAGCAAAAGTCTCTACATCTCTGGCTTTGATTGGGTCACATGTCCATTCCTGAATCAGTCACTATGACTGCAGGTATGATCAGCTAGGCATGAATGACATGCCCACTTCCAGAAGGTGCATTTCCACCACCAGAAGTGTTTCGATTGAAAGTGTAGGAGGGTTCATCCTCCAGAGGGATATAAGAGTAGTGCCATTTTAAGATAAGCAGAAAAAACAACAGATGTCCACCCAGTGCAGAGAAGAGACCACCAAAAGTACATTCTGATTAGAATGTAAGATGTTTAAAGGGGAACTAAAAGGGATGGATCTATAAATACAGTTTGGGGCCAGGTTGTGAAGTATCTTGAATAGGAGACTAAGGTGTTTTAGACTTTAATTTAGTAGGGTAGTAGTAGATCACTGAAGAATTAAAGATGCTAAAACTTGATCCAAACCATGCATGGAGAACTGTACTCTGGCAGCATCGTTATAGATGTACTGAGCAGACAGAGGGAAGAAACAAGAAGGGGTACACATGATACAGAAACAAGGCCAGGATATCTAAACTGGAACAGGGATAGTGGGTGTGGAGGCAGGGAGTTTAAGAGGATTAAGGAACTGGAACCAACACATAAAGGCTATAGTTAGACAATGCATAAGATGTCTAAAAATGTTTGCTTTTTTTAAAATAAATTTATTTATTGTATTTATTTATTTTTGGCTGAGCCGGGTTTTCGTTGCTGCGTGCAGGCTTTCTCTAGTTGTGGCGAGCAGGGGCTACTCTTCATTGTGCGTGAGCTCCTCATTGTGGTGGCTTCTCTTGTTGAGGAACACAGGCTCTAGGTGTGCAGGCTTCAGTAGTTGTGGCTTGCAGGCTTTAGAGCACAGGCTCAGTAGTTGTGGCACATGAGCTTAGTTCCTCTGCAGCATGTGGAATCTTCCCGGACCAGGGCTCGAACCCATGTCCCCTGCATTGGCAGGCAGATTCTTAACCACTGCGCCACCAGGGAAGCCCCAAGATGGTTGCTTTTGAGTGGTTTTTTTTTTTTCTCTCTTCAGTTGAGTGGTGTTAAGTAATGTAATAAACCCTCAAATAATTTACATTTGCCTTTTTGCAGAAGATTTGAATCTTTCAAATTTTGTTTTATTCAGGTTAATGTTAAGGTTAGTTTGAATTTTCCAAGAAGAGTAACTAGAAGGGATAAAAGGTAGAAGGGCCAAGATAGGTTGTGTGTTTGGTGTCAGGAAAGAGAGTCCTGTGATGGAAAGTGTGGGCAACATACACAAAAACCAGAATCAGGAATCGTATGTCAGGTGATTCTTGAGTAAGTTGAAAAATGAACATAATGCATTTTTTTTTCCTTTATAGGACTGGTATAATTCAGGAAAACCTTGTGTGTTTTGGCTCTCAGGTTTCTTTTTCACCCAAGCCTTTTTAACTGGAGCGATGCAGAATTATGCCAGAAAATATACCATCCCTATTGATTTACTAGGATATGAATTTGAGGTACAGTAAACTCCTTAAACTCCAGAGTATATCATTACATCAAAGGCATGTATTTAAGCAAGGAGGATATGGGGAATTCATATTTTTATAGCCCATTACAAACAATTCTACTTCTTTCCATTCTTTGTGTTCATGAAAAAAGTATATAATATTTGTCTTGCTATCTTTATGAGAGAATTTTTATATATCTCAATATTCAATTCAAATAATCTAATGCTGTTTTTCTGTCTTAGTAAAAAATTAATATGAGGTACAGTAAAACCATATAAAATATGTCAAAAGGAATTGTATTATATATTTTTAGGTTTACATTTTACTGAAAAAGTCTTACAGTTTAAGAAGCTATTATATGGAGGAGTTTCCCTGAATATGTTCTGAAGATTTAGCCACTGCTTTCTTTATGAGACAAAGTTGTCTAGGGAGGAAATCATTGCTAGTGTGTGCTTCTGCCTTCAGGTTTTTTCTTCTGATACATCTGAGGGAACACCAGAAGATGGCATTTATATCCATGGATTATATCTGGATGGAGCACGCTGGGACAGAACAAGGTCAGTAGTTTCAACTGCAAAGACCTATTCAGTTGTAGCTGAATCACAGGTGAGATAAGCTGTCTGCTACCTTTCCCCCCTGCCATCCCCCTCAACCAAAAGACTTCTTCTAGAGAATACGACAAGTAATAAATAATATCAGAATTCTTGCCATAAATCATTACTCAGGCTCGGACAGTTAATGAGTGAGTAATTTCAGGTTCTGAACAATTTTGAGTTAATATTTCAATGGTCTTACTAGTAGAAAAGTTAGTTGAAATTATTTTCCTTCTTCTGTTTTATAACAGTTACGTTCTGTTTGGTAATGTGTAGGAGCACCTCAGTTTCAAACAGTTTATAGTGTAGTAAAGTTCCCATTTCTACTGGTGAATGGAAAACTTTTTCTTGCATTTTGATGACATAATAAGTACATATTTTAAATAAATACTGAATTTCCAGCTTAAGAAACTAAACAGTGCATATGTGTGTGTGTGTGTGTGTATATATGTGTGTGTGTGTGTATATATATATATATATATACACACACACACACAGACATATGAGAAAGGGAAAGATTATTTCCCTTGAAGTCCTGCTCTTTAACAATCCATTACTAAGCATAATCTTCTATTTCCAGAGTCAGGGTTACACTTTGCTCTCAAGGGAGGGTTAAAGCCCGAGGCAGGGAAAGTCACTTAAGAAGGAGCATGAAGGTGGTTTTACAGAGATGGTTCTAAGACAGGGATATGAGGAGACTTAGCTGCACATAGTTCATTTGATTATTTCTCTTTTCATTTTCATCATTCTGCTGACATTTCTCTTAACTTATGTTTCCTTATATATGTATTCATCTTTTCATCCCTTTCTTCCCTCCTCTTGCAAGCAAACAAGCAAGCAAACAAACAAACAATGTAGCATAGGGAAAATAAACCACATTTTCTAGATAGATAGATCTATGTTTGAATCCTCATGCTGGCATTTAAGAGCTGTGTTACTGTGAGAAAAGTACTCAATCTCTCTGAGCTTCCACTCTTCATCTGTGAAATAGGATTAGGAATGGGGACAAGACTATTGGGAAGGTTAAATGTGACAGCATAGTGTCTGCCTCATGGACAGTACTTTTAAAATGGCAGGAACTGATATTTGTCCACTGTTTGACACATTGCCTTTCCATATTTTTCTTCTGTTTCTCTTGATTCTTCATTGCCTCTTCCTTGGTTTTGTTTGGGTTTTTTTTACATTTCTTTTCCTGCATATCTCTGGTCCTCTCTTGTATTAAAAGCCAGTAGCTAAGTAGCAGTTTCTAAGATGCAAATTTTATTTTATTTCTAATAAGCATCTGTCAATTTCTCTTCACAGCGGATTGCTTGCCGAACAATACCCCAAACTTCTGTTTGACCTGATGCCCATAATATGGATAAAACCAAGTAAATATATTTCTAACAGAACTTTGTAGAGTTTTAGAAAGGATAATGATAGATATTATAACTGCTTCCCCAAATAAGTCTCTGTTCAAACCTATTAAGATTTTGTTCAATTATAGTAAATAGTGACTTAATGTTTACAATGGAAATATATTGTTCCCCCTTTTTGAGTTGCATTTATATTATTTTAGGAATATTATTCTGCCTCTTTTTGCTCTTATCCCATGGGATATAACATTTCCTTTGCCCCTCCCCTACACTTCTCCTTTTTCAGTCTAGAGCTTCCCATGAATATTTTGATTCTGAAGTGCCTTTGCATACCTCTCAGAGACACAAATAGGCTTGACACAGTCTCCAGCTAGTGACTAGAGTTTTCTGGCTATAAGAAACTCCTAGGCCTAGGAGCCAGCCAGGTGCCCCAAGGTACAGATGTTGCAAGCCACACGGGGTGGAGGCCAATTTTGCCCCCTTTGGGAAACCTACTTGTTCCTTCCCTCCTTCTGCAATCATCATTTCCCCACCAAATCTGAACAATTGAAGCTCATTCTTTTGTTTTTTCTTTCTTCTCTATTTTTTAATTCTCAAATAACTATAAATGAAAAGTTTATAAATTACCCAATCACCACTCAACCCATTAAGCATTTTTTATTATTAAAGCAGTTCATTTATAACTATGACAAATGTGGCCTCAGTTTAGAAAGATTCCTAATATCTCATATCTGGCTTTTCAAGGATTGTGTGTAGATTCTTTCTGTGAGTAGGTAAGAGTTGGTATATTTTTCTTTGTAATAACCTGCTGAAAACAAATAGTAACTTCAGCTTCTAATTTATGGATTTCTTGTATTGGAGCTCTAAGCTGCTGTGTTTCTCTTTCTGCATCTCCTCCATTACCTATGCTGTATTTTATTCCTTCTTCTCTAATTTCTCCTTCTCTCCCAAGTCCTCTTGAGTGTTTTCATACCTGCTAAGTGATCAGGTCTTTAAAATCAATTCCTGTCCTCCAGACCTAGAATCATGCACCATATGAAATCATTTACCTTGTTTCACAACCATAATTATATGCCAACTGTAAAAACACAACAACAATAACTTTAAAATGTTCAATATCATAATCATGATCTTAGATTTAGTACTGGTCATTTTATTACAAGATAAATAGTTGTTCTTTTAGTACCAGTGGCTGTTTTCCTTTTATCAAATGAATATATTTCCTTTTTCTTCAAGCTAAAAAGTCTCAGATTGTGAAGTCGAATGCTTATGTCTGTCCTCTTTACAAGACAAGTGAACGTAAAGGAACTCTTTCCACCACAGGACATTCTACTAATTTTGTCATTGCAATGTTGTTGAAAACAGACCAACCCACTCAACACTGGATCAAACGTGGGGTTGCTCTCCTTTGTCAGTTGGATGACTAAATTGGACAAATTAAGAAAACATCTGAAAGAAGTTTAAAAAAATTGCCTTCACTTACTTGAAAATATATATATTATAAAACCCAAGTATCTTGGTGTAATTCTTTTAAATGATCTTTGTGAGTGGTCTTTGCATTGTTCTCCTCCCTGATGTACCAGTCTCAGTTGGAGTACAGCCTTCCACATGGACTCTCAAGATCACAGACATCTGTGGAAGAAAAACATGAAAAGAAATGCGGAAAATCTTTGAAACTTTTATTTAGTTCCTCTTTTTAGTTTGATATATATGTGAAAAACAGATTTGGGAAGACTGGATAAAATTTAACTAATATCAGAAATTATCTGTTTCACAAATGTTAAGTCATTTCATCAGCTTCAGTAATAATTTCCACTCACCTATGTGAAGTGATTATACACAAACATTTCAAATACATAAATAAATAAATTGTAAATAAGGAAAATGTTGAAACAATTTCAGAATGAAACCCCTTCCTTCATACTTTTAAAACGTTAGTTCCATTTCTCACAGGACCCCTGTGACAAGGAAAGGAAACACAAAGCAGTGAATTGACATGCAAAGGCAGTTAGATGACTGGAGGGAAGTCCTACACACTTTAGGTGGTATCATGCTTCTTGGCATCTGCTTCATATTTAACTGGAAATGTCAAGTGGGCTCTTTGTTATTTTTAGTAGTTATTATTCTTATTATTTAGTATGCACTTATCGTATTAGTGTATATTAACAATTTTTAAACATTTCAACAAAACAAAATTATAGTCAAAATTTTATTATCTTGTTTTTATTATCTTATTATCTTGTTTTTATTATCTTATTTTATTATCTTTTATTCCTTCCTTAGGATTCCCTGGACATTTTAGGCCGCAGCTGTGTAATCCAAAGAAAATGTAGGTGCAGCATCCCAGTGAATCAGGACCATTGGGACAGTCACTTTTGATAATTCAGTCAGTGCAAAATGTTTGCCCTCTCTTAAGTAGAAAATTGATTCTGGTTTGTAGTGTCTATGTGCATGAGCCCTAAGAGAATGAATTCACTTCACATGGCCAACCCCCTGCAAAAGTATTTTATTCCAGGAATAGAATGTTTAATCTTTTAAATTTAATGAATACAGCAGTGAAAAAAAGAGATCATGTTTTCAAACAGAGCTAAACCACATATAAAAAACAGGGAGAATGTGCCAGACTGTCTTATGATCAAGTATTTATAGTAAAGCTATTAATGGAATGGTCACTACACGGGAGTGGAGATCCTAAATATAAATGAAATTTCTGATGTGCTAATCCTTAACAGTGAAAACTTCAGTGCTGTACTAAAGGATATAACAAAAGGTAAAAAGTCTTTGGTTTGTGATCAAACCTATTCTATGCTAAAACTGAAATGTTCTTTTAAAACCATTGAGATGTTGCCTAGTGAAATATATCGGGGGGGGGTTCCCACTATTCCTGTTATATGTTATGAGAATACATTTATTCCTATAACATGTTTATTTTTAGTATTTACTAACTAAATAAAATATTATTTTCAGCATTATACTCCCTGTGTGTAGGAAAGATATTCTTTGGAGTGAGAGCTACAATTAATGAGAAAAACTCATAAGCCAAGTTTAAAATAGATTGATATGAACATTTTCATAGTTACAATGGCACTGACCTAAGTTTTATATGAAAGGTTGTGTTTCCTGAATAAGCTTTAAGTAGATGGCTGCTCATGGAAAACTTCTAATTTATGTTGAATCTGTGTCAGTTCAGAAAACTGTTTGGGGTTTTCAAAAAAATTTTTAATGAATATTTTGTGTTCTAAATTTTGCACTTTTTCATTTGTCAATCTTATTAATTTTTTAGTTTTCTGAATTTCATTTATAATTTTAATCAGTTGATAATCTTTCACAACTGGAAAAATATTTTTAATTCATTTTGACTTTAAAGTAAATCTGTCTGCATTTCACATGGATAACTACACCAGTGATGAAGACATAGACGATGCGTTTGACACCCAGCTCATCATTCAACAGAGTTTACAGGATATTCACAAGCTGGAAACTACACAGCAGTCACCTGAAGATGAGAGGTAATGGTATCTCACTGGCAACGTAGTATAAGTATTCAACATTTGAGGCTTGTCATAAGCACGATGCTAGTGTTGTGACAAAAACAGAAGAGAGGGTCAGAATCCAAGGAGCTGAATATCTATGAGACTTGATGTGTGACTAGACAGGAGAAATTTGGAAATAATTCAGAATTTAATCAGGCAGTAAAGAAAATAATAGCCAGTACATGGAAGCAACCTAAATGTCCATCAACAGAGGAGTGGATAAAGAAGATGTGGCACATATATATACAATGGAATATTACTCAGCCATAAAAAGGAACAAAATTGGGTCATTTGTAGAGACATGGATGGACCTAGAGACTGTCACACAGAGTGAAGTAAGTCAGAAAGAGAAAAACAAGTATCAATATTAACGCATGTATGTGGAATCTAGAAAAATGGTATCAGTGACCTTATGTGCAAAGCAGAAATACAAACATAGACATAGAGAACAAATGTATGGATACCAAAGGGGAAGGGGATGGGGAGGGAGGGATTGGGAGACTGGAATTGACACATTGATATTATTGATACTATGTATAAAATAGACAACTGATAGGAACATACTTTATAGCACAGGGAACTCTACCTAATGCACTGTGGTAATCTAAATCAGAGGGAAGTCCAAAAGGGAGGGGTTATCTGTATGTATATGGCTGATTCATTTTGTAGCGCAGTGGAGGCTAACACAACATTGTAAAGCAACCATACTCCAATAAAAATTAATTTAAAAAAAGAAAGAAAATAGTTGGAGGAGGTTACTAGTAAATATGAGTGAGGAGAGGCAGATGAGAAATCAGAAAGAAGAAATACATGAGGATATGTAAGACTAGAGAACACTAATGCATCTTGTCTTTGGGGAGCTAAGGAAATGCATAAATCCAACCAAGACACAGAAACCTTAGTAGGGTAAAGTCTTTAGTCTACTCAAATCAAAAGGAGTAATTATGTAAACTTAAACCCAGAAGAGACTAACCCCTTCTGAAGGGTGTGAACTCGGAGTTCTGGTATGACAACACTAGAAAAGGACCCCATGGATCCCTCAGTGGAGTAAGAGAATTGCCCTGGGTATGGGCTGTCTGCGGCCAAGCACAGCTAGTCAAATGCTCTCTGGGTGATCAGCAACTTCAAGCCCCTGAGTAGTTACAATTATTTTTCAGGGGTATTAAACCCATTTTCTTGGGATGGTGACCTCTATTTGCCTGATGGAGGTAAAATGGGATAAATGTGTTTTAACCCCAGGAGATTTTGTAATTAAATACAGAGATTTTGGAGTATATCAAACCTACAGTAATTTTTTTTAAGTAACATACTCATGGAGTGATCACTGTGTGCCACACTATTCTGAGCATTTCATAAATATGTATTAACTCATTTAAATTCTAATTCTCATTACCTCTCTATGTGGTAGGTACTATTATTTTCCCCATTTAGAGATGAGGTGACTGAGGCATAGCATAGAGAAATTAAATGACTTACCCAAGGTCACAGAGCTAGTAAGTTAAGAGCCAGGCAGCCTGGCTTCAGAGTCTGCATTCTTATAAATTTTTTTTTTTAAGAAGATGTTGGGGGTAAGAGTTTTTTAATTAATTAATTAATTTTTTTCTGTGTTGGGTCTTCGTTTCTGTGCGAGGGCTTTCTCTAGTTGTGGCACGCGGGGGCCACTATTCATCGCAGTGCGCGGGCCTCTCACTATCGCGGCCTCTCTTGTTGCGGAGCACAGGCTCCAGACACGCAGGCTCAGTAGTTGTGGCTCACGGGCCTAGTTGCTCCACGGCATGTGGGATCCTCCCAGACCAGGGCTTGAACCCATGTCCCCTGCATTAGCAGGCAGATTCTCAACCACTGCGCCACCAGGGAAGCCCCAGAGTCTGCATTCTTTACTACACTATTCCTACACTTTTATGTTAAATTTAGGAATAATCTTTAAATAGTTAAAAGTTTTGTAAAGAAATTGGATTTCATTGAGTTACCTGTTGTATTAACCTTGTGATTAAACCTTGTGATTAACTTTGAAGTCATGATTTTAGGTTGAAAGTCATAAGAGATTTTATTTAGAGTACTGAAATGTTTCAAAGAAATTAAAATTGACTACAGTTATAAATTTCAGTCATTAGACTTGCAAGAATTGTATGATACTTAGCAAGGCTTGCTGATTTGATCAGGCACTTGAAGGAATTAGGAAAATAGAATATACTTGAAACAGGAGCAATAAAGTTCCCCCTCACCAAAAGATGTCCAAGTCCTAATCCCCAGAACCTGTGGATATGTAACCTTACATGGCAATGGAGAATTAAGGCTGCAGATGGAATTAAGGTTGCTAATCAGTTGACTTTAAGATAAGGAGATTGACTAAATTTTAAGCAGGACAGATTGTCTAAGGGAATTTATTTTTTTCAAGCTGGGTTCATTGAATAATCAAAAAAGGGAAGGTGACAATCCTTATTTACTAGATTTAAAAATAATATAAGATTTATAAGTTGAGCTTTAAATTTTTAAATATTTTAATAAAAATATTACTTAAAAAACTGCTAATTGTGTTTTTTGAATACAGGTTCTGACCATGAATATTTTTTAAAACTTACACCATGATTATTTACTATTTTTTTAAATAATAATTTTTGCTGGAATCATTGACATTATAGAGTGGCCATTTAAATTTTACCATGTAACAATGTGACATTTCAGTCCTAGGCATGTTTGATTCAGTTCAGCAGACACTGATTGAAGGCTAACTGTGATCCAGGCTCTCACAATTCTTGCCCTAAAGAAGCTGACGAGGGAAGACATATGGGAGGGGAGTTTCCCTGGAACACATTAAGGGCCATACTACATTTTCTTTTTATTTTTTTCTTTCTGAATATATATACATATATCTTTTATTTATTTATTTTTGAAACATCTTTATTGGAGTATAATTGCTTTACAATGGTGTGTTAGCTTCTGCTTTATAACAAAGTGAATCAGCTATACATATACATATATCCCCATATCTCCTCCCTCTTGCGTTTTGAAGTATTTCTATTATGCCTCAGTCATTGCCTCATATGAGTTCATTCCTGGTTAACTACTATTGCCTTTACCCTTTCCTTTTGTTTTATCAAATGCCTTAGTTTTTTCCTCAGTTTTGGAATTACATTCATATGTTTTTTCTCTGCAGCTTTTTGATTGCAGACTGTAAGAGGATAGTTGAAACAATAGAGACAGTTAAGTACTCTTCCTATTCTATCCCCTTCAACTTGTGGTAAGATGTGATGGTGACAACTGGTAGCATTTCCCCTCTAAGTTCAGGAAGCCTAGAAGCAGGATCTCCCAAGTGCCGAACACTATGGGGTCAACAGCTAATTGTCAAGAGTCTGATGGGGCCTTTCCTGGGAGAAACTACTTCAGCAAAACTTAGCAAACAGCTCCTGGGCTCCTCGGTGGACAGAGCTGTTTTCTGTATGTAACAAGATGACAGGTATTCACAGGTCCAGCTGGTATGGAATGCTAGATGAAAGGCCTTACTGCTTGTTTGTCCTATGTCATTTAAATTTGTCTTTCATTAAAGGTAGTGCTAGAATACTGTTGTCTCATGCACTAACCTTGATGATGGAATTCAGAAGCAGTATGGGCTGCCTTGTATATGTGCCAAATGTGAATATGTCCTCATTTGACTTGTTAATAGGTAAGGAAGATGTATTGTCAGGGTTGACCAAGTACCATTCTGCTTTTGATGAAGCAGATGAGTTAGGCTGGCTTCCTCTCCATAAGGCTGCAGTGCAATTAAATAAGAACATTTTGGAAATAACCCTGAAAGGTAAACTCCCTTTATAACTCTTATTGATGCTTCTGAGAAATAAATTTAAAATTTATTTCTGTATCTTAATCTGTGTGGTCTAATGGATTTATTTCAGCTTCAAAACCCAGTGTGTGGGAGCAAACCACCCACAATGGTGAAACACCACTTTTTTTGGCTGTCAGAAATTGCCTCTTAGAAAATGTCTGTTTTCTTCTTCTCAATGGCTGCAATCCAAATGCCAAGAATGTCGAAGGCAATTCTCCTCTTCTTACAGGTAAATTAACACGTTAGCTCTGGAGAACAGTCTGTGGCTCTGAGTGTCCTCCAGGCCCACAGGTTTCAAAGGCAGTTTCTTGTGCATAGTTGCAGCACTGTCACTCTGGTGCCAAATAACCACACATGGGTACCTGACCCTCAAGAAGCTTTATATAGGCTGGCCTGTGAGGTGGCCTGAGGCAAAGTCTCTGCCCAATTATGAGCTGATCATTTTTACATGGTACCTCAGTTGAACAAGTTAATTCTGGTATAAAAAATATAGGAGAGGAGCAGAGTAGGAAGAAGCAGCCAATGGTTGGGTAAAGATGGCAGATTAAATATGAATGAACTAATTTTGCTGCCTCCTGAGTCTTCAGGAGGATTACAGTTCATCAAGTGTTTTAAAGGGTTAAGATACAAAGAATGGGAAGAATGGAAGAGGAGACAACAATAACATGATTTTTAAAAAATCAGAAGAGCAGATGGATGAGTAGTAAGTGTCAAGAAAGCCAAATCTTAAATTGGAGTGGGGAAAGCCAAAAACCAGCACAGTTATATCAAAAGGCCTGGAAATTGTTGGCTATAGTTACCTCATGGAGCAGGGATGAAGGATGGGCAGCTAAAATAGAAAAATTGGTTGAAAACTATTAAGAAACAAGTAGGTATCTAGATCACTTCTCTCAATCCACCCTGCTGGGTCAGACTTTTCCCCCAACCAGCAGAATTTTGGAAGTTTTTTATCTGAATAGTGTGAGCAAAGGCTCTCTGGACTGGGGGTTATTTGGCAAGGGCAAGAGTACTGGGTTGAAAACACTGGAGGAATTAAGCACATAGGCTGAGACCTCCCAGTTCTTCACCAAATTCTAGAAAGCCTGCAGCTAGAACTTCACCCTCCAAGAGGAGGCTTCTTTGGAGAATCTGATCAGCTCAAAGAGAAAGAACTAAAAATACTAAAACTGGAGGTTCCCCCAAAAATAGCCCAGGCATATTAACCTAAAGTTAAGACCACAGTCAATGTTTAGAATTTCCAGGCAGATTTTTAGTCCCCAGCTCTTAATCATGAGCAGACACCCAAGGACTATCTGAGGAAAGTCTTCAACAAACAAAAATAAACAACTTGGAGGAAACAGATTATTTAGGGGAAAATAAAAGATAGGGGGAAATTATCATTAATTTCCTTAGAGAAATCAATGAAAATTAATGAAATAGCAGGACACTACTAAAAAAAATGAAGAACAAAACAAAAAACACTCTTGAAAATTAAATATATGACGGCAGAAATTTAAAAAAACTCAAATGCGAGGAGATAAAGTTAGGAAAGCTTCCAGAAGAAGAAGATAAGAAATGAAAAATCGGTAAGAAGAATAACTAAGAGAACTAGGATGATAACTGAAGAGGAGCAACATGTGAGTAATAGGAATGGTAGAAAGAGAACAGACAAAATAGAGGCAATATACCGTCAATGAGACAAGTCAAGAAAATTATTTCCTAAAACAAAGGACGTGTTTCATCTTTCCAGAATGAAAGAGCACACAAAGTGCCAGCTCAATGAATTAAAAAAGACCCAACACTCTTGGCGCTCTATATTTCTAGTCTTAGTGCAATTATAGCCCTTTATATGGCACATTATAAATGGTTGTGAGCAGAATTCATACTGATTCAGTGTCTAACACCTAGCAAGATTCCCCAAACACAGTTGGTGCCAACAATTAGCAAATGGATAAGGAGATGGATAAATTAAGGTGCTCTAGAATCTTGAAGGACTAAAGATTATCATCCAATGCAAATTAACAGCATAAATGCAGAAATGCCAATTAGAGAATATTGGTTAACAAAATGTGGTTAAAAATTATTTCCTAATTATTGCTGTTTTCATTTTTCTTCATGTAAAGCAGCTACAAACATTTCTAGGACTGTACTAGGTACTTAAGTTCCCATTTTCTTGAGAACATAAAGATGATAAATGAAAACTTTCTTTTTCAGCCACATAAGCAGCCAACAGACAATGAATAATTGGTCATGGTTTACAGAAAAGAAAATAGCCTATTGATGTAAAACACTATTAATATTATTTGATATATGCCTCATTTTACAATCCGTTTCCTAAACACCAAATGCTGATACATGGGGGATAGGTAGGAAGAACTCCTTAAGAAGCCTGAGGGAAACTAGCTGATCTGATACTCTGGCCTTAATTTCCGGTTGAACATGATGCCTCCCTCACTTCTAATCTCCCAGCTGTTCTACAGGACTCCTACAATATGGCCGCCTTGCTGATCAGCCGTGGAGCAGATGTCAATCTGCGGTGTGCCAATGAGAGGACAGCTCTCCACGAAGCAGCCAGACTGGGCAGACGGGACATAGTGAAGCTCCTGCTGGTTTCTGGGGCCCACCCTGACCCAAAGAGCTCCTACGGATTCACTCCTCTTGCTCTTGCTGCCCAAAGTGGACACACTAAAATCATGGAACTGTTACTGCAGAAAGGCAAGATTTTCCTATACAGTCAGCACACTGCTAAAGGATAACATGACCTAAGCATTCTCCTCTTTATGGAGAGCTTCAGTATAATAGAAGTTAACATTTTATTTAAGCCTAATTTAATATTTTATTGAAGTGTGTGTTAATATTAGCTACTGAAAGAGCCTAAAATAGGGATTGAATATTTCTTATTTGCTGTGAAGCAGTTTCCCTAAAATTACTAGGACGCAGCTTACTCTTTTACTTAATGTACCCTGACCATGTCAAGAGGATGGTTGTTTTTTGTTTAATTTTTTGTGTGGTGTTGTTCTTTTCTAGATTCATAGAATGAAACAATCCACAACATCCCCTTCACGTTGTCTCTGCTTAAGCTAAGTTATGAGGCAGTCCAACCTGTTACCAGATGAATTAAGTTGTTAGGAAATTCTTCCTGATTTCTTCTCTTTGGGTCCCAGTTCTCCCCTCTAGTAATAAACAAAACTCTGAGAGAAGGGGAAGGCAATTTATATGTATTGAGTACTTTCTAAGCACCAGGTATTAAGCTACTTATTTTACCTCAAATAATCTTCTACAAACCCTGTGAGGTAGGCATTATCCTCATTTTACCCTTGAGGAAAGTGAGGGTCAGGGATGGTACCAGTTGTAGAACTTCCCTTCAAACACGCCCTCCCCTGCCACCCGTGCTATAGCTGTGGCCATCTTAGATCCTGGTTTAACTGGCAGAGATCCTGGCTCAGAGAACTGTCTTTGAGGAGACCCTCATTGATGACACTGTTAGAAGAAGCAGTGTAATATCTAAAGCTTTTTTTCGAAGAAGCAAATCTTTACCAAGATTTAATAAAGTCCCAGTATTAGAATTATCTTCTTTATTCTCCTCCCCATTTGTATCCAGAAGTCTTATTTCTTTCTCTAACAATAGACAGTCCTGGTGTCCAATTTTCTAGACTGCAGGGACTCCTACATTTAAGAACAACTTTCTGCTTTTTAGACTTACCTAAATCTTTCCTATCATATAGGGGAGGCTAGTTCCCAATCAATGGCCATAAGACATTTTAAGTAAAATGTTTTAAATGAGTGATACCAGAGATGTCTAAAGTCATTAGCTGGAATAACAAAGTAAACACTGGATCCTTCATCTACACAAAAAGAGCAACCTTTTGTGTAGATCATTGATTAAAATATAAAGAAACAGGAGAGGCGACAGATTTTAAATCCTTAACCTTTCAAAGAAACCAGTATCGGTTGACCTCAGTGAGGTCAGTGAGGGAGCATTTCCCTTAGGTAAGCCCCTTTTACAGTCATTTGCACATAGCTACTAAATAGAAGAGCCAAGCTTTGAACCCACATCTGTCTCATTCCAAATCACATTACTTTATTACCCTGCATTGCTAGAGTGGCAACATGGCATCATAGAAATAGCACCTGGGTCTGGTCCACCTGTACATGAATCCCGACTACCTTGCTTACTAGTTGTGCATCTCTGGTGAAGTAATTTAATCTCAATGAAACTCAGTTTCTTCATCTTTAAAATGAAGGTATTAGCATCTACTTCCTAGGGTTGTTGTGAAGTTTAGAAATTATTACATACATAAAGAAACCAGCACATAGTGAGTACTCATTACATGGGGGCTTATTAGATATTTCTTAATGCATTCTAGGAATGGGGTTCTGGGGGAGCCACTATATTCTTTTTTTTTTTTAATTTTCAAAATATTTTAATATGGGCTTCCCTGGTGGCGCAGTGGTTGAGAGTCCGCCTGCCGATGCAGGGGACACGGGTTCGTGCCCCGGTCCGGGAGGGTCCCGCATGCCGTGGAGCGGCTGGGCCCGTGAGTCCTGGACGCTGAGCCTGCGCGTCCAGAGCCTGTGCTCCGCAGCGGAAGAGGCCACAGCAGTGAGAGGCCCACGTACCGCAAAAAAAAAAAAATTTAATCTATTTATAAATTTTTCAATTAGACAAAAATATGCAGGAAGGGGTTATTTGAGTGATGATATTCAGGACATATATTATGTGTATTAGCAAAAAATGTGAGTAAGTTCTTCAGTAAAAGAAAAAACCTGGTGCATATAATAGATTTCTCATAGTTCTATGCAGAACTTTCACTAAGAGAACACCCACCTAAAATGGATTATTCCTCATCAAATGCTACAGTGAGAATTATTCTATAGGAATCATTTTATGGATTCCTTCCAGAACATAGAGAAGATAATCTGTCTTCTAGGAATTCATTTTCAAGATGGATTATTCAATGAATGGCATCATTTGGGTACCCCATTCTGCATTTGTAAGGAGGGGACATAATTTTCCAAAGACTGAAGTCACTTTCATCTCTCCTCCCACTGTACAACTCCACTTGAGTCTGGAGTTTTGCATCTAAAACTATATGAGCTTTTAAGACTGAGATCTGATTCATCATAATCTTTTCCATGAAGAAAGATCTTTCAACTTCCTCCAAGTTAAAACAGCAATAGAGTGCCATTCCATGAAAAGCACAATGACACCATATAAATTAGGAATAATATATTGAAATAGAATTTGTATGTGGATGATATTGCCAAAATAAAGAACAGAGAAGAACAAATGACTCTGATGAGCCAACATACACCAAAAATGGGCTTTGGCTTACTGCTTACACATGCAAGAAAGTCAATAAATATTAGAGTCCTTATATTCTGAAGATTATGGAGTCCACACTAAAGTCACTATATCTTTTTTATATGAGTTGTGAAGGTGCCCAGAGTGTCCTCCTTTTCTTTTGTCCATTCGAATGCTACTCTTTCTTCAAAGCCTTTACTGAGAGGCCTTCCACAACTGACCCCAAATTCCTTCCTCCTTCCTTCACCTCCCAGCCCTGCTCACAACCCCAGCCCTGAGATCTTCAAGAAGACAGCCTGTATCTGTACTCTTATTATCCACACCACTCACACAGCACTTAGCTTATAGGGTACTACAATATACCCTTTTAACTATCAGCAGTCCCTATCTTCAACTAAAAACAGCCAGTGTTTCTTAGTATGAACAGTCTCCTAGGAACAAGTTAAAACAGAACAAACATGCTTTTCCACCATAAGATCTTCATTAGATGTCATGGTGACATAGTTCAATAGGATTGTTAGTACCATCTTATAGTGTGTTATCAGGTAAGCGAGCTTTTGTATGATGGTCTGGAAATAAAACCATCTTCTATAAAATTACTTCTCCTGGGATATTTAAGTTAGAAACAAATAACTTATAAAATTACTCTGAAAGCCAACCTACTTATAACTTAGAGACTGCTTACACCATTTTCTCTCTCCAACTAGTTTGTAAACTGTCTGAGACAGGAGGTACATACTTTATGTCTTTGATTCTTAGTGTTTTGCTAAAGTAGCTGCTCAATAATTGCTTTTTGGTAGTGGTGGTACACTTTTAAGAATACTTAAGCAATATGGTGGAAAAGACTCTTTGCATAACATCACTCTTTCTCCTCCTAGGAGCTAATGCTCTTGGTCAGGCCTCTGATTCTTCTTCCATCTTACTTGAAGCAGCTAGTGGAGGAAATCCAGACTCTGTGACTCTCCTGCTAGAGTATGGAGCTGATGCCAACATCCCTAAGAATTCAGGCCACCTGCCCATTCATGTGGCAGCTGACAGAGGCCACTTGTTGTAAGTTCAACTACATTATTGCAAATAATAGAAATAGTAATAGCTATGGGGTTTTGGAGGGGGGGCAGCTTCTGGGAATTTTATATTCTTCATCTCTGATCCTACAACTCCAACACCCCTTTTAAAGGTGAGAAACTCTTGACCAGCTAGAAAGTGGTAAATTCAGACATCCTCTGTAGACCCTGAAGAGACATAAAACTATTTTATTTTCAGGTCGTTTGGCAATATGGGGAGCCTCACTCAGGTTTCACTGACTGGGGTAATTCTGAGTTTTATATCTACACCTTAGTTTCATTTAACTTTACGTGGTATCTGAGTTTTTGGATGCAGGACTATGCTTTTTTTTGTTGGAGTGTCTAAATACCAACTGATACTAATACCATCCAGTGCTAGTATAAAGCAATCATATACAGGTCAATGCAGCATCTTAACAAAAACTATTTTTTAATGCACTTTGAAATTCTTTCTCAGAGCTCTAAAGATTTTGGTTCCAGTCACGGATTTTGCTGCCATTAAGCGGAGTGGCATCAGTCCAGTTCACTGTGCAGCAGCAGGAGCACACCCCAAATGCCTGGAACTTCTCATCCAGGCTGGATTTGATGTAAATTTCATGCTAGATCAGAGAATTCGCAAACACTATGATGACCACAGGAAGTCAGCTTTGTATTTTGCTGTATCAAATGGTGACCTCTCTTCAGTTAAGCTGCTTCTGAGTGCTGGAGCTCTGCCTAATCAAGACCCAGTTAACTGCCTCCAGATAGCCCTAAGGATGGGCAACTATGAGCTGATAAGCCTGCTGCTAAGGCATGGGGCCAACGTTAATTACTTCTGCAAAGTCAACCCTTTACATTTCCCATCAGCACTTCAATACACGCTGAAAGATGAAGTCATGCTCAGGATGCTGTTGAATTATGGGTATGACACAGAGCGATGCTTTGATTGTCCTCATGGAGACAAAGCTCATCCTTTCTATACTTTTGAAGGCTGGACATCTACAGTTATCAAAGATACTATGGTGAGTGCACAGTATCGGCTGTGTCACCCTATGTAGTCATTATCCGTGGCCCTGAACTACAGCAAAAGATAAAACTCCATCCCCTCCAGAAGCTCATGGAGGGAAAGATTTTAATATGATAAATACATGATAAAATAAACATGATAGTAGAAAGATGTAAAAGGTATAGAAACAGTTTAGAGGAAAAAGTGATTTAACTCTAGTTAGGAAGTTTCACAAATGAAGCAACATCTGAACAAGGCTGTGAAAAATAAATGCAGCCTTATATACCAGTTATGCTTTTTCTTTGAAGAAGTGAGTTATCTAGCTAAAATGTTTCTGGGTTCCTTATACTTGTACCCCTAGGTTTTTGGCTCTAACATTTGATTAATGGTTTTCTTTGGTCACATTTTGATGGAAAAAGGATCACAATAAATATAGTTGACCACTCTCTTCTTGAGACATTTTTCTCTTAGCTGTCATCACACCACAGTCTCCTATTTTCCCCCTACTTAATTGGTCACTTCTATTTTCCCCAGCTTGAGCTCTTCCCCCGATTTTTCAAATAGCTGCCACCCTTCAGGTCTCATTTCAAGTGTTACCTCCTCAAAGAGGCCCTTCCTTATGCATCTTACCTAAGGTAGTTCTGTTCCCTAATTATTCTCTTTAATGCTTTTCATTTCTTTTATAGTACTTATCAGTTTCTGAAATTCTTAATATTTTACTGATTATGTATCTCCCCCACAAATACATGAATGTAAGCTCTTGTTCACCACTTTCCTCAGCTTACAGATCTGTGCTTAGCACACAATAGATGCACTATAGATACTTGAATTCATATTATTAAAATCTGAAAATATAAATAAAATGGAGAAAGAACTTTGAGTCAATTCTGAAAAGGAAAATATTTTAATATTGTATATTACTTTTAGGTTATGATTAATGTAGGACTTGGTATTTAAGCAATATGTCATCTTGTATTATTTCCTGACTTTTCATATAGTATTATTTGCCTTCTTACATGGGCATCTTGTGTAAGGACATGTAAATTACTTAAAGGCAGAAACTATCATACATTTGAAGTATCAGAGTGGGAATAGGTTATGAATGATAGAAAACCCCAAATAAGAGAGGCTCTAATAAAATGGCTTACTCCCCTCTCCTATAAATAAAGGCGAGAGTAAATAGCCTTCTAATTGGACGGTTCCATGATTCACAGGAGAAACTCACATCCACATTCCAACCAGCAGGAATGCAGGCAGGAGGAAGCAGCACACACCTTGCTCTTCTTTTAACAGCATTCTGGAAGTTGCTCACACTTCCATTGACATCTCATTGGCTTGAACTTAGTCAGATGGCCACATCTAGATGCAAGTGAAGCTGGAAAGGTAATCTTTATTCCAGACAGCCATGCGGGCAACCAAAGGGGATAAAAGATATTATGTAACAGTCTGTTTTAAACCCTTGTATCTTATAAAGTTTGGAAGACTTGGTAGTAAATATTTTTCCAAATGTTAGAGCTAAGAAATATTTTCTTGTTCAACACCTTAGTTTATAAATGAGGAACTTCAAACCTTGGTTCTTGACTCCGAGTTTAGTGTTCTTTTGATTACTGTGTTAAACCACAGATACTTAGTTTTCCATTTACTTTCATAGTTCTGATTTTCTTCCTCAGTTCTGCGAAGTAATAACTTTGTCATGGCTGCAATATCTCTCTGGAAAGGTTGTTCGAGTGATGCTTGATTATGTTGATCAAGTTAGGATCTGTTCAAAGTTGAAAGCTGTGCTCCAAAAACAGAGGCTCTGGTCAGAAATCCATTTTATCTTGAGTGAGTATCTTTCTTTCTTGACGATTCTTACCAAAAAATACTAACTGAACTCTTGTTTCTTTTGTAGAACATTGTTCTCTTCAGTTAAAACTTGACCTAAAGAAACCAAGAAAAATACTATTCCTATCTAAAAAATGTTACCGTTTATAACTACACTTAATTTGTACTACCATTTCCCAATAGATAAAATCCGTGAGGTAATTATTATATAGGTAGATAATACTTTTCTTCTGATCCTATAGAACACCATAGACACAGGAATTAAAAACTATGAAATGGCACTAAAAACAGGGATGAGAAAATGCTAAGATCTAAGGCTACAGAGGATATTAAATGACCCTTCAAATCAAATTCTTTCACAGTAGCACATAAGTCAAATTAAGAAGAATTTCTTTCATATAATTTCCCCACAGGTAGTGATTTCAGTTTTTAGCCTGACCCCAAGGGGCAGGACAGGGGGTTAATACACACAGATGTAGGAGCTTTAGGTCTCACAGGCCAGACCCACAACTGATGCGTCTTTGGACTCTAACGTGACATGGCTCTGAAACCACAGCTACGAGATCTGCAGTGAGAAGTGGAAAGCTATTTCCCAATTAACTTTTCCATTTAGTCACAGCAAATGAAAATCTTGGTGGCTTAAGTATAGAATACATTTGCTAAAGATCACTTAAAAATGAAGCAATTCTTTCTTTTGGATAATGTGCCTGTTTTTCATTTTAGCAAACCCTCGCTCCCTGAAACATTTGTGCCGCCTCAAGATCCGGAAGTGTATGGGACGTTTACATTTGCGCTGCCCCATTTTCATGTCATTTCTTCCGTTACCCAATCGTCTAAAGGCATATGTCCTTTACAAAGAATATGACCTTTATGAACAAGGAATTTTCACAGGAACCTGGTAATCAAACTATTCTGGATGAAAAGGTATATAATTCCACAGATGTCTTTCTTAAAATTTGACTTGTTACATTGATTCATATTTCTCACTTTACCTAGCAACTAAAATCTCAATGCAGTCTACATTCTTTAAAAAGTCACTCTGAACATAGCCTCTCAACAGATGGCTGGCATTCTGAAAGGCAGTTTTGTAAAAATAAAACCCAAACAGTAAAAATTTCAATTAACTAAGATACATCAGTTCTAATGCTGAATTCATCTTACATTAAATGTATAAATCCACATTTCTACATGCTCAAAATAATAAATGCTACCTCTGATAATTCAAGATAATTCTTAACAGTAATCCTTCTTATAGAGAAGTACATATATAAAATGTCTTAGTGACTGCAATGAATAAAGAATTGACCCCAGTACATGACCCTAAAATTAGCTATTCTTGTACAAAAGTCCCATGGCCAGCTTAGTGTCTGTTTACTTGCAGAGTCCGTTACTGAGGTAATTCAGTTAATTGAAAGAGAACCTTCAATTGCGATTTCATCATTAATGGGATACATGCGTTCCTTCTTTCTACAAAACCCTGGCTAAGGGTTGCCATTTATTGGTTAATGTGATCACTAAAAGTGTTTTCAAATGGATGACGGCTTATGATTTCTGTACTGAACCTAGTCCACTACTAGACACAGAGGAGGGGCTCACTGATAGAAGCAGTTATAGGTGTTAGTTTAAAATTTTATTTCTATATATTCTATGCTGCATTTATTTAAGTACAGGTTTCTGTATGTGGAAGCGAGGAAAGAAACTAAGAAGACATTCATTCAGCCATACCTGTGTACCATTATACGGCACATCAACAGAGAGAACAGAGAGGCAGGATGATGACCACAGGCCCAGTCAGTTATAGCTTGATGTTTATATGTTTAGTCTTAGCATACTTTTTTTTTTAGCATAATATAGTCCTTCTTAAGGAAACTGAAGTTATATGATTTCTTTCTGATGTAGGAATTCATGGCTATACAGACTATTTCAGTAAGCACAGACTTAAAATTACTAATAATACAGTTTTCACATAAAAAATTTGCAAAATTAGCTGGCATGAATAGTTTTTATTTTTTTTAAATCAAATTGTGGTGTCTGTTTATAAATGGGTGCTAGATTATATGTATGTCGATACACAAATTATATTTAGGATATACATGCACCTAGATAAATTACAGAATTCTGAAGTTAATTTCATCCACTCCCTGGACCTTCTACAAGTGTATACATTTTATAAAATTCAAAACAAATTAAAACAAACTGCCAGTAGAAGAACAGAACTTGGTAAGTGCTACAGGAAACCATAAAGAGCACAGGGGATGAATATGCATTAGTATTAAAACTACAGGCCCAAGCCACTTAAGCTGGTGTACACAATAACCTGACCCTTTAAATTACAGATATTTCCTTGAATAGGAGCCAACATAGCAAGTATACATTGTAACATGTCTAGGGTAATTATTGAAAATTCTCTTAATTTTTCTAAAGGAAAAAAGTCACTAGATATGAATTAGTATTATTTCCCCATAAGTGACATTTTTTTCCCATTTTAGCTGTTATGGAATTGCAGTAGGGTTAGATGTGTAATAACAGTATCATAACAGATTAAGAAAATGTCCAATTGTTTTTTTGTTGTTTTTTTTTTTTGCGGTACGCGGGCCTCTCACTGTTGCAGCCTCTCCCGTTCCGGAGCACAGGCTCTGGACGCGCAGGCTCAGCGGCCATGGCTCACAGGCCCAGCCGCTCCGCGGCATGTGGGATCTTCCCAGACTGGGGCACGAACCCGTGTCCCCTGCATCGGCAGGCAGACTCTCAACCACTGCGCCACCAGGGAAGCCCTGTCCAATTGTTTTATAAGCATCATTTGAAATTACTTGGAGAAGTAAAATTCAGAGTATATATCAAATATTTCATACAAAAAAGACTATGAAAAAAATCATGGACTTTATTATACATTAAAAATCTCCTAACAGCATATTTCCTGAAGCCTTGTCACGAATACTTATTTTGACAAAATGAAAAAATAAGTTCTTCACTCCACATGTATACCACCACTACATAAAGTCGAGTTTTTCAAATTTAATTCTAAAGGGAAATGAAGCATAATTTTTAATTGTATATGCATGATTAACAGTATCAGTGAAATAAGAATGAACCAATTCACTTACATTACAAAATCACCAAATATACAAAGTGGTTTTGCACATTAGTTATAACTTAATCCCCAGTTCTCATATTAACCTAAGTAAATTACACGAGTACAGCCATAAGAGATTAGTTAAAAAGTATAATATAGTTCCAGTTTCAAATTAATATGTATTATTAATTAATATGGAATAAAAAATCTCATGAAAGAAAAGTAAGCCAAACTTGATAAAAATAAAGTCAAAGGCTTGCTTGCTACAATCAGTGTGTTTGAATATTTAAAGTACAGTTTGAATGCTATGAGGCTGTTATCAAAACCAATATTAATGTTTTCATTTTATTAATTTGGGTGGCAGAGGTTTTACAAAACACAGGCTCTTAGGGTCTGTCAGCAGGTATAAGAAGATTCAAATCTTAAATACTTGCAGTTCCTATATATAACTCAAAATTAACTCAGATGCCTTTACCACATATGATTATATGTTATGTAGAATGGTATGCACACTCTACTATCCTTTCCTCAAGCATAAAAGTAACATAAATTTACCACCCCTAGACTGTGGAATCTGAGAATTCTTTTGAAATTAAACACAAAGTAATCATTGTAGACATGGCAAAAACCAGACTGGGGACTGTGTTCAAGGCAACAGTTTTAGTCCCTTGTTAGCAAGTTTTCCCAAGGGGGAAGGAATAATCAGTTTCCTATCTATTGACTTCACTACCATAGTTACAAAAGTACTGTTGACATAGGTAGCAAGAGTGCCTAGCAGAATTAGGTAGACTTAATTTCTTTCCTTTTAAAGAATCAGTTTTGTTAATTTCTAAAACCATTAAGTGCAAGTTCAAGTCTGAGAAAGATATCCCAAAATCTAATTCAATCACCACCAAAGCATCCAAAAGCTTGAAGGGATTTCAAAGGGTAACAAAGATCAGCTTTAACATTACGCAGAAATCCATGGGGAGCCTTCTTTAAACAAAACACAGAATTTATTAAAGTTGATCCTTAAATATCTGCAGTAATGGAATCGTTCATATGGTTCTACAGTAATGGAACAGAAGTTGAATCATCTAAAATTGTTAAACCCACACATAACTTCTATTTGGCACTGGAAAGCACTTTGGTCTGACCTATGGACATGGGTGTGTTATTGTGGAAATTCCTATCAAAACATGACTTAAAAGGAACCACAAGTCTGTCCAGCATCCCTAAGTCTGCCAGTACCCTTAACTTTAGCCTACACTTTGACCCAGAGTGCTCACCAAGGGCAGCAGTACGCTACCATGCAAAGCACCAGCCTAGTAAAACTGCCTCCTAATGCTGATCACCTTCCCTGCACCATGGCTGACAAGTTACACCTGAACTAAGTGAGGTGACAACTTTATAGTAAAAGACTTACTGAAACAAAAAGCTTACTAATTCTCAAAAAGGTCTTAAAGCAGGACCTGCTGTGACTAAGCAAATGCTGACCACAGAAGAAATTTCAATTTCTACAAAAGGAATGATACACAAACTACTGTGAAAGCATTCCCTTTAGCAAGGACAAAATAAACTTTTTTCAAAAAGTATTCCAGGGCTTCCCTGGTGGCACAGTGGTTGAGAGTCCGCCTGCCGATGCAGGGGACACGGGTTCGTGCCCCAGTCCGGGAAGATCCCACATGCCGTGGAGCGGCTGGGCCCGTAAGCCATGGCTGCTGAGCCTGCGCGTCCGGAGCCTGTGCTTCGCAACGGGAGAGACCACAACAATGAGAGGCCCACATACCGCAAAAAAAAAAAAAAGTATTCCATAAATTTCTACTTTTTTACTATATGTTTTGGTAACATAAGGCTTCAAAATAATGATTAAGTAATCATTATTCCCATTTGGCACATGGCTAAAAAAAATCATGATCCTATATATAATTATCTATCCCATTCCTACAGAAAACAACGTATATACAGTGTGAAACACCCACACTATATTGTGAGAACTATATGCCATTTCTAAATCAGAACTAAAAAGAAAAAACTATATGTTAAATAACAAAAGCCTTTTCCCTTGTAAAATTAGTCTTAGTGGCTAATCTCTTGAAAATTTTAAATGCATGACTGTGTAAAATATTTTATTCAATATATTTAACTTGGCCATATATACTTTTACATGTGAAACACAGGAACATAATTTCTATCAGCAATGTTAAAAATCCAAGTTAAAAAAAAAATCAAGTTTTGACACAGAATTAGGCAGTAGAGAAATGTCATTTTAACCTCGGCACCAGGTTAAAATCCTTCCTGGGTTGACTCTCCTATAACAAGCACTCAATTGCCTTTCAGTCTTTCATGGAATTAGACCTTTCACTCTACTTATTTAAAGAGGACAAGTATTTACAATAATTAGTGCAAATTATTCTATTCTCATATATTATTTGCCTTCACGGATATAAAGTGATGATCAGTATTTTATAAAAACATGGAATTATGAAAATACTGTGGGCTATCAGTCTGAAATTTAAAAGATTACATTTTTAAACTAAATTCTGAGAATTTTTAAGCAGGAAACAATTGCTATAGAACTTCTTTCTAAATGTCACTTGATTTTCAATAAAAATTATTTCACACAATGCAGAAAATACAATGTATCCTGTAACAATATCTTTACATGTTAAATCCTAATCTAAAATGTATTTGAACAAAAAAAAAATCCCTTTTAATAAATTCCAAAATCTTATTTTAACCATTACTGCTCTGCAGCAACAATTCAAGTCCCAACCTGAGAACTAAGAATGTGATAATAAAATGCCAAGGGCTGTAGCAATCTTGAACTGAAGACACTTAAGCTTCTTTCCCACTGGCATCAGGTGTAGTACATCAGAGAAATGCGAGCAATCCAAGAAAATGCCTTGAAATCAACAGTACCACCTGCCACAACTTGAAACCTTAAGTCTAAAATCTCTATTCTAATTATTTTGTAAAAGTTCTATTGCACATTTAACATTGTTAAAATATTTGCAAACTTGTAGAATTATCTGTATAAGGATTTTAAACCTATTCAGTCAAAAGCTTCCTCACTGCCAGCAATTGTTCCTAATGAAAAAGAGGGAGCATATCCATGAATATCTGAAGCTGAAGAATAAATGATTTCTTATGGTCACAGCTGATTACAATGCAAGGTAATAAGTTCACAATTTGAAGGAAGAACAGGCTTGAGCAACTGTAATTCCTCAGCAGTCTACTTCAGGGATATGAACAGGTTTCTTTTAGACATGTGGAATTTGAAGTTACTGCATAGTATATTATTTCTAAGGGAAAAAAAAATCAATGCAAACCTAAGTTATCAAGGTCAGTCGTAGTTTAAAAAATGAAGTTAAAATAAACAAGCAAATATAAATTTTAGTCTCCCTGATAGTTCAGCATTGTTGTTACCTTGTGCCATTTCACCACAGAAATTGTCAACAAATTCAAAGGGGTGGGGGGCGAATATCAACCAAAAAGTAAGGATAAGTTTATGCTTCTGACTCTCTCTTCTTTCCTTCTTCTCCCAAATCACTCTCTTCTGACTGGCTACTGCTAAGGACAACAAACTGCCCCTCACTACTGGCTTGGTTTGGTCTACTGGAAGCAGCTATCAACCGACTTTGTTCTTCTAAGTCCTAGTGGAAAAGACAGAAAAGAAACTTAAAGTTAATTGTTTGCAATCAAATAGGAAACTAAGCAGTTAAATACATACTTGAGAGCCACTTCAACTCTTCTGTCATAAATATGTATGCATAATTCTGGCAACTTACTGAAAAGAAAGTCTACACACAACCAATGCAACACCAAAGTAAATTTTGACACTTTTCTAGAAAGCCTACAAAAGCCAGCATGTCACTCTTCTCCATTTTAATGGCCAACAACTTACATTCAAGCCATCATTATCTCTCATTATAAAGTACAGAAAAGGCTCATAATGAATCACTCCACATCCCCTCCCTTCCCTCTCTCTTATATGTATGTGTGTGTGTGTGTATGTATACACACACACACACACACACAATTACCATTGATGAAAGCCATATATATATCTCCTCTCAAAAGATCTACTTTGACAGAGACAACCTTCCAACCTCTTCTGGAATATGTAGTATGTTTGCTAAACAGCAAGTCACACTACATGTCAATATAACTATAATGTAAACATTGTATCACAAGACAGATGTCAGGAATTCCCTGGCAGTCCAGTGGTTGGGACTCCGAGCTCTCACAGACGAGGGCCCCGGTTCAATCCCTGGTTGGGGAACTAAGATCCCATAAGCGGTGCAGCGCAGCCAAGAAGACAGATGTCATCCTTTTCTGCTATGCTATGAATCATCTGGTTATGTATGAAGTGGCTGAGCAAGTAGAAACAGACCTTCACTTGAAAATTCCAATATGAAAGTCACAGTGCTGAATTAAGGAAACTCTTCATAAACATCATATCTAGTCAGAGAAGATCTAGACATTAGGACTGCATACCTTTTCAATTTGTTTTTGTTTACTGAGTTCTTTCTGTTGCTTCTCTTTTACTCTCTCTATTTCTTTTTGTTTTTCTGATGCCCTGCGATCCTGAAGACCAGATGAATACAACTAATGAATTAAATATGAAATAACTTTAAATTTTAACTTGTCAATTAATATTACCTCTGTAACCTTTTCAAATTATTATTTGCATTTATATGAGAAAGCACACCAAAAATTTACATTCTAATGTTAGCAATTTATCCAAATTCTAAATGCTATGTATCAGCAATAGCATCTATTGTTAACCCTGCATAGCAAAATCATTTTTATTTACTTGATAATATGAAAGATCTTATATTACTTTAGTTAACATTCTTGGATAATTAAGTGTCTTGGATTCTTACCAGTTCTGCATGCAAAGCTATCTGTTTTGCCAGTCCAACAGAATCACAAATCTAAAGGGGGAACAAGTAAGAAAAACTCAGGCAGTTCTTACATCAAGTGTCCAAATGGCTGATGTAACTAGTTTTATAACTCATTTTAATACACTGCTTCAAACAAAAGCTGATTTAAGAATGTTCCAGCCCCAAAACCAATCCTTTGTGTATTTTCTTCAGAGTCTGTGAGCTCCCACTGCTGGCTCTCACCTCTTTCACATACATAGATAACATTTCACATGTTATCTCAAATTCATTACTGAGATGGTAAAGTTGCAAAGAACAAAGCAAGCAGCTGCTGCTGCTACTCTAAGATGAAGACATTTGGAAATGGCTGATTATGGGAATATTTTGCATTCCCAGGATAAGTTAACGAAGCCAGAAGATTGCAACAGCTATCAATGGCCAGGAAGATACAGGTTTGTGGAGTCAGATGGCCCAACCCATCAGCTCAGCTCTCTTCAAAACAAGAGGCTTTGGTCAAGCAACTCAGTTGGACTAGGCAAAGTTTGGGAGTTTTTCTCCAGAAATCTTAGCAAGAACTTTGACTATGACACGTATTTCACAACAGAAACACATTTTGAAAAGCCACGTACCTTTTCACCCTCATTGTTTGATTCAAATATATAGCAGACTGATGACAGATTACTTTCACTTCTCCCTCCTGATGTCCGAAGAACAAATCCAAAAAGCCTCTTATTTTCCTGGTGTGTAGCATACAAAACTACACTGGGTAATGGAAACTGCCACAGAAAACATCAGAAGCAAACATGAAATTTTTCAAACCATTAAAACAGCCCTCTTATATATGACAAACTCATGTACTAAGTTATTTAATATCCTAAATAGAACATCAGAGACAATTGTTTTTCTTAACCGAATGGTAATCCAAGAACAAACAATGTCATATTTGGTTTGGATTGTCAGGAAATTAAAAGGTTGTTGAATACTGAATTTGTTTTATTAGTCAATAACACATTTTACAAATTCAAATTCAGTAACAAAAATGGTCTATATTATTAAATGATTAAATAGAAGCACATGCCTGCAGCTATTTCAAAACAGATAATTATAAAATAAACTCAGTCATGTTGGCCTTTTAATCCCTTAATTTAATTTTTAGTTTCTTTAGTGTATGATAGATGCTCCCTGAGGGATAAATATAAATACTAAGTATCACACTAGATTGCATTGATTCTTTAAGTTACATGGAATGTTACAACTTTTTTGTAGATAGCCATAGACTCAATTATAACACCCTAAAGCCCAATCATAATTCACGCTACCATATCTGAATATACAGAATCAGGATTATTATAAAGATTAAGATGTGTATATGTACAAAGAGACTTAAAATAAAGCTTTAAACATGCAGAACTCACCATGAGCCTTGTAACTTGTGTCTGTGGATCAATTAACCTATAATAATAATTAAAAATTTGGGAGACAAATTTTAATTAGGCTAAAATTATGTAAACATTTTTCCCTACAGTTTTTTGAGGGACAGGTTACTACTTACTTTAAACAATCACAAGAGACTAATAAATGTGATTCTGTCATACGAAAGATGTTATGGATGGCCCGGGCAGCTAAGATTTGGCGCATTGTTTCATAAACAACATCTGGATTGTCATCTGATTTCACCTCCATAGAACCAAGGAATCGGACAATAAACAACTGATGAAGAATAGAATCTACAACAAAACAAGGTACATTACGTATTTTTAAATACCAAATTTCTTTTCCTAAGGAATAAAATACACTTCTTCAGGTTTTCCAATGAAAAATTCAACATAGCAGAAGCATTTAGAAATAACTCCTAACTACAGTGTTCATCTTATAGAAAAATTAAGATCTCAAACTCAAATAGCAAAAGGTTATGCTTTGGCAATTGGTACTTCTGAGTTAAAAAGAATTCCTTTTACTATGCTTACAGCTTTTCTGTAAGTTTGAAATTATATCAAAGTAAATAGCTATGGGAAAAAGAAAAAAAAAGTTATGCTCCAAAACCAGAAGAAAACAGCTGTTAGGAAAAGGTCAAAGGATATCTTATGGAATGAGAATTTGACTATGAGGTCAAAAGTATCATAATCTATAATTTTGTGTGAATAATGAAATCTTAAGTTTGATTAAGTTCTGTTGCTTTAAGTGTACTATGAGTGAAAAGAGAAAACTGTGAAGTATAGATACCATTAAAACAGCATACAACAAAACAAACGTAAACATCAAATTCTTCACTTTACTGCTCTGAGAATTTATAAAATACAATACTACACTTGTTTTACCTTCAGTTTCAGATTTTGTACCTCCTCCAGATTCTCCAAATGGATTTGTACGCCTGTAAAGTATTTTAAAAAATTATGAACCAGAGGTCAGTTACCATGAGCTACATGGAAGGAATCTCAATCACTGAACACAGAGTTAAAAACTAAGACACAAAACCTTGTACATACATTTTTAAAAAGCTCCAAAATACCTCTTCCTGTTAAGGAACACTACTGATGACCAACTTACTTGTGATGAAGGCCTCTGCCCTCACACTAAGTTAACAGGCTGAACTCAAAGTTGCTATATTTTAGAAGATGTGGACAGATTGCATGTTTAGCCATAGACACACAAAAATCAACATTATAATAAAACATGTTGCAAAAGTTCTTGAATTTAAATAAAGTAGGACAGAGGAATGGCTAATTTAGCTTCAACTTTAGGTACATGAGAAAAATGCCAGGAATTTCCTTGGATTGTAAAAAAACTTTTTTTAGGTCCTCTAAGTACATGTCGCAAGTTAACTATGATAATTTGAACATTTTCTAGTTTTAAACCTGTATTTCTCAAGGCATACGTAACAGAATGCAAGAAGAAAAGCTAACTAGAGATGGAAGCTACCTCCCTCCTTAGTGTGCATGGCTCATGACACACCCACAATGAAGGAAGAAAAGTACAATCCAAAGTAGGTTTTATAGACAAACAGCTAAGTGGTTCTAAAATAACACTGGCGTTAAGATAACATGAAATTGATCTCCCTAATACATGTCTGACCTATCATATCAAATGCTAAGTATATTTCTGTGATCAAGAGTAAATTATCTGGGCTTCCCTGGTGGCACAGTGGTTGAGAGTCCGCCTGCCAATGCAGGGGACACGGGTTCGAGCCCTGGTCCAAGAAGATCCCACATGCCGCAGAGCAGCTAAGCGGGTGCACCACAACTACTGAGCCTGCGCTCTAGAGCCCGCGAGCCACAACTACTGAGCCCGCGCACCTAGAGCCCATGCTCCCCAACAAGAGAAGCCCGTGCACTGCAACGAAGGGTAGCCCCTGCTCACCGCAACTAGAGAAAGCCTGAGCGCAGCAAAGAAGACCCAACGCAGCCAAAAATAAATAAGTAAATTTATTTTTTAAAAAAAAGAAGAAAGAAAAAAAAAAGAGTAAATTATCTTTTCTTGGTCACGGCCATGTATATCCAAATTACTACATTATCAATTTATTAGGTGCCCCACCTACTTAATAAATGATTTGCCTTAAGCCACGTTTCCTTCATCCATAGCCAAAGAAAAATTTTAACTGCTTTGACAAGGATTTCTCATTATATAAACAAAAGATAATTCATTAATAATTCATAGCATGACAATGTTTTAGTTCCTTCCTGGATATTTCTTATTCTGACACAAGATAACTTTTTTTTTTTTTTTAGTTGCAGCATGCGGACTTCTTAGTTGTGGCATGCATGCGGGATCTAGTTCCCCAACCAGGGATTGAAGCCGGGGCCCCTGCATTGGAAGCACAGAGTCCTACCCACTGGGCCACCAGGGAAGTCCCCTAGATAACGTTTTCTAATAAACCTGTAGCACATGTATTACTCTCAAGAATTTAAAAAATATTGTCATGACGTAAAAATAGGACTGTCAACTTTCTTCTGTAATTTTAAGAGTAAATACCTTAGAAGTAGATCTGATAAACAATTCAGAATTGAGTATTTTTAAAATTAAATTATCTTAATTCATTTAACTAGGCAAAAAACAGAGAAAAGCCTGCATGATTCTTCTCCAACTATCAAAATTCTGTTAGGTAATTAAACAAAGAAAGTAAAACATAGCTGATGCACAAGGTGTATGAGAGATGGCTCTCAACTGTAGAAATTGGCTCATAAGCCTTACAGCCCTACAGACCTGCCTATCACCCACCTGCCTCCCTGGCCAGAGACTTTTGCCTGGCCAGGCTGATCTTCACACACAGGAGAAATGATGTCAAACTGTATTGGGGTGTCTGGGGCAACGAGAGAATCTAGAGAGAGGGCAGCCAAATTTGTGGACTCAGATCCTATGGATCCTGAACTGCTGGTTCGAGCTGTCAGTGGCCGAGATTGTCTAAGCACAGAAGAAAACAAGAAGGCATTGCATTTAGTTTTCTCTTTTGGAAATTAAACACTTAAACTATGAGAAAAGAAAATACAATTTTATAAGTCGATGAGAACAAATTTTAATAAACACAATCCCAAATCACAGCTACTTTGTCAAAAGACTTTATCAAAAGACTTTTTCTTTCCAACTACTAAATTCAGAAATGTAAATCACTTTAACCTAGAGATAAACACAAGGGAAATCTGGAATCATCATTTATTTAGCACTCTTGCTGGTAAATTTACCGATTTGAAATACATTTTCTAGAACTATTTCGTACTAATGTAACTAGCACCGCTAAAATCCAAGTGTTTGCTAACACTTTCAATAGCCCATATAGTTCTTTAAATAGCCCACAGACTGGTAACTCACCCTGTTGGCCGCAGGCTCTCGTGCCTCTGCTGGAAAGACGGGGAAGGAGTGACAGCTTCCAAAGCTGACTGATTTACTCGTGCAGCAATTTCCTATTTTTTTTTTTTTAAAAAGGACTAATTAGTAAAGCAAGAAAACCAAAAGTTTAAATATAACTCTCTCAACTGTCAGAATGCCCCTGAGTTACACTTAAAATGTAAATTGAAGTTACTAAACTAGTTCCACATTCTCTTGTCTTAGTATTAAGACACATAATTAACTTCACAACATTATAACTTAAGTTTCCTCTTACTTCCTGTAAACCTAGGGGGGAAATCTAATTTTTTTCTACTAATATACATAATAGGAAATATTTTTTCTTTAAATTTTAACTATCAAATTTTTTTTAGATTAAGGTTTGTATTGCTAGCACCTAGTACAGTGCCTAGCATATGGGCACTCAAATTTGCTAAATAAAGAAATTTAAAAGGAGCAGGAAATAGTCACAAAATATTAAAGTATTTTATAACTATGATGTTGAAGTTTTCATGATTTTCCGGGATGTATTTATGCTCAGAAATATCTGTGTATTTATTAATAAAGTTATCATGGATATTTTCAGGCCAAATTTGAAAAAAAGCTTTCCATAAGAAATATTTTAAAACTTATTAAAATATTAAACTTATTAAATAATTTAAAACTTATTATTTAAAACACAAACTAAATAAAATAGCATGTACATTAGAAAAAATAATCAGAAAACATTTTTGCACTTCTGTGTCTTAGCAAAAGTATGAAGACAATACCACAAATTGATCAAAATTTCTTCTCATTAATATAAATAAAATAATTCTGGATAATCTGGAAAATATTAAAACTCTGACTTCTGATAATTGGCAGGAGAGTACAATAAGCCTGACTTATTCAAATCCAAACACTATATTCCCTTTGTATTCCCTAGGTATTAACAAGTCATCTAATTTGCATTTTAATTTTCTGTTGTTCCCAAGTCACATAACAGAAAGAAAAAGCAAGATTGGCAGGAGATCAGGTTACTAAAAGCAGAAGACTTCTCTACAGTTAGCACTGATATTCTTAGATTAAACTCATTAGATCATTATAAAACTAACAGAAATAACTAATATTTTTCAGGTCATGAGATTTTGCTTCTTTAGTTCAAACCTTTTTTCCTAGGCATCCAAATCATATGTGTCTTGGATGGCACCTCAAAACCATTATGGTAAAAACAGAACTCTTCTTTTCCAAATTGTTCTTCCCTTCATTTGGGCTTAAAACCTGGAAGTCATCTTTGTCTCCTTCATCCTTTACATCGGTCAGTTACTAACTAGCCCAGCCAATTTCTTTTTACCTGTTTCTATGATTCATTCTTCTCTCTTCCCTCAGGTTACCACCATGTTCAGACTCTCAATTCGTGCCTAAACTATAATGGCCTCCTACACGTCCCCCAACAGTCCTGTCTAATTAACTGCTACACCAACAACAGTTTAAGACTTAGAAGGGTAGGGCTTCCTAGAGAAATTACCCCCGATCTGCCTCAGCTGAAACCGTAACCCCCACCCCCCGCCTCCCATCAGCCCCAAACAGCCTTGGGAGGCAGCCAGGTTCACAGCCTAGCTGGGCCTACCAAGACTGGCAGAGGTCAGATGGCTCCTCTCTTAAACCAAGTCTCTTCCCAACTACACTGCAGTTAGGACTCATGGGTCCTTCCAGAGTTCTCTGCACCCCGGGTTCTGCCTGCATGTTTGGAATGCATCTACAACTCTGTCTACACTGCTGAGTTCATCTGATTTGATACCCGCTACTCAAAGCATAATTGGCAAAACTTGAGAGTTCAGGCTGCCTCACCCCAGACCTACTGAAACGTAATATGCATTTTAACAAGGTCCCCAGGTGATTTGTATGCACATTTCAGTTTTCTATTATTCTCCAACAAGACCTTTCAATTCTAATTATACAACTAATTTCACAAACACAACATTTCTGCATCTGTGCTTTTGTTTTTATTCTCTTATCTACAGTGTCTGCTCTTTTCCTCAAAATCTGGACAAATCCTATCTAGCTCAGGTTTCTGCCATCTCCACAGAGTTTTCTCTAAAACTAAAATCCATACTGATCTCAATATTCTGAAATCTTAAGCTTTCAGTCATCACCATACACTTTCAATTTATAGGAAATGTTACTTAAAGTTTTAGTTTTCTCTTCCCACATACATAAGCTCCTGGAGGGCAGAGGCCATGGCCTATTTTTCTTCTATATCCCCTTTCTCCATGGTGCTCAACACGGTGCTAAACATAAGGTTGATGTCTACTTACATTTGTTGGTTGACTGATTTCAGTACATTCTGAAATAATTTACTGTTCTAGGAAGACCAGATACTCATTCTATTCATGATATATGAAAGTTGCCCATTCAAGGGCAAATTAAAAGATTACAGAACTTGAGAAAATACAATAAAAGCCATATAAGCCACAGAATTATTCAATTTTGCCAGATCTGGATACATAAAATAAAAATATTACCTCTGGGTTTTCACTTAAATATATCTGTTTAGATATGTTATTTATTGTACAGATCCACTGCAAGAGGAAAAAATAGAAAAATACGATTAATATTTTTTTCTACAATGCTTCCCTTCTAAAAGAGAATGTTTAATATTTAACTGACATATAAGTTTCACTAGAAGAAATAACATATAATCTTTCTTATGAGATAAATACCTTCCTATATACAAAAGCATATATATGTACAACATATGAAGGTACAAGAGAACACTGAACAGATTTGTTATTTTTAAATCCCAAATATATTTCATACAAGGAAATAAAAAATATAGCTATCATGTTAAACTGTAATTTAAGAGTCTATATTTATCTTTTTATATCACACCCCCCTCTAATCCCCACCATATAAGACAGTCTGGACTCAGATACCATGATTAATAACAATGTAAAAAAAGTTAAGAGCTAAATATATTCCTTGTGAATGTATTTTACATACTTCCCTTTCAGGTTTATAAATAACACAGAAAACACTCTCTGCCCCACATCCTCTGCTTCACTCTCAAGTATTCCAGTGCCTGAGGAGCCTCACAAAGCTAACCTAATATTCTGTTTGGTAAACCCTGCAAAGAACAGACGTATGTCTGTATTCCTCAGAGACCAGAAGTAGGTTTTAATACCTACTTTTTCCATAAGAAGTAAATAAAAGTTGATCTCTACATAATTTCTAAACTTGTCTTTTACCAACACAATTATATCATAACAACTTACCTTCCATATTTGGTGAACTACAAGTAAAAATGGAGCCAAAAACAAAAGACTCACGAGGAAGAACAAACACTCCCAAATTTTTGTTTTTCTGTCTTTCATTTCCCCAAGGTTTTAAGCTTTAGTTGCTTCCTGCCACGCTACATCTGCCACTATGTTCTTAATGCAGCAAATACTGTCTCAGAGAGTTGGTAAGAGAAGGGAATAGATTAAACTCGCCTCATGATACTAACAGCCTGCCAGAAAGCAGCAGTCACAAGGTCATTTCTGAATTTGAGCTTTTAAAAAGACAGCAAGAGATGATCTCTAAGGTCTCTCCTTATAGGTCCAGTTGTAAAATTCCATGTGAAACTTAAGAATGTTGCTTGAGGACAACAGACTTTTATGAAAAAAAGATTTGTAATTAACTAGGATTTTCCAAATTTCTATAATGGACACATCAATATGTTTTGTCATCAGAAAAATATCTTAAGATGATGCTGAAGAAATTAAGTAGATAAAATTTTACCTCTTCATGGTCTTTTTTACTCTCTGCTTGCAAAATTGAAGACCTGAAAAAAAAGAGAAAAAGTCTGACAGTAAACTTTTTTCTAAAGTACTTTCAACATGAGTGAGAAATTTTTATCTTTAAAGATACACATCAGTATGAAACAAACAAAGAGAAAACACATAACCAACCAGTATCTTAAGGAAAGGAGACTATCAGAGGTATCAGGACTCAGATTTTAACAACTCTTGACTTTGTCTATCTATGCCAAGATGTACCAAAAAAGAAATGTGCTGGTTTTCAGAAGGCAGCCTATAACAAAGGTACATTGACACTAAGACAATGCATTTCAACTTTCTGACACTTACCATATATATTTCAAACATAAATCAGTGGTCCTAATAGAAAATACTAATTTTACTTCATTATTTATTATTTTTCCTTGAATATGGTCAAGTAAAACTTTTCAACATATTAATCACTAACATAGGGATATGTGGCTTTTCTACAGATGTTAATATTTTAAGAGTTAGAAAAAATTTTTTTTCACTAATTTTGAATCACACCAGGAATGTGAAATGGGAAATCATGTTAAGCATTAGCAAAAAACCGGAAATACAAAAATGTAAATACATCCAGTAACGTTAACAGTTTGGTAATTTTGACAAATGAACAAAGGGACTCCCAACATCCAGTGTGACAATGACACACAGTAATTGACATTCATTGTATGTTTATAGAAGGAATATGAAATAAACATTCAGTATTTCCTCAACTGTTTTAAAAATGTACTTAGAATAAAAAATAAAAACTGTAAGGCAATGACCAAAAAGTTAATTATTGCTTCTGGTTAATGAGATTATAGCTTTTCTTCACACGTCTTTTTGTATTGTTCTGTGCTTCTCAAAAATTTGTTTTAAAAGCTGCTCTATGGGATTCTTGTTTAATGCAAAGGTAATAGAAGTTTAAAAGATGGCACGTAAACATTAATGGCCTAAATAATTAATTTGATCAGAAATATTTGTTTAACATTTAAAAATATTATTATTAGCACCTATTACATGCTAGGCACATTACATATGTTAGATTTCTATTCTACATAACAATTCACAAAATAGAAATGAAGGACCCCCCCCACCTCCATTTTACATGTAGAAAAATGAAGCTCAGAGAGGTCAGGTAACTTGTCTAACACTGCAAAGTAGGTAGTGGATCCAGAATTTGAGCTTTCTGACCCGAAGGTTGGAGCTCTTTCCACTAACTTGTGCTGCCTTCCCCATACCATGCTGGATTTTCAGTGACCAGTCTCTTAACATGAAATCCCCGGTCTTTACCACATAAACTTGCTTTGACAACCTCAAAATATTGACATCATTTATCTAAGTCAAAAATGAAAATTCAACTAATTTCTACAAGATTAAAAAGAAAATTATCTTAATACATAATAATTCTAAAATATATGTACAATGAATGTCCAAGTGAAAAGGAATTATCCTACATTTCAGTAGTTTAAAATATGACAGATTTTTTTTAATAGTAGGGAAAAATACTAACTTTTTGCCATCAAAAGAAGTGATCTGAAAACAGTATCGCCTGTCTTCACAGTCCACAGCCATTACTGAACAGTTGTCTATGTCCATGGCCAGGCCTCCTGCTACGTCCCCACGGGCCTGACTCATTAGGTTTCCACCCTGTGTGAAGTAAAACTGTCTGTCCCAGGTAGATGACACCAAGCCTGTTTTACTAAATGAAGAAAGTACATTCACTCTTTAATAACAACACACCTAAAATCCCATCATCAGCCAGACACAAGATAAAGATAAAGCACATCACAAAGAACCACCTTGCAAAAAGGCACCAAGGTGCCTAGAAAATATAAACATCAGGTTTTCAGTCTCTAAAATAAATTCACATAAACTGACCCACTTGTGTAACTGTGCATGTATATATTTCCAAAACAAGGCTGGAAATGACCAAATTACAGCTGTTATGATGCTCCATAAAATACAGTCCAACTGTATTTCAAGGGAATAAATTCAAAACAAAAGAATTTATTTTACTGTTTTATCCTATCTTCAGGTAAAAACTAAAATTTGACTTGATGGTGTAATTACATATATTTTAAAGTATGATAATGATATTTAATAGCATTCACATGTTATGCTAGATTTAAACTTAAATTGGTTTCACTTTTTTAAATAATTCTAAATCATTTGATAAATATCTAAATAGAATTTTACTTTTGAAAATTATTCATGTACCTCATCTGTCAAGAAGTTGGCATAAATACTAATAGTGATATTAGTAAAAAGATTCAACATTTAGTAAAATCAGAACAGTTTAGAGATATCATTTATTATATTCACTTACTATTACCTTAATTGATACACAATATATGAAAATAACAATAGTTTTCTTACTTCCTAGCATTAAGGTATCCAGCCTTTCGGGTTAAGTTTCGATTAACAGGAAATTTTGTGGGATCTGGGTCAGGCAAATACAAGGGGTCACTGGCTACTTCCAAATCCTCTATTGTCTGCTGCATGGTCTCTACATCACTGTCCATTTCCCTGCGAACACTAACAGAAGGAACAGATTATTTACTACCAACTACAACAGACAAAGAACTCCTTACCAATCTTATTTATCTGTATATTTGTTCTGTATATATTTTCCTAAAGAGAACAGCAGTGGCATGGGTGGTTAAAGTGGCGTGTTATAAAGCAGCTTCACGTTTTATTTGAAACTTAGATATTTGGGAACAATACCAAATTCCAAAACTAATGAAGCCACACTGAATGACTCATACTTTGGAGGAATTTTCAAACTGCTCTGCCCTGTGCGTTTAAAACAATCATTTTCATCTCCCTCCATATCGCAGATTAACCACATCACTGCTCAGACTTTGAACCTGATTAGTACTTTCTGTGTCTCTTTAATCTCTCATGGCTTGCAAAGCAAGATTTATTTAGTACTCTCCCATCCATCCCCTACAATTCAGATAACTGTGAAGATAATTCACTTATGGATAATTACTATTATGTGTCTGTTGTATTCAGACATAAAACCTAGTCTACAATCAATAAAATACCATCAGATTTGACACTGTTATGAAATTCAGAGTTCAAATTCTGTGGAAAAGATGGTGAGAAAACCAAGAAGCATCCATGAGCCACTCGAGAAACACTCTCACGGCAGGGAAAATAGCCCCTCAGAAATTAAGTGGTAAATATTTTTAGATTATGGTATTTAGCTGTTAACTTATCATTCTCATAACTTCATTTTCAATTTTAAGGAAGAAAATACTTACTTCTGTACACTTGTTCCAATATTAGTTAAGAATTCTTCCAGTTGGTCATTGAGATTTTCAGAACCCATCTTAAAGAAACTTATCTGGGGCAAGAGGGTGTGGGAATGGGAGGTTGAACAACAGAAACACATACACACAAAATACTTAGAGTGAATCATATAAACAATCACCAAGATACATAGTTAAGTAAAAAACAAAGGATTATTTCCATTTGTGTAAAAATAGGTTGTAGTTTACAATGATTTCTACTGGGCATAGCGCCACTGAAGAAACTACACTTAAATTTCACTGTGCATCATCTTATATATTAACACATGCATATAGTAAACAAGTTTTTAAAATTGGAAAATATATTTTAAAACATTTCAAGTAAGTCATATGGATAAACTATTTCATGTTTACTACAAAGATAAGTTTTATATCTGAGGAATAATAAGTACTCATATTCAAAGGAATATTCAAATTTCTTTAAACTCTTGCTTTTAGGGGACTGCTATTTCATCTTATGTTACCCAAATTTAATTTTCTAGCCTCCTTCCTGATGTACAACTCTTGGAATACTTTGGAGTTCATCCATTAATTTTAACTCAGGAAGTATGCCAGGAACATGACACAAGCTCAAACATGTCCATTCTCTTTCAGATCTATTATGAAGCAAGAGTGAGTGGAAGCTTGAGCAATAGGAGTAGCTTTGGAATTCATTTATCTTTCTGTTCCCTGTCCCCAACTGTGATGGGCAAGGTCTAAATACAAGGTAAGTGGTTTCATCTACCCTAAAATATTTGAAATCTTCATTTGCTAGGAAAACCCTTCTCCCTAACTTCCTTAAAATAGCACTCTGACATTTTTTAAAAACGCTTTAAAATCACAGACACAAATGAGTATTTGACCTTAGTTTGTAATATCCTTACATTTAACATAAAAATCAAACTTAATATAAAGTTCTTAAGACAGTTATAATCCAAAACTCAGTACAATATTCACCTGAGCTTGCATGTACCCAAGTAGAGGTTCTAACAATGCTATTTTCTTTTTGTATTGAAGAGTATTTAATGCACAAAAATAATGCATCATGGTCTGGTGTTGTTTTTTTCTGGAAGTGTAGACATCTTCTGTTACTTCATACTTCACCTTTGAGTGAAAGATTAAAAATACTATTATTTATTTAATTTTGAATTATCTTTAGTAGTGGGTGAGGGGAAGAGAGTACCCAAGGAAGAAGGTGCATCGCCAGCAATTGTACATAGCTTTCTTATTTTCTGAGATAGAAATCCTGCAGAATATTGGCTAAGATAGTTTTCCTGTTTTACTACCAACCACTTTATTTTTTAAAATGCACATTAAAAGCAGCATTCTAGGGCTTCCCTGGTGGCGCAGTGGTTGGGAGTCCGCCTGCCGATGCAGGGGACACGGGTTCGTGCCCCGGTCCAGGAAGATCCCATGTGCTGCGGAGCAGCTGGGCCCGTGAGCCATGGCCACTGACCCTGCGCGTCCAGAGCCTGTGCTGCGCAACGGGAGAGGCCACAACAGTGAGAGGCCCACATACCGCAAAAAAAAAAAAAGAAAAAAAAAAAGCAGCATTCTATACATAGCTATGAATGGTATAGTAACTGAACTAAGCAGGGCAGATAAGGTCTACCACATGGAGGAAAAGCAGACAACAGTCTGGTATTAGCTTAGCCATTAATCTTTGACCTTTTTCAGTTCACAGCATACCACTTGCCTCCTAGTTCTCTGGTTCTCTCCCTACTGCTCCTCTTTTCTTGTACTTGTTTTCCTTCACCTACACTTAAAACTATGTCCCTTGAGTTCTTGTATTCAGAAAACAAATATTTATTGAGCACCTGTTACGTAACATACACTGTCTCTTCTCTTTTCCTGCTTTCCATAGAATACCAAAGCAAGTACCAAGAATATTCTAATACACCAACGACTCCCGAAGTTTTATCTCCTGCCCCTCACTCTCCCAGTTGTCAGAGGAAGCAGTTCTCCAGATGGGTCCTTTATGCGTGAATGTGTGTGTGTTGTGTGAATGTGCTGGAAATGTACAAAACTGAAGACAGTATCCTCACAAAACCTGCTCCTCTACTTTGTTTCTTAGCTCTCTTAATTTTTCCTAGATCCATCCCATCAACCAAGAATTTTGGGACTCATTTTTTATTCCTCCTCCTACCATAAGTCTTGTCAATTCTACTTGTGAAGTATCTTCCAAAAGTATTCCCTCCTCTCCACTTTCAATAACAACCTTAGCTGAGACTCTCCTAATATCTTTGCCAACTATTCCAATACCTTTTCATTGGATTCCCTCTAGTCTTGTCCCCTTCATATTTCCACTAATATTTTCATTCTGTTATCACAATTGCATGGTGTCACTCATCTACTTAAAATCCTTTGGTGGCTGCCCACTCCCGCTAACATACATTTTAGTCATTAACATAGTAACCTGGCCCCAAACTACCTCTTTCTTGTCATTTGGCCATACCTCCCCCAAATACATCCTATGCTCCAGACACACTGAAATGATTATCTTTCCATTATCAAAATTATTGATAGAAATAATAATAAAATCTATAAGCCAGGTATTCGGCATGCATTCTCCTTCCTCTTCACAACTACTGAGTTTTTTTGATAGAGAGATTAAGTAACCAGTGTAACTAAACCAAACCAGCTTATTTGACCTCAGGAAAATAAGCGGCACAGCTGATATTAGTTCCCAACCAGTCTGATTCCAGAGCCAGTGCTCTTAACCTTTACACTCTCCAGACTCTCCCATGTGCTTCTGCAAAGGCCGTTTTTCTTCCAGAAATGCCCTCTCCCCCAATCCCAAACCACTGACATCTGCTCAGCTTCAATGCAAATGGCACCTCCTTAAAGTGTAACCTTTCCCAACTTACCAATCAAAGATATACTGTCCTCTCTCTGCTCTCCCAGCATTTTGTTAAGACTTCTTTACTGCACTTAACTCAGTGTTAATTCATGTGCTCTCTTCATCCTTGTATTTTGGCAGCTGCTCTAGTCACATGCCTTCATACAGGAAGCCTTTGATAGATGTGGATTATCCACTCCTTGAGGGCAGAGGTGGAGCCTACTCACATTGTTCCCCCATAGTACCCAAAATATAGTAGGTGCTCAATAAATTTTTCAAATAAATTGAATTAGTGGAAGAATGTTTTTAAAAATACCTGGAACAGCCAGAGGCAATGTAAAATAAAACAAAGTTCATACTTAGAGCCTTAACTGCTTCTCTATGACAAAGTAACAAAGTAATGTAGATCTGAAAATGTATGTATTTTATAAATATTTGCACCATCAAGTAATCAGTGAAAGCAGATCTTTGTACTGAATTTGTGAGAGAAACATTCCCTTTTTGGGTCACAGTGGCTGTTGCACAGTAATCATACCCAACTGTGGATTCCCAGAGTGGTCACTGTGTCCCTACCAGCAGCCGCAGCCAAGGCTGCAGACGCCAATTCCTGGGCACAGAGACCACCTCACTCACAAGCATCTAGCGGAGGCCTACTCTGATCGAGCCTTGGACTAGGCACTGAGAGAGAAATGATCTTAAGGAGCATCTAGATGAACTTGTTAATACTCTGTTCTTTGTTCTTTACTCAAATGCATTTCTCCTCAAATGTAGTATAATATTTCTGAATTTCACTCCTTGAAGAAGCATAAAAAAATATATACATACATATACATATATATATATTCCCTGTAAATGAGGAGGTCTTCAAAACAGAATTTCATTCAATTATGTATGTAACAATTCAACTTTTTAACCACTGTATATCAGAACATACTTTTGAATACATATATAAAACAAATGCAGTGTTATCAAAATACAAAGCAAAAGGAGGCAATGTTACACCTGGGCATCAATTACATTTTTGGAATAGTTATGTTTACTTATAAAACTCTATCAACAGAAAAATATTTTGTTTAAAAAGACAATTATTAGTTGTCTGATAATTAACAATTAACAGAAAGGCTTTGAAATAACTAGAAGGAAAGAATAAACTAAGGGCAATACAGCAAAGCATACAAAGCAACTGCTGGCTACCATTTTTAAACTGGAAAAACGAGACCACCTAATGAAACAGTTGTTAATTGTGATACTGAAGGAGTAATATGTATCACACCTTGTCATTTTCTCTTTTTTTTGACAATCTGCTATATCTGTTAATTGCAGCATCATGATCTGGAAAACAGAAATGACTATTAACAAAAATACAACAGTACTTTGCAAAACTTATAAGTGCTTTAACAGTTTTCACATGTGCATCTTTCAACAAATGTACTAAAGCAAAATAAGAATTCCCTACTATGTGATCACTCCACCCAAATGTTCCCCACAGCCAAATTTCCCCCTAAAGTATGTTTCTGTTTATTAAATTGGTAAAAACATTTAATTCCAAGGAAACAGTAGTCCACTAAAAGTTTTTTGAAGTATTTTTTAGTACAGAAATAGCAAATGCCCATTAAAGAAAATATGGAATAGACAGGAAAATAAGGAAGGGAAAATATACCACCTTCTTAGGTATTATGAAGATAACAAACCACAAGATCTAACTTCCTTTAAAATATTTCTTCTAGCATAAATAGTGCAACTTAAATAACAAGGATTTAAATAATATTCACTTAAACTTTTAATTAGGTTCATTCTTTTCAATTATTACATAAAATCTGGCCACAGATTTGTGTTGATAAAGAAATGCATCATTACAAGAAATAAATGTACAAAGTATTCAGAGCTTACCATTACTAGCAATCTGAAACACTTCCTTTAATGTCAATATTTCTGGAAAAGTTCAAGAATAATTTCAGTTTAGCATATTTATGAACTATCTTAAATTTTGTTTAGAAAACAGTAACTGCCATTTAAGCTACTATTAAAACTCCAAATATTTCAAAGTTCAACATTCTAAGTGAAAAAGTTATTGTGTTTCAACTAGCCTAACATTTACTATCATTAACAACAGTTACACCACCAGAAATCGTACCTGCCACAAATTGTTATATGACCCAAAAACAAAATTTTAAAACCATTGCAGGGCTTCCCTGGGGGTGCAGTGGTTAAGAATCCACCTGCCAATGCAGGGGACATGGGTTCGAGCCCTGGTCTGGGAAGATCCCACATGCCATGGAGCAACTAAGCCCGTGGGCCACAACTACTGAGCCTGCGCTCTAGAGCCCGCGAGCCACAGCTACTGAGCCCATGCACCACAACTACTGAAGCCCGTGCGCCTAGAGCCCGTGCTCTGCAACAAGAGAAGAGAAGCCTGTGCACCACAATGAAGAGTAACCCCTGCTCACCGCAACTAGAGGAAGCCTGCGCACAGCAATGAAGACCCAACGCAGTCAAAAATAAATACATAAAATAAGTAAATTTAAAAAAATAACACTGCAAATTCTAAGATATACAAATGTTCTGATTTAGTACCAGAATCCAACCTATTGATTTTTTGATACTGACTCTAATAAGTTCAAACGCTGAATGATAAAAAGAACATTTTATTGACAAGATTATGATATTCAGTCCCCTTAGATGGAGAAAAGAGGTCTTGTTTCTTGACCTTGGAAAAGATTATTCTTGAAGATTACCAAGACAAATATTAATTATATCTCTAAAATACATTTGTCTTTATTCCATGTATAATTTAAATACTTTATCATCCACTGATACATTAGTACAATGTTTTTACTCTATCTATACATACTTTGTAAATAAGTCTGTATGATTGTCTGAGATTGTAAATTGTAAGAAAGCAGAGCCAAGTCTATAAACGCTCTCATTTTATCACGTAATAATCCTAAATGGGAAAAAAAGAAAGCCACCACAAGCTACTGAGACATGGGTTGTTAGATGGACCAGCCCCTACCTCCCACCACTCCAGCCCACCAACACGCCTCACCTCCTGCGCCACTGTCCCAGTTCAGGCCCTGGTCACACCTCACTGGACTCTCACAACTTCCTAGTCCATTCTCCTAGCATCAAATCCATCCTCCAAAAACAAAGGTATACTTCTTAAAGACATCCATTGTCTTCTCTTTGCTTATAAACTCAAGTCCAACATCTTTAGCATGATCTAGTCCCAACTAATCTATTTCTAGAGTTGTCTCCCGCCATCCCCCAACACATCCAACACTGCAGCCACACTCAGTTTCTCAAAACAACACATGCATTTCTACCCATAACTCTGTGCTTTCTGGTCCCTCCAGTAGAACAGTGACTCTCTTCTCCTGGCCAATTCTTCTTCCTTGCTCAGTGTTCATGGCACATCTGTGAGGGAGCCTTTCTGACACCTCCTCTGAGCCCCCACAGCACCTTGCTCATCCCTAATTATAAGAGTACCAGAATTATCTGTTTACCCATCTCCTTCTCTGGGCTTTCCCAAGGGATGTGACACCTTATTCATACAAGTACTCCTCAGTATCTAGCTTAACATCTAGCAGGAGCTCCTGTAAATGTTTAGCAACTAATTAAAGTAAAAGTGACACTTGCTACAGTCAGAAATGGTTAAGGTATAGAGTATTACAAATTTTACAAGCAGTGATCTTCCAACAGCTAATGAAAGTAAACATAAGCTTGACTTCAATACCTTTCAGATCTCTTTCTTTAAACTGGGTAATGGGGAACATCATGGCATCAGCAAGCTGCGTTGAAAGTACCGCATGACAAGAGCTAAGCTGGTAAAAGAAAGACCAAAAAGGCCAAATAACTACAAAGAGACAATCAACCAGCATTATGGAAACTGAACAAAACCTACTAAAAAGGTGTTGGTATAGGGATTCCCTGGCAGTCCAGCGGTTAAGACTCTGGGCTTCCACGGCAGGAGGCACAGGTTCAATCCCTGGTTGGGGAACTAAGATCCTGCATGCCAAGTGATGCGGCCAAAAAGTTAAAAAAGGTACTGATACATTTACATAAGGGAACCCTAAAATTATGTGATGTTATCACATAATTAGGTGACAGTCAAAAATATTCCATTTAGGGGCTTCCCTGGTGGCGCAGTGGTTGAGAGTCCGCCTGCCGATGCAGGGGACACGGGTTCGTGCCCCAGTCCGGGAAGATCCCACATGCCGTGGAACGGCTGGGCCCGTGAGCCATGGCCGCTGAGCCTGCGCGTCCGGAGCCTGTGCTTCGCGACGGGAGAGGCCACAGCAGTGAGAGGCCCGCGTAACGAGAAAAAAAAAAAAAAAAAAAAAAAAAAAAAAATTCCATTTAAAACTCTCAGAAGAAAACATGTGATAACCTTGAATTTAGCAATGGTTTCTAAGATATGACACCAAAAGCACAAGCAACCAAAGAAAATATAAACTGGACTTCATCAGAATTGAAAACTTTTGTGCATCAAAGGATACTATCAAGAGAATAAAAAGACAACCCACAGAATGGGAGAAAATATTTACTAATCACATATCTGATAAGGGACTTGTATACTTTAGAATAAAGAACTCTTAAACTCAATACTAAAAGACAACCCAATTAAAAATTGGGCAGGGAATTCCCTGGTGGTCCAGTGATTAGGACTCCTTGCACTCACTGCCGAGGGCCCAGGTTCAATCCCTGGTTGGGGAACTGGGATCCCACAAGCCATGAGGCGTGGCCAAAAAAAGTAAAGTAAAATAAACATGAAAAAATAAACATAATTTTTTTTAATGGGCAAAGGTCTGAATAGATACTTTTTCAAATATATACAAATGGTCAATAAGCATAGGAAAAAATGCTCAACATCATTAGCCTTCAGGAAAATGCATATCAAAACTACAATGAGGGGGCTTCCCTGGTGGTGCAGTGGTTGAGAGTCCGCCTGCCGATGCAGGGGACACGGGTTCGTGCCCCGGTCTGGGAAGATCCCACATGCCGTGGAGCGGCTGGGCCCGTGAGCCATGGCCGCTGAGCCTGCGCGTCCGGAGCCTGTGCTCCACAACGGAAGAGGCCACAGAAGTGAGAGGCCCGCGTACCACAAAAACCAAACAAACAAACAAACAAACTACAATGAGATTCCACTTCATACCCGCTTAGATGGCTATAGTAAAAAAATTAATGAAAATAACAAGTGTTGATAAGGACGTGGAGAAATTGGAACACTCCTACATTACTGGCAGAAATGTAAAATTGTGCAAGAGCTGTGAAAACAGTTTGGCAGTTTCTCAAAAAGCTAAACATAAAATTATTATATGATCCAGCAATTCCCCCTCCTGGGTATATACCCCAAAAAACTGAAAACTGGCGTTTGAAAAAACAAAAACAAAAAACTTGTACATGAATGCTCACAGCAGTACTGTTCACATTAGCCAAAAGATGGAAAACAACCCAAATCAAATGTCTGTCAACTAATGAATGGATAAATAAAATGTGGTATACATACAATGGAATTTTACTCAGCAAAACAAAATAAGAGCAAAAAATGAAATTCTGATACTTTCTACAACATGAATGAACCCTGACAACGTTATGCCAAGTGAAAGAAGACAGACGCAAAAATCCACAAATCGTATGAGTCCATTTGTGTGAAATATCCAAAATAGGCAAATCCATACTGAAAGCAGATTTGTGGTTGCCAGGAGCTGAGGGGAGGGAGGGAGTGACTACTTAATAGGCACCTAGTAGGTTTCCTTTGGGATGATGATGAAAATGTTCTGGAACACCAGTGGTGGTTGCACAACATTGTGAATGTGCGAAATGTCATTAATGGTAAATTTTATATATATTTTACCACAATAAAAAATTCCATTTCCTATAAATATTTCTTTAAATTGATCTCCTGTGACAATATTTTGCTATGATGTGTTATTAAAATGTTTCAAAAAACTACTTTTCCAGTTAAGAGACTAGAAAAGACAGAACTACCTAATGGCTCATCTGAAAAGAAGAGCTTTCACTGCAGTAGTACAAAATAGTTATGGATGGATTCTCCGAACATTTCTCACCACCTTGCTTCCTCTTGGCTTCTAGGTCTTAATGATTTGTTCTGCTGACTGGTAGATAAATTAAGGGCTGGAGGTATTGGTTGTTTGGGAAGGAAGGATTAATGAAATGAATGGTAAAATACTGCTCAATGTAAAAAACAGAGAAACCATAAAGAGCCCAGCTATGGCTAACAGCTTAACTCTTCTCTCCCTGCCTACATCAAACTACACAATTAAAGGCTGAATGGTACATGAAAGTAGAGAGAGCACATCTATATGCTTATTCCTTGAAAACAATTTGCTTTAATCAGACAAAGATAGTGTTGTTTTTACAAGACAGCCACCAAGATTTGGAAATAAGGCGCTTCTTTAAATAGTAATCTTTTATCATTAAGATTTACTCATAAAATCATAATAATAAAACTTCCCAATAAAAGCTAAACAACTTCAGTAACTTAATTATAAGATCACTTATACAAGCAAAACAAAATAAGCATTTACCTCATCTATAACTTTTGAAAACTGTTGCAAAGTAGAACTCATAACTTCATCATCACCCCCCAGTGGAAAACGCTGAAAAGCGAGAAACAGAGATGAGGTAAAGGTCCAATGCTGTATGTCTTTTGTGAGTGACATTATAGTTTTTAAATAACTTCAGAAAACTTCTAAAATTTTGAATAAGCTCTAAAAACATCGTTTTAATAAAATAACGTAATTCATATAAGTAGTACACATTAATTAAAATGTTTGCTAAGTGACCAATCAACATGGTGTACAGGAATGCACACCATACTAGAAGTTCAAAGATTTAAAATTAGCTCCAATTTCTTTACTAGCCAGCTGTGTAATCTTGAGCAAGCCTCAGTTTCTTCATTTGAAAAAGGAGAGGTAAATTAGATAACCTCTGTGTCTAACATTAAATCATTAAAATTATTAGATATAAGTGCATAATGGAATTTCAATGGCATATCAAAATTACCTTCTGTGAATCCCAAAAGGCTTAGAATTATTGATAAGAAATTCTATTTATCTATACAGATACTGTATCACTGCATATTTTAAATTATACTTTTAAAACTTTCATATATAGTACCTGTTTTTCGTATTCTTTTAAAAGTTTTGAAGTCAGGTGTGTTGCTGCACTTAATTCATTCTACAGGAAAAGATGAGCATTCAAATTAAAACAGTAGTACAGATTAAGAAAAAAGTTTTAATTGAAGATTCCTATGCCACTTTTATTTATCACTTAACATAAATATTGTACAACATGTTCTCAAAACCCCTCATTAAGCCATTGGAAAGGGAACTACCACTAAGCACTTTAAAGGGAAACTCAAACCATGGAATAGACACCGTCAAGGAATTCAGCAGTGTTCCAGGTGTGTGCTTTTTCTTTTTAGCTAATAAAAACGATTAGTTAAAGCTTTAAAGCTAGAAGTAAACTGTACACAATGTTATCCAGAATCTTCAGAGAGTCTACATTGATAACTGATTATCCCTCTCTAGATGCTGATACTAGACCATGATAAGCATTTAATAACATACAACCATATGACCTAGTCATACCATATAGCAATGTAGCCATATGAAGAAAATACTTTTTTTAATTTAAAGGTTTTTTTTCAGTGATGAATATAATGACATACGTAATGTTTCTTTTACATATTAATCTGTGTGGTCAGAAATCAAATTCTTGAGCGACCTATCACTAAGAAAAATAAATAAGTAACTATCACAGTAACTTTAAAGTATATAACGAAAATTTGAGTCCAGAAAGAAGAGAAATTGAGAAGGGGCAAAAAAAGAAACTTGTACACTTAATTAATCCCAAAGAGAGTTTATCATAGAACCCAGGTTGCTGTTAAGGCTTATAATTAAGTTACATAAACAGAGCCTCAAATCTTATGCCTGTTCAACCAAAATAATCTAGTCACATCCTTTTAAAATTCATCTCCTAGTACCCCAGAGCTATATCTACTCTTTATTACCTTCTATCTAGATAGAGGCTAGTCTACTTTCAAATCCTCTGCTCAAAAAGGGGAAGTATCCCATAAGATTAAAAGCATGATTAGGGAAAATACTAGTGGCAATACAGGGTTTTAAGTCAAATCTTACGCAAAGATCACTATCAATGAGTTTCACTAAGAAAGTCCTTACTATGTTTGGGGAAAAGGAGTAGATGCTTCCATCTTCATCACTTTTGTAGTGCTACAAACTATACACTAGTAATTGAAATGTAAGCTCTGTAATACAAAATACTTAATGTTCATTCATCCATTCAACAAATGTTTATTACTATGCACCCTGGACAGGGCTAGGCACCAGTAAATAAGACAGACACTATCTCTGTCCTCATGGGCTTAAAGATTTATTTTATAAATGCACTGAGTCAGCCTTTAGTTCTTTACCTGTGCATCATAAATCCGATGCATAGCTTGATACAACTGGTTCATATAGTTGGAAATAGCTGTAGCATCTTCTTCAAATACACCCAGTAAAGACCTTGTCTGTATAAAATAAAAGCAGTAAGTTTATGTTAACCATTATATAAATCAAGTGGAAATCTTTCTTTCCTAAAAGATGGAAAAATCACAGGATATTAGAACTCTAACAATTCTGAGTTTTGTTCTATTTTGATAGTAATGCCAAGACGCTGGGGTTCTTTATTCTCAATTTCATTAAAACAGATAGATTTTCCAACTATGTTATATAAACCTTAGAAGGAACAACAAAGGTATATTTTTATGAATTAAAAAGTCTGTAATTAAGAACAAATCTACAGAATCAGTCAAGACTATATTAACAGTATTCCATGTATAAATATTTTAAATATCTTTTTTCAGTATAACTTAGTATGATTATTTCCCTCTCTCTCTCTCTCTTTTTTTTTTTGGCTGTGTTGGGTCTTCATTGCTGCACAGGGGCTTTCTCTAGTTGCAGCAAGCAGGGGCTACTCTTCGTTGCGGTGCGTGGGCTTCTCATTGCAGTGGCTTCTCTTGTTGCGGAGCACAGGCTCTAGGTGCATGGGCTTCATTAGTTGCGGCACGTGGGCTCAGCAGTTGTGGTACACAGGCTTAGTTGCTCCACAGCATGTGGGATCTTCCCGGACCAGGGATTGAACCCGTGTCCCCTGCATTGGTAGGCGGATTCTTAACCACTGTGCCACCAGGGAAGTCCCTGATTATTTCTCTTTCTCCATAGTCTCTTCTAGTAGTGCCAAACTCCTCCCCATCATAATCCAAAATAACACCATAGTATCCCTTCCCCTCCCCAACATGGCCTGTAAAATGCTAACTAGGTTTTTTCTGAGTGCAGAATTTGGAATCATTTTTCTTCTTTTTTATACATTTCTATGTTGTTAGGCTTTTTTTTCCCCCCACAATGAGCATGAGCATGTAAAAATTACCTTCACTTTAAGAGTAAAAACTTGTCAGTCAGTAAATGTTAAGACTGTCAATAAAAAGGATCAGAGATAAGGAAACTCAGCTTAAAGGCAAAGTATGTTCACCTTTTTATATCCCAAAGGCAGGATAAGAATTAAATTCCAACAATTATTGAGATAACTACAGCTTAAAATCTAAAAGATGACCTTGTACTTTTATTCTACAAATAGTTAATTTATACCTCAGCCTTAGAAGCTGGTTTCTAAAAATCAACTTATTCCTTAGCTTCCTATTTTCAGAAGAGAAAGCTAAGTCACTATGGTTGTTTTAAAAAGCAGTGCAAAATCATTATGCCAGTATATGAAGTCCAAGTTATCTCAGTCTTCTACTTCCCCATGCCCCAGAGATTTAGATCTGGCAGAATCTTTTTATTTTTTAGCTCTAGTGCCCTACTGCCATTCCCCAAGTGCTATTTTAAGATGTAAAAAAGAAAGCATCATGAAATCTTGTTTTGCTAGTGCCATTCTTAAGAGAAGTGTGCCACTTACATTTTTTTTCTTCAAAAATTAGCATTCTAATTCAAGGAGTAACACATTTATGCAAAAATGTGTAGTGGACTTAAATTAAAAACATGTTCTTAGCCTCAAACAGGGTTGAAACAGCTTCCTTATGTAAAGCTAATAAGATTGAGTTCAACACTGTATAATGACTGTTTAAAGTTAGCAGCTTACAAAAATGCAATCAATTTGGTACCATTTCATTGAATCTATGACGGTATCCACTGTGAGCTGTGCCAGTTTAATATACTACTGTCACAAACAAAACAATGCTGGCAATTAAGCTATGAATTCAGGTTTTCTAATGTCTTGAAGTTTTTACTTTATATTTATGGAAACAGATCTTTGACAGAATTTTTTATATAACTCATATAAACACAAAAAGAAAACACAAGTTGCACAAATTTAATATAACCCTAAAATTTCAACTCTTGTGCATAATTTTTTGACATAAGAAGACACCGCTAGCCATGTTTTCACATCCAATATTATTCTGTGCCACGAGCAGGTGACAAATATTTCTCAGAAGTGCTCCACTTTTATCTCCAATATTTTCTTCCAAATTATTGATACCCAGTCAGCAAGTTTTGATGGCAGCACTTGCTTCATGTTACTAGCTGTCAAAGAAATATTTTCAGACAAAAAACAAGACTGATAATCCTTCAAGTGGTTGTGAATTGATTTGTTGGCTGAACATTAAAAGGCTGCACTTGGCCACTCATGTCACTAGGAGAAATAACCAAGTGTGTAGATTTGCAGGCAATTACAAGTAAAACAACATCAATTGTAAGGGGCATCTCAATATAAGAGATGTCAAAATGTGAATTTAAAAAAAGTACATCTCATAATCTTTGAGTATTTCATATTATGCCAAAGAGAAAAGCCTCCATTTGGGATTGGAGTTTGCCTTCACAGTTCTAGCTTAGATGGATCATTGATAAGATTTTTATCTACATATAAAATCAATTATTTTTTTAAAGATCATATATTTTCTTACTAAATAGAACGTTTAATTGTTTCTGATTTTCAAAACAACATATAAGCATTGATAAGGCATCTAGTATAGTCTTAAGATTTCCTACTTCAACAGATGGTATCTTTTGCAGAATGGTATGGTTTGTGCAAGATAATTCTAAAGATGTGTATGTGCAATCAGCTGGATTTGGACTTGCAAATATACCCCTATTTTAATACTTCGTTACTTTAAATTAAAACTAAAAAAGGACAATTGTAATTCAGGGTAGTCTTTCACAACTCCCAGGCTCTAACTTTTTTACATAGCAATTGGCAGGCCATTTTTGACTAGGATCAAATAATCTAATAAAAACATCTCTATCAGGAGCTTTAGAAGTTTTCCTCCTCTTTGTTACTCAACTTCTTGGACTCTATCCTAGATAAATAGTCCAGATGAGAACAAAAATTGATGCCCAAAAGCATTAATCTTAGCACTATATATAAAAGCAAAACTTGGGAAAAACTCTAAAAGTCCAACAACAGGACAACTATATTAAGTGAGTCAAGGAAATGTTCAACCTTTGAATTTTTTATTCAGTATGTAATAACGTGTGAAGGTACTTAAGCTACAATGTGTAGTTAAAGCCAAATAAAAATCATTATGTACAATATAATCTCAATCACATTAGAAGGTGTAAGAGAAAAAAACTAGAAAAAAGAAAGCAAACTGTTAACAGAGTTTGCTGCTGGGCGCACGACAGGTAACTGTGTGCTTTCTGTATCTTCCAATTTTTCTGAAGCAAACAACTATTATTTTTATAATCAAGTACAAGGATTAAAACATTCACTATCTATAACAGCTGAAGTTCAGAGAAGTTAAGTGACTTGCCCTAAGGTAGAAGGTACTAAGCGGCAGTAATGACTAAAACCCTTATATCCTGAATCCCCAATCCAGGGCTTTCCATCTTGCCACAGGTTTTCCCCAAGAATTGCTTCTCAGTGTCTTACCCTTCTAAATCCCAGTTGTCCCAATTAATTTTCCCAAGTAAACATTAACTAGCTCAAATTTACTACGAAAGACTATCAACGTGGCTATTTCATTAAAAATTACCATAAAACTAATACTAATACAGCACATGCTTGTAAAAAAGAAGCTCAAGTTGTAAACTAATTGTGTGAAAAGTTCAAGAAATTAGATGAGTCAAGAGATTATACCCTCCTAAGTCATGGCTAGGGCACTGTGTAACCCATTCTGAGCAGTGTGTAATCTTTATAAGCTGTAAAAGTGAGCCCAGGTATGAGAAGAAAGGTAAGGCACCTGTTGAGTCTTATAAAATAAAAAACGAAAATGACAAAAGTACACCTGACCAATACATCCCACAAAATTTTTGCTAAACATCTGAAACAAATGTAGCTTATTACTTTATACTACAGAAATCGTTAAGCATTTGAACTGGCTATTCTGGCAGTCAAAATAAGCCAAGAAGTCAGTTTCTCTTTGTGTCAATATAGGCTGATAAGAGTACATTACCAGCAGGCAACTGGCCTGTGAAGATAACTTTCAGCGTGAAAAAAAAAAAAAAACAAATCAATTCCACAATCAGAGCCCAACTTCAACTTTAGCAATCAAAATTGGCACCACATCCATGGCAGACATATCATACAGTAAAGGGGGATCCAGCCCCTCCCTCCTGTTCTTTTGGAGTCATATTAAACCGTCAAGACACATGAAATATGTGCAGTTGTAGTTCTAAATGAACAACATTTCAGAAAATTTTCTTCATTCTAAGTGGCAGCCAACCAGCAACACCGTCTTAAATCCCTTATTGTGTAAGAGAGGCCTAGGGATGAAGTTTCTCAACCCAAGTTACAGCGCCTACCAACATGGTTTTAACATCGCTGATTTCATTCTTCAGTACTGAAAACATCAGTAATGGTTACGTTTTCCTAGACTATCTTAAGCTAGAGCAACCACACTAGCATCATCCCCAACGCACAAAACACAGGGCTTTTATTTTGATGAGTTTATTAGAGCCAAGTCTGCAACGAGGGCGCAGCAGTCGTGGAACCGCGAAGGCGCCGTCCTCCACTCGGCGTGCATGGCCCGAGTGACAGCGGCTACACTCACGGCCACGACACTCGGCCGGGAGGCTCCGGGACCCTTGACGGGCTTCGCCGAGGACTCTACGCACGGGCATATCAACAGCCTTTCAGCAGCTCTCTCCCCCGCAAAATTATCCATTTCCTTCCCTAGCTTGGTAAGAAATCATTAAGTCTACGGGGTCTTTTCTCCTTCTGCATTTTCTCCGAAGAGGTTTTCGAAGAGAAAATTCCAGGATCCGGATTTACCACCTCACATCACGGCGATTATAAAGCATCTTTTGTCACATACAAGGGAGCCCCGCGCGCGTATGTGACCGCCGGGCCCACGAGCCAAGGCGGCCGGGGCTCGGTCGCAGCCTGCCGACATCCCAGACCCCGCGCGCGGCTCTCGGCCCAGCGGCTCAGGCCCACGCGGGCCTCGGGAGGGCGGCCCGGCCTCCGCGCTCGGGGCGCCGCCCGCTACCGGCGGGGGCACTGGGGGGCGGCGCCCACCTAGGCCAGGGCTGGCACCTGCGGCCGCGGCGGCGCCAGGCCTGGGGTCGGCCAGCCCCGCTCCTTCCCTTGCAGCCCGCCGCCGCCTGCGCCTCACCTGCGGGCTGTCCTCCAGCGTCTCCTCGATGGGCAGCTTGTCGATCCCCGGCATCGTGGCGGAGGGAGGGCGGCAGCAAAAGACGCGGCGGCCGCCCACAGCTCCCGCGCCCGCCCGCCTGCAGCAGCTGACCCCGACCCGCCCTCTCTCGATAGATCTGCCGCCCTCGCCAGGCGCCAAGGGGCCGTACCGCGCGGGAAATCCCGCCTCCTTGGACTGACTGCCCCGCCTCCCTGCTCGCCCATTGGCTTGCGGCGACGCCCGTCACCGCGACGGGGCTGGCCCGGAGGTTCCTTCACTGCACTGGGCTTGCCTCTGAGCTTGGGCCTCCGACGCAGCGGAGGCGGCCCTTACTGCGCGCCTCGAGCCCCAGCCCTGCTTCCGCGCGTTTGGTTGTAAATCGTAGGGGACCGTCTTCCCCTAGCAAGGCGTGTGTCTCCTGGAAACAGAGCTTCGAGTGAGGACAGCACTGGGGAATTTGGGGCGGTTTGACTACTCCCGCAACATTTTTCGTCAGAGACCATGAAGGAGACCTCCCTGTTGGCGCCTTTTTTAGTTTCCTCAAATTATAACCTTCCCAACCCGGCCTGAAGCGTCCAGTTTCCCCTCTCCAGCAAAATGGTGCTGGCTAACTCAGACCTGAGCGATCAGTTGTGTCGTTAACTTGGCTTTCTGGTAAATTCGTGGACAGTAGACTCCGTAAGATTTTTTTCTGAGCACTTGCATATCAGTATATTCAGTTAAAAACATGACTTTGCTGCCAATTCGTCAGTTCTTACCTGGCCTTGAGAGACTGACACGCCACAATTCAGACTTCCATATTTCCTATAAATCACAAAACATCTTTTTAAAGTCAGGGTGCACTGATTTATTATGCTGGTAACAGATTAGCATTTCTGTTAAAGTTTTGGAAGAATCGTTAAATAGCTTCTTCAGCCTCTAACTGTTTTTACAGGAAAGAAAAGTGAAGCTCTACTTCTAGAACTCGGCCTGGATTAGAACTTCTGCCTCTTTTGTCCATCTCTATATGTCCACATTCCTTAGAGAAGAATCATTATACAGAGAAAATGGCAGAATCACTAGTGTCTAAATATCTAGCCATTAATCCCACCAATCCATACCATTTTCATTCAAAGAAGTATAAGAAATGCTGAATAAAAATTATTAGTTGCCCGATTCCACAGATAAATTGGAATAAATCCAGGTACAGTGGAACAAATCCAAATACAGTAACCGGAATGGAAGTTACTTATTTTAAACTCAAATACTAGATTTTACCATGATCTCTTGAAGGAAAAATAGAATCAAGTTTTTAAAGTTTTACCAGGTAGACTTGCAGTATAGTTTCACAGAATAATCCTTAGATTTCAATAAACTTTCAATAAGAGCTCTCCCCTTAGATTGTTTATCAACTAGTCACCCTGTAGAAGAGAGCTTTAGTTTTTGAAAGGTGGTTTGGAGTCAGTTCTTACAGTGTTACTGGTTCCCAGCTGCTTGGATGTACCCGGCATCATACAGATCTCAGCAATACAACTCTGGCCTTCGACATTTCTTGTCTATCAGCACGGTGGCATGCAACCTGGCTATAAAGAAGGAAGACTTTCAGGGTAAGTAACATTCTTGGTTGAACTGTAATTAGATTATAAGTGAAGAAGAAGAAAGTTAGTGACAATTGATAAGAATCAGGAGTAAGTGACACATGAAAACAAAGTGAAGAAGAGTTATATGGTGCAGCTGAAGAGGTTCAGCCAGTTAACTTGGCCAAACTAAATAATTCCAATGAGAAATTATCTTAGGTATCTGAATTATCTGGGTGGGGTATTATCATCAAGTTAAATGGTTTCCTTTTTTGTATGTTACGTGCACCTAAACTGTGCAAGGATTCTCAAGAGGTTATTATATTATCAGAGAGAGGCAAGGAATTCTTGCCAGGCTCAGCTGATTAAAAAACAAAGCAAACAAAAACAAGTTGACATTCAATTGGGTGGAGAGGCAGTTTAGTCAAATTATAAAGCTAGAAAGAATCTTAAAAGGCTTTCCATTTGGATCCTCTAGCTTTAGGCTAGTTCACTCTGCTCAACCAGAAAAATGATTGTATTTCCTATTTTAAAACACTTCTAAAACTGCAGAATTGCAGTCTCCTTTGATAACCAGTTTAAGTTTAATCAGCCTAAGTTCTGTACAGTTGACCAAACTCGGTTCCTTTTATACAGGAAATGAGGCTTGTTCAGAGAATGGCTCAAGGGTTACTGGAGACTTGTGTGGGTAGCATAATAAAAACTGGCCAGCAGGTTAATTTTATGGAAGGCAAGGCAGGATTAAATGACATCCACCAAAGAATTCATTGAGACGTTTCACAATATAATTTACAACAAAAAGACATACAGTCTTGTAAGTAAATTTGTTAATTATTAGTCTCCTAAAATTATATTTGATCTTCTTATAACTAAGTTTTTACATGATACCTCTTGAAGTTCTGGTCTGCGGTATATAATAGGAAAGAATCCAACAACCCAAATGACAGTGGTGCTTTACCTTTTAAAATTATCCCCTTAGGTTAGTGGTTACCAGACTTATGCACACATAAAAGTCATCTGGGGGAGGTTGTTAGAGTACAGATTACGGAGCCCAGCTGAAGATTCTGATGCAATAGGTCAGAGGTAGGACTGGGAATCTCCCAGGTGAATCCAAAGCAGGTCATCCTCAAACCACATATTGAAAAAGTCTATCCAAAGTGGAAAATAACCATTTCCCTTTACCACATAACCTTGTATTTTAGAAAATTTAAAGGGTCAAGTAAATATTTAGGAAAGAGTCTTTGGTTCCAGCTGAGGATGGTGAGAGGGGCACCATTTCCAGAATCACCTAGAGAGCTTGGGAATCTTCCCACTTACAAACATCCCCTGAAAGACTCCATCAGTCTGAAATTCTGGGGTAATTCATGCTCGTTTTGAGAGTATAATATATAATGCAAATAATTCTAGATGTTACCTAATAAATCACTCCTTAATGAGACTCACTTTAACAGATAATTCAGCAGTTTTCTTAGCATTCAGCTGAGATGAACCAAATTCAAGAAATGAGTATATTAATTGATATTTTGGGAACCTGAGTCATTCCATCGACTCTAAAACATTTGAACCAGTGGTCGAGTAGGGAGAAGCTTTGGGCAATTGGGGGTTAGAATCAAAAGTTCTGAGGAGTGTGTTCCAAAAGAGGTGGGTGGGCAGCCAGGACCAACCGATTCTTCATTGTGCCCATTGCAAACCACCCTCTGGTCTTTGACCTTAATATTAATGTTGCTTTTGCTCTTTGCCACAGCATCCTTAGATTGCAAATTTGTGGCTAAACATAAATCCTTGGAAAGGCAAATTCCATAGCTTCTACTTTCTTGACTGTGAAAAGAATAAAACTTTATTTCTAGGATAATTGTATATACCTGTTTCTTTTATGGTTGCCTTGATTCGTTTTTGGAAGATGAGGACATTGTAAACTAATTTCTTTGACCAAGCCAAGAACTGTGAAACCAAGCAGCATCATTCCTGTTTCTGTTGGAGGTGAATAAAAGCATGGGCATGAGCTCATGGACAGGGACTGTGGAGGCAGCCTAGCTGGATTTGAATGCTGGCCTCACTCTTTACTAGTTCTGTGACTTGAGTCAAGTTGCTTAACTTCTCTGTGTCTCCATTTCGTCATCTAAAAAATGGGGCTTAATATAGAGAACCTACATGATAGAGTTGGGAAGATGATTAATGAGCTTTCAGAATAGTGCTGGGCACAATAAGCATTCAGTAAACATCAGCTAAGTATTCTCTTCATTATTTACTCTTAAATATTAAATGTTTCAGTGCCTTTAAGGCAGCTTTCATTTTCTTAATTTCTCCCTCTTTATCATAACTAAAGAAGCCAATATTTTCTAAATCAGAAGATTGTCCTCATTATCTTAGAGAATCCTGACACTATTTTAAATAGTATTACCGTTACCCTTGCTAGTGTTTTATCACTTTGATTTAGGGGCTTTTGTGGTCAAATCAAAAAATTTTTAATCAATAAATATATATTGTGATATTCTGGAGAAATGGTGTAGGTACCAAACCAGCAAAGGCTATTATTACCCTGTTTTTGTTTTTTGGGTTTTGGCAGTGTGGGGAAGGGAGATGCCCTCAGATTAAAAGATATAAGATCTTCATGACATTCCTACTTCCCAGAAGTTCTGGGGAGCAATAGGCAAGTCAGTGGAGAAGAGATTGCTCTTAGAGAAACCAATAAGTCCCATGACAGGTTAATCACTGAAATCATTTTACTTTCTATGGAACCACAGAGGGCAGTAAAAAAAACAGTTACTGAGAATTGATTAAACCAGTACTGTTTAAAACATCATGGCTGATGCAGAGAAGTCTCAGAGTTAATCAGGACATCCTTCTAAGAACACTAGATGGTGCTCTGAATTTAGTTTTAGGATTCAAACTACCTCAGGAAATGGCTGTCGTCATTCAACAAATATTTATTAGGTAATGAACAAAATATTCAAAATCTCTGCCCTTGCGGAGCTACAGTTTAGTGGAGATGGTAGGAAGAAAGACAATGAAAAATAAACATAATATGTAGTATTAGAAGTATATCAGTAGTATATTAGAAAGTGAGGAGTGCTATGGAAAACAGCAGGGAAAATGGGATGGGGGCAGTTGCAATTTTAAATAAGCTTGTCAGAGTAGACTTCATTAAGAAGGTGACATCTGAACAAAAACTTGAAGGAGTCACTGGAGTGAGCAATGGGGACATCTGAGGAGAAGGTGTTCCGGGAAAGGAACAACCTGGCAGACGCCCTAAGCCCTAAGGCAGGAGTGGCTGGCTATTTTGAGAATTGCATAGAGATCAGGGTGCAGGAAAGGTGTGAGGATTTTGACTTCTACCCTGATTTTGGATAAAAACACCTTTATTTATTTTTTTAATATTATTTATTTGTTTATTTATTTGTTTTTGGCTGCGCCGGGTCTTAGTTGTGGCACGTGGGATCTTTTTTCAGTTGTGGCATGTGGGCTTCTTAGTTGCGACATGCGGACTCTTAGTTGCAGTGTGCATGTGGGATCTAGTTCCCCTACCAGGGATCGAACCCGGGCCCCCTGCATTGGAAGCACAGAGTCTTACCCATGGGACCACCAGGGAAGTCCCAAAAACACCTTTAACTGAGGTTGTGACTTGAAACAAATGTTGGAGAAACTGTATAAATTAGTGATATGAGATATCATAAATCATGGGCAAATTAACATTGTCTTAAGTAAACTCAATACTTTATGAGATGTATTGGTTTAAAGGAAAAATTACATGAGTGATTTAACTAAGTCATGTTCTATATGCAGGGTCAAAAGTAAAGTCTTAATAACAGAAGACAATGATTTCATGTAAAAACAGCTGTATGTTTTTTTCTCTTCCCTTTCTGAATAATTCAGCCCTAAAGCCATTAGATGTGGCCAAATAAAGTAGGAGTCTATGCAGGATGGGTAGGCACGGGGGCCCAGAACGGGGTGTTGGAGCCAGCAGGGGCGAGGAGGGCATCCTCACAAAGGGGCACCCTGGTGTGGGGTGCCAGAGCCCGTGCAAGGTGAGCCCCCTCATCTACATAGGGGGGCGTCAGAGCACAAGATGGGTAAAAACAGCATTTTGGTTGGAGGGGCAGGCCCCAAGCAGCAGGATGTTGGAGCAAATGTGGGGTGAGGGTGCCTGAGAGGGCTGTTTCGGAGTCCAAGCATGATGAGGAGGGCTTTTGTTCAGGTTGGAAGCCTACTGCAGGTCTGAACACAAGGGGTGTGGAGAATATCCATGAAGAAGGGCAGCCTAGTGCAGGGTCTCAGAGTCCCAGTGGGGTGAAGAAGGCATCCATACAGAGTGCTTGGGTGTGCGGTGTCAGAACCCAAGCAGGGAGAAAAGGGCTTTTGTGCACCTAGGATAGGTTATTGGAGCTCTAGTGCAGTAAGGAAGGCTTCCATGAAGTAGGGCAGCCTGGGACGAGGCGTCAGAGCTCAAGTGAGGAAGTAGGGCATCTTTGCGGGGAAGGAGTAGTAGCAATGGCAGTTTGGTTACGCAGGGGGATAGATGCAATAGGTAAATATATTGAGGATAAGGGAAGCCAGATTTCTCACTGTCAGAGAAGGGAATTACAAATGTGGAAAGGGGGAAAGTTAGAATGAATCCTCTGGTACGAGACTGGAATTAGAGGTGTGTATGTGAACTCACAGATTTCAATAAATGTATAAGAGTAAACTGGATGTAAAGTGCGTATATGTCACATACCTGCATGTGTTTCTTAGCTTTTTCATCGAGAAGGCTTGTGAGCAGAGATGCGCCAATAACAATGAATGCACATCTGAGTCCATATCTTGGCTTCCAAACACCATTCTCCATTAAAAAGAACTAGGGCTCCTTGGAGAAATGGCTGACACTAGGGCTAGAGCAAGAAAAGAACAAAATGTGCCTGAGACATCTTGTTGTGCTAGAAAGTAGAAAGTGCTCAAAACTGATGTGTCAAAAGAACACAGAAGTCAGCTTGAAGGGGGATCCCATTAGCCAAATCAGGGGAAATTTCAACGTCACAATAAATAATGAGATTCTAACTCATTAAATAAAATAGGAGAGACTTCCCCAGTGGCGCAGTGGTTAAGAATCCGCCTGCCAAGGCAGGGGACACGGGTTGGAGCCCTGGTCCGGGAAGATCCCACATGCCGCGGAGCAACTGAGCCCATGCGCCACAACTACCGAACCTGCGCTCTAGACCCTGCGAGCCACAACTACTGAGCCCGTGAGCCACAACTACTGAACCCCGCATACCTAGAGCCCATGCTTCGCAACAAGAGAAGCCACCACAATGAGCAGCCCACGCACCGCAATGAAGAGTAGCCCCTGCTCACCACAACTAGAGAGAGCCCGCGCACAGCAACGAAGACCCAACACAGCCAAAGATAAATAAATAAATAAATAAATAAATAAATAAATTTAAAAAATAGGAAACCATGAGTCCCTGCTGATATAAAGAAGTGAATAAATAGAAAGTTTGTTGAGGAACAAAATATTTACATAGGCTTAAAATACCTCGCCAAAAAAATACTACATTATAAAGGTGAAAAGAGTAACTTTATAGTGGGAAAACCTGGCAGATGCCATCTTAATCAAATGCTCAAAGTTAAAATCACCAGTAATGAGACAAATCAAAATTATGTGCTACCTGATAGGAAATGAGAACACAGCATCACTCTTGTGTCATCCTGCCAAAGATGCTTAACCTGAATCTAATCACCAGGAAACATCCAACAAACCCTAAATGAAGGACTTTCTACAAAGAAACTGACTGTAATGTTCAAAAGTGTCCAGGTCATGAAAGTCAAAGAAATACTAGAGGATCTGTTGCTGATTGGACGAAACTAAAGTAACACAATTGAAGGCAGTTTGTGATTCTGAACTGGATCCTTTCACTGTAAAGGATGTTATTTGGGACAATTGTGAATTTTGAATTGGGTTTGGTGATTAGGTGGTAGTGATGTATCAGTGTTAACTTCCTGACTTTGATGATTTTATTGTGATTATTTAGGTGAATGTCCTTGTTTGCAGGAAAAACACACTAAAGTATTTAGGGGTGATGGAGCATGATGTCAGCAACTACTCTCAAATGGTTGGAGAGAAAAGTTTTTTGTACTATACTTACAACTTTTCTGAAAGTTTGAGATTCTTTCAAAATTAAATAGAAAACATTAAATATTAAAATGAAAATTGGTGCATAGGTATATTCATAAATAGACCAATGACATGATATGTTGCTAAATTGTTTATATTTCCCTTAAAGTTTTTTCAAATTTTAAAGAGAAATTATTAAGTAAATAGATGTCATGGCTGTTGACAGGAAGAAAGCGTAGTTCCTGGAGAGGGATATGACCTCAGGGTACTCAAAGTAAAATATTCCAGAGGTGATTTTTGCTCTTTTCTGCCCCTGCCCCCCATACATATATCTGATTTAATGGGGACCCAAACACTGCCGAGAATTCTCAGGTAGTACTTATGTGAAAAGATCCAGTGGTAACCATGACACCTGCCTTATTTGATTATAACCTTTTAGAAATATGTGTTTATTTTAAGGCAATTCCACTAATATCTGAGTTGCTAGATTTCTGAAATGTTATTTCCAGTTATCTTCTAGTACTAAAATGAACTCATTTATTTAGGTTATATATGTGAGCTGTGTAACAATAATGTTTACTATTCCAGATAAAATCCCCTAAAGTATTTTTAGAATCTTTATCATTTAACTTGCATGCTGCCAATTTTTCATCAGTTTTTTACTTTCTCAATCTGGGAACTATATTTTAATTCTGAGGTAATTCAGTTTGCTAAATACTTTGTCATTTGTTTATATGATTAGAAATACAGTTTTCAAGTGGTAAACTCTCCTTCATCTCTGTCCCCTCTGTTAATAATGTCATTATCCCTTTGGTCACGCAAGCTAGAAATATGGGAATCAGGTTCACTTCCTCCCTCTTACTCCCCCCAACACACACACACACACACACACACACACACCCCTATACCTGACTGGCCTTCATTACGTTGCTTTTCTCTGACCTTTTCTTGAAACATCGCTACCTGAAGACATCTCTGAAAAGCCTTCATAGTAACATTGATAATGGTAATAAATGATAGCAAGCAGTTTACATAATGTTTACTATGTGTCAGGTGTTACTTCAAGGGCTTTGCAAGTATTATCTCATTTCATCCTCAATTAGGTACTATAATTATCCCCATTTAATTATAGAGGAAACTGAAGCACAGAGAGGCTAAGTTACATGCCCAAGGTCACATAGTTAAAAAAAGGCGCAGTGCTGGAATTTGGACTCAAGTAGTATGACACCAGAGTTGGGCTCTTACCACTCCTCAGCCCTTCTCAGTCTCACTCAAGTGATCTGGGCCCTTTTCTGCTCCCATAGCCTCTTGTGCACACATCTTTATTATATTCTTATATTGAAATTTTGTATTTATTGATTGGTGTTCCTAGAAGAATAAGAAAATTTTGTTATTTATATTTACAAAAGTAGAGAAAATAATGAACCCACATTATTATATTTCTATTCATTAGAGACAATGAATCCACATATACCCATCAGTCCAATACAGCACTTATCAACATTTTGCAACACTTGCTTCAGTTACCTTTGTTTTCTTTCTGGGTTTTCCTGAAGTATTTTCTTTTCTTTTTTTTTTTTTAATAATATAAGATTTTTTTAAATTTATTTATTTTATTTATTTATTTTGGCTGCATTGGGTCTTCTTTGCTCCGCGCAGGCTTTCTCTAGTTGTGGCGAGCAGGGGCTACTCTTCGTTGCGGTGCACGGGCTTCTCATTGCGGTGGCTTCTCTTGCTGCGGAGCACGGGCTCTAGGCGTGCAGGCTTCAGTAGTTGTGCTGTGTGGGCTCAGTAGTTGTGGCTCACAGGCTCTAGAGCGCAGGCTCAGTAGTTGTGGTGCACAGGCTTAGTTGCTCCGCTGCATGTGGGATCTTCCCAGACCAGGGCTGCAACCTGTGTCCCCTGCACTGGCAGGCGGATTCTTAATCACTGCGCCACCAGGGAAGCCCTCCTGAAGTATTTTCAACCAAAACCCAGACATTCTGAAATTTCACCTGTAAATACTTAAGTAGAATCTCTTTTAGAGGGGCATTTTAAAAAATATAACCATAATCTCGTTATCACACTGAACAAAATTAATATTAATGACTACCTTCTTTGATCATGAGTTTCTTGAGGGCAGAAATCATTTCATCCCCTGGTTACCTAGTACACCCCTGATATATGCTGGAGTTTAATAAATGTATGTTGTGATTCAAAAGGTTGTTTTTAAGTTGATAAGAACCATGACATTTATCCTCCAGAAACAATGTTATAAATAACAATCAGGTTCTCAGGTTAACTGACAACTCTCATTTAATCTACAATGATTAGATTAAATGGCACTAACATGCAGGCCTGAGCCCCTGGGAGCCTTAAATCCTAAACTATTTTATCTTTGATTATTGAGTCTGGGGAAATCCTGAGTCTAATTTAACCTAGCCCTGAGTTTTCTTGTTCCCACTGTCAATCTGAGGAGGACATAAAGACAAGGGCTAGATTGGGTGGGAGTGTTCATTGGTAAAGATTTCTTAGAAGGAAATATGGCAGAATCCAGCAAAAAAATGATATATTCTTTTTTTATGATAAATTCTGGTTTATTTTGGGGTGATAAAGAAATAATATATTCTTCAAAGAAACTTTATCATGGAAATACTCCTACGTATGTGCTAACAAGGTAGTCATTGTTTGTTATAGTTTAAAAAAATGGAGACAAACGTAAGTGCCATTATCAGGGGTATAGTTCAATGAATTATGGCTCTTCCACTTGATGTAGCACCAAGCAGCTGTTGAAAAATGAGGTAGAGCTGTGCGTGCTGCTGTCATGTCATGTCAGTGTGGGGGAACCACATTGCAGAATAGTATGTGTGTCTGACTCCATGTGGATAAAAATGTGTGTGCATGCATCTACCTCTTTATGTCAAGGCATTCTAAAAAGACAGGAAGGAGCAGCACTAAACTGTTAGTAGTGGCCAGTGGGTTGGAGAGTAAAAATGGGGTAGAATTGAAGGAGACTATCATATTTTACTCTATGTACCATAGTATTAAATGAATTTTTTAAAAAATAGAAATGTATCAGAGTTTTAGATGATTTTATATCAAATTTTTAAAATCAAGGGCTTGACATATACAAGGCACTATACTGAAAATAATTTTGACTGATTTGAAAGTGTAAAAATATGAAACTATACTCTTGAGGTTGAGAAGAGCAAAGCCTAAAATGTTTTCTAAATGTTATAAATAGAGTGAACTTATTCTACAAATCTTTATTTAATATCTCCTGTTTGATGGGCACTGTGAGCGGTGCTGGGAGAGACAGAAGTGTGTGAAATAGTCCCAACTCTCCTGAACCTTGTAGCCACTGGGAAATATACCATGTGTCTCAAGTAACAATGATGGCTGAGGAGGGCCTGAGGAATGACAGAGTGTCACAGATATGAATTGTGCCTCAGGATTTTTAAATTTTAAGCTCAGATTTTAAACATGTCCCTTCTCACTTTTTATTTAATTATAGTTTCATAATGTCTAATTTGTGGATTACCCTGGAGTCATACATAAGTAGTTCATAGAAAACTGGGACTACTTTTACACATTAAAAAACAATGGCAACAGTAGTAAACACACAGAATTTACATTGCCTGTCCAGCTTACAAATATCACCTCTTCCTAGTCCCATCCATCCATCCATCTATCCATCCATCTGTTTATTCACTCATTCAACAAATATTTATTGAATGTCTACTTTAGTGTTGCTCTAGGAGATACTCTATGTGTAATAGTAAAAAATAAAGTATTTTATTTTAGAAAACACATTTTAATATTTAAAAATACTGAGGGTCTCAAATAGAACAGTGTAATTCCCATGCAAAAGCAAGGGGCAAATGCCATTAAAGCTTTGCTTATTGCATTTCTTACTTATTATGCTCACAGGCTGATTTTATTTCTTATTATGCTATGACTGGTTTATAAAAATCTCTGCCAAAACACCTAACACACTGGGCATTTTTCCTGATAGTTAGTGATTTGGGACTTAATTGAAATACATAATTAGAAAATAAATGTTAGCAAAGCCTGAGTTGATTTACAAGTTACTAAAGCAAAATAAAACATAAACCTCTCAACTTTTACTTCACCTTGAACTTGTAGATGTTTAAAACATAGGCTGTCCAATTTTCCAATTCCTAAAGTCTCTTCAATGTCAATGTGTCAGGCTTTTATTTCTCATCTCAAAATAATTGTTGAAAGATATTGAGGATTGATCATAAGCAAGGTTTCACAATCTTTTTCTTTCTTTTTAACTTCTTATTTTATATTGGAGTATAGTTGATTGACAATGTTGTGTTAGTTTCAGTTGTGCAACAAAGTGATTCAGTTATACATATACGTGTATCTATTCTTTTTCAAGTTCTTTTCTCAACTAGGTTCACAACCTTTTTCTTAATTGATCAGTGCACTTTGATGTTTATATCATGAGATCATTGGTGAAGATGTTACAGTGGCCATTAAGTGATAAAATCAATAGAACAGGGAATTTGGAGACGGAAAAGTCAAGGCTCTGCCACTGCTATTTGGTGACTTCTGCAAATTACAACTGAACTCTCAGTTTGTTTTCTCAGCTAACAAATAGTGGAGGATTTATTAAAGGATTAAGCACAAATACACTAAAAATGCTTTAAAAGCTATAAATCACTATAGACATTTTGTGTTTGTATTCATTATAACATTACTCTAGATAAACAGCACTTATTAGAAACCAACAGTAGACATTATATTAGTGGTGAAACACTATTCTCATGTCAGGAACAAAACAAGGATATCTGTTTTCATCATCACTATTTTCACCATTGTTCTGTACTTCTAGACCAGCATTGTCCAACAGAACTTTCTGCAGTGATGGCAATATTCTCTGTCTGTGCTGTTCAATATAGTAGCCACTGGCCACATGTGGCTACCTAAATGTAAATAAATTACAAGAGAATTAAATTTAAAATTTAATTGCACCAGCACTTGCACTAGCCACATTTCAAGTGCTCATTAGCCACATATGGCTAGTGGCTACCATATTGGATAGTGCAAACACAGAACATGTCTCTCATTTTAGAACACTTTATGGGACTAGAAGTTCTATTTGTTTACAATTATAGAATAATGTTTAATTATAATCACATATCTATCCATCCACCAATCTATTTTATTTTTTATGCATTTTAAAGTTACAGACATCAATATACTTCTCCCCTAAACTCTTTAGCATGTGTATCATTAACTATAGTTCAGCACTCGTTTATGCTTTAACAGATAAAATTTTACATACAGTGAAGTGAATAAATCTTAAAGAGTATTAGTAATTATTGACAAGTGAATACATCTGTGTAATCCAAAACCTAGCAAGATATAGAACATTACCATCACCCCCCATGTTTCCTGATTCTTCTTCCCATTCATTCTCTGCCTCCAACCCCAAATTCTGATTTTTTCAATATAAACTAGTTTTGTCTGTTCTGGAACATCACATAAGTGAATCAAACTTCATATATTCTTTTGTATAAGACTTCTTTGAGTTATAATGTTTTTGAAATGCTTTTGAAATTCATCAGTGTTGTTCCATATATTGATACTATATATCAATACCTTTATATTGTTGAGTTGTATTCTAGTATTGTATTATACCATAGTTTGTCTGCATTCCTGTTGATAGACACCTAGTTGCCAGTTTGGGCTATTATCAGTAGAGCTTCTGTGAATATTCTCATGCAAGTCTGTTTGTGGACCTGTTTTCATTTTTCTAGGAATGGAATTGCTGGATCATAGCATAAGTATATGTTTGCTGCTAATGTATGGGATTAAATTGATTTTTGTATATTTACCTCTATAGTATGACTTCGCTAAATTCACTTATTAGTTTTAGTAGCGTTTGTAGATTTTAAAAAGTTTTTATTGTAAACAATCATGTCATCTGTGAAAAGAGACCCTTTACTTCTTCCTTTCTGATCTATATGATCTTTATTTCTTTTTCTTTCTTTATTGCACTGGTGTTCAATAGAAATGGTGAAAGTGACCATCCTTGCTTTGTTCCTTATCTTAGGGAGAAAACATTCCATTTTTCACCATTAAATAGTATGTTAACCGATTATTTCTATAGATGCCCTTTATCAGATTGAGAAAGTTACTTCTAATCCTAATTTGCTGAAAAAACATTTTTTAAAATAAATTTATTTATTTATTTTTGGCTGCATTGGGTCTTTGTTGCTGCGCATGCACTTTCTGTAGTTGTGGCGAGTGGGGGCTGCTCTTTTTTGCGGTGTGCCGGCTTCTCATTGTGGTGGCTTCTCTTGTGGTGGAGCACAGGCTCTAGGCGCACGGGCTTCAGTAGTTGTGGCACATGGGCGTAGTTTCTCCACAGCACGTGGGATCTTCTCAGACCAGGGATCGAACCCGTGTCCCCTGTGTTGGCAGGTGGATTCTCAACCACTGCGCCACCAGGGAAGTCCCAAGATTTTCTTTAAATGTTTGATAAACTTCACCAGTGAAGTTATCTGGGCCTGAAGTTTTCTTTGTGGGAAAGAATTTGATAACCAAGTCAGTTTCTTTAATAGATATAGAACTAGGCATGTTTTCTATTTCATGTTGTCTCAGTTTTGGTAATCATATATTTTTCAAGATACTTGCCTATTTCATGTAAGTTGTTGAATTTACTGATATAAAGTTGTTCATTATATTCTTTTATCTTTTTAATGTCTGCAATTTCTGTAGTGATATCACCTCTTTATTCCTAATATTGGTAATTTGTGTTCTATCTTTTGTTCTTGACCAGTCTACCTACAGGTTCCCCCTTCCCAGTTTTTTTTTTTTATTATTATTATTGGAGTATAGTTGATTTACAATGTTGTGTTAGTTTCTGCGATACAGCAAAGTGAATCAGTTATACATAACCTATATCCACTTTTTTTTTTTTTAGATTCTTTTCCCTTATAGGCCATTACAGAGTATTGAGTAGAGTTCCCTGTGCCCAGTTTTTTTTTATGAGGAGCTTTTTAGATAAATTATCTAGTGCTGTATAAATCACCCAAAGCTTAGTGGTTTAAAACAGTAGTATTCATTTAATGCCTCTCACAGTTTCTCTGTGTCAGGAATTCAGGAGTGACTTGGATACCCAGTCCTGTCTTGGAGTCTCTGTTAATATTGTGATCAGGTGTCATTTGGGGCTTCAATCATCTGAAGGCTTGAGTAGGGCTGGAGGATTCACTTCCCAAGTGACTCATTCACATAGCTGGCAAGTTGGTGTTGACTATTGACAGGAAACCTCAATTCCTCTCCATGTTGGCCTCTACACATGTCATGGTAGCTGGCCTCATGTGCTTGCCAATCTTTGATTGTGAGGTTATATTTGCCTACTTTTAATCTGTGGGAATCCTGTGGACCTAAATCAGGGAGGCTTTCTTCCAGAGAGAATTTGGTCTGCTTTTGCCAGGAACCATTATCGAAGTGGCCTGAAGTAAGAGAGCTCAGGTTGGTGCCCCCCGCCCCCATCTACTGCTAGCCTGAGGATTAGAATCCTGGTTTCAGTGATGCTAAGGATTTTTCCCTTGTGGGTTACCTCGTATTTATCGTTTGTTTACTGATCACTGCTCCCAGTTCTGATTTCATTTCTTGGTTGTTGGGCTTTTATTGTTTTGTTTGGTGAACAAACAAAATTTCCCTTACTTATGGGGATCTCAGCAATGTATCTGAAGGTATTTTTTACCCAGGATCTAATTGTTTTGTAGTTGAAGGGTCTTTCAAGGAATATGGTCCAGCATATTGCTAGAACAGAAATATCCCATTCACTCTTCAGTTTACTTCAAGTCTGGCTTTTTTCTTTACCCTCCAGTTTGCCAGGGTTGACAGTAACCCCCTTGTTAACCTAGTATATTTCCCTCAGCCTCTCAGCAGCATTGACACAGCTGACCATTCATTTATTCTTTCATCTAGTATGAGCTGAGTACTGTTTTGGATGCCAGAATGAACAGAACAGACAAAAATTCTAGAGATAGGAAACAGCCAGTAAACAATAAACGTAATAAACAGATATATAAGGGACTTCCCTCGCAGTCCAGTGGTTAAGACTCCATGCTTCCACTGCAGGGGACATGGGTTCGACTCCTGATCAGGGAATTTAGATCCTGCATGCTGCACTGTGCAGGCAAAAAAACCAAAAACAAATCAAAACAGCAACAAAAAAGGATATATAAAAAGGCAAAAGGTAGTAAATGCTTTTAACAAAAATTGGAGCAGGGCAGAGGGCCTCAGGAATCCTGAAAGAGAGGTTGAAATTTTTAAAGGGGCAGGAAGAGTAACCTTATTGAGAAAATGATATTTGAGGAAATACTTGAAGGAGGTAACAGAGTAGTCCATGAGGATATGTGAAGGAAGAACATTCTAGGTAGTGAAAACAACCAGTGTAAACTCCTGAAGCAGGATTGTGCCTGTGTTCTCAGGAAGAGGTCCAGTGTAGCTGGAACAAAGTGAGCATGGGAGATGTAATAAGAGGTAAGATCAGATAGGGAAGGGGGGCTGGCAAATCATGTCAGAGCCTGTAGGACACTATAAAGACTGACTTTTACTGAGATGGGAAGCCATTTTTTGAGCAGAGTTATGATATGAACTAACTTTTTTTTTTTTTCTGCCACACTGCACGGCTTGCAGGATCTTATTCCCAACCAGGCAACCAGGGATTGAACCCATGCCCCCTGCAGTGGAAGCACGGAGTCCTAACCACTGGACAGCCAGAGAATTCCCTGAACTGACTTGTTTGTAAATGATCCCTCTGGCTGCTTACTGTGTTGATAGAAAGCCATAGGAGATCAAGGATGGGAAGGAGATCAAGGAGCTCAGGAAGACCACTTGAGATGCTATTGTAGCCATCTTTCTCCTTGACCCTTTTTCCTCTCTTGGGTCAATTACCGTATCTCCAGATTTTTCTCTTGCCTTACTAGCTGTTTCCTTCTCTAGTTCCTTCTCCAGCACATCTTCTCCAATTTCCAAATGTTGGAATACCTCAGACTTGGTCCTAAGATCCTTCTTGTATCTAGGTCCATTCACTGGTGATCTCATGCAAACCTCTAGCTTTTAATGGCTTTAATACCTATGATTTATGCTGGTAATGCACAAACTTGAGAGATTTCAGCCCGGAGCTCATACTCATAAACCCAGTAGCCTACTTGCTCTCCAAACTGGAGCTCTTCACTTCTCGCCAAACCTTTCCTCTCCTAATCCAGGCTTTCACACCCCAGTAAATGACACTATATTTGCTCAAGCCAAAAAACAGTCATCCTTAATCCTCTCTTTCCTTCATTTCCACCAGTCCATCAGCACGATGTGTTTGTCTATCCCTGAATAGATGAGCTATTTCCTCCACAATGCTATGTGTCAAATAACTTCAAAAATCTCAATGGCTTAAACAACGAATATTTATTTTTCTCACTCACAATACTGTAGGTCAGTTGGTGTTTGGCTGAGTTTGCCTGGGCTTGGCCTACTTAACTGCAGGCCGCTGGATGGGTTGGGGTCTGTGTGTTCATTCTGGGGCTCAGGCTGAGGGGCAGCAGCTACCCCAGGGATGACCACATGGTGATATCAGAAGCTCAGGAGGGAAAAAACCAGTCATGCTGGCACATTTCAAGCTTCTGCTCACATCACTTCCCATTGGCTGAAGCAAGTCACATAGACAAGCCTAAAGCTAAGGAGTAGGAAGTACACTATATCCACTATGAGGCCACAGCAAGGGGGTGGCTATATAGTACATTATGGGGATTGAAGAATTGGTACTACTTATTCAATTACTCAGTCTCCCACAACCGCCTGAAGAATTGTATCTCTCCCCAAATCCACTATTAGCCATCATCTCTTGCCCCAGACAGCTATCTCTGTTTTTATCATACCTAGAACAAGGCCTCACATTAGTACACGCTCAGTAAAAAGGTATTGAATAAACAACTCCCAACTGATCTTCCTGGTTACACTCATCACTCTTCAGTCTCTTTCTATGTAGCAGCCAGGGTGGGGTTTTAAAACCGTAAATCCTATCTGTGATATAATAAAAAGAAATATATTTGATCTTTGTCCCAAGTTCCCGGCACACAGCTACTAAATTTCTTGGAATTTCCTGAGTAATAAGAGTGATAGGAGCATCTTTTATTCTAAGGACATGACTCTTGGTGGGTTCTAGATAGCTTCAAGATGGGGGCTGGTTGCCAGAAAGACCAAACCTAGATTAGAGACTTGTAACTTTCAGCCCCACCTCCCAACCTCAGGGGAGGGGAGAGGAGCTGGAGATTGAGATCAATCACCAATAGCCAATGATTTATTCAGTCTTGCCTATGTAATGAAACTTCCATAAAAACCCCTAAAGGACAGGGTTCAGAGAGCCTCCAGGTTGGCGAACACACTGAAATGGTGTTCATTGGGAGGGTGGTGTGCCCAGAGAGGGTGTGGACGCTCTCTGACCTTTCCCCCATACCTTGCCCTATACATCTCTTCCATTTGACTGTTTCCGAGTTGTATCCTTTATAATAAACTAGTAAACATAAGCAACATGCCTTCCTGAGTTCTGTGAGCCATTCTAGCAAATAATTGAACCTGAGAAGTGGGTCGTGGGAGCCCCAGATGTACAGTCAGTTGGTCAGAAGTACACATGGCAACTTGGGACTTGCAAACTAGTTTCTAAAGTGGGGGCAGTCTCGTGGGACTGAGCCCTTAACCTGTGGGGTCTGCACTAGCTCCAGGTAGTTAGTGTCAGAATTGAATTGTAGGACACCCTGTTGATGTCTGCAGAGAACTGGAGAATTGCTTGGTGTGGAAAAACCCATACACATTTGGTGTCAGAAGTGTTGTGAGTAAAAACAGCTCAGACTATCATATTAGTCCCAACTTAAAACCCTGCCGTGGGTTCCCTTTGCTCTTGAACTCCTTACAATGGTCTTTATAAAGGCATCTATTATCCAGCCAGGCCTGGCTCTCCAAACAATAGCATCTGGTACCACTCACTTCCCTCTGGCTAACTGCCCTTTTCTTCCTTAAATATTCCAATGCTTTTCAGCTGCAAGACCTTTGTACTTAATGTTCCTTCTGACTGGAATGCTTTTTCTCAAGATCTTGGCATGCTAGCTTTCTCTCATCCTCAGCTTCAGCTAAAATGTCACCTCCTTAGAGAGGCCTCCCTGACCATCAGTACTTAAAGACCCTCTTCCCATTCCACCCCACCCCTGTTACGTTTTATCACCATCACCTTGTTTATTCCTTTCACTGAGTTTATCACTCTCTAAAATTACCTTGTTTTGTTTATCACTAATCTCTAGCACCTAGAATGGTGTCTGGCACAGGTTAAGTGCTCTATAAAAATTCATTATATGAATATATGAGAAAACATTTCCTCCACATTTTAAAAGAAATTCTTTGCTATCTTTTATTTCCATCTACTCATCCATATATAAAATGTTATAAGTAAGTCCAGATAAAATCAACTCAGGAGAAATAAAAATATTGCAATGTTTGTGTTCGTAATGAAGAAATTAGGGACTGGAGTTGCTTCAGCATGTGTTGTGGCATCCTTGAAACTTGTGCCTCTAGGGCACTAATCTGTGGGGTTGAAGGTCTCAGTGAGGCCTCCTTCCACCTCCTTTACCTGACTTACCTTTTCTCTTTTTCCATTCTCATCCCTGGTTAATGTATGAGATTATTTACTTATTTACAATTATTGTTCGTTACCTGTCTCCCCACTCCCACCCCCGCTGTGAGCTTCATGGGCACATGAAGGCAAGGATCCTATTCTGTTTTTTCTGGTACTCAGTAGATGTTCACCCAACTACGGGATGAATGGATGAATGAATGAATGTTTCAAAGGAGAGAAAGGAATCTGGGAGGTCCTGAATCAATCTCTTCCTCCAAGTCTTCCCAGAGTAAGGTCACCCTCACCATTGCACAGTCTACCTCCCAAGACACTACAGGCAAAACCTCCACAAGGTATAAATGTTTTACTAGTTTATTCATTGTCAGAATGGCTTTACTTGTATATTTATAAATCTATCTTGTGTGCCTGTTGATGCTTTGTGTGTGAATCCTTTATTCACTCTAGAGCTAGTGTAAGGAGGAATTTAGCTTGGTGTTTATGACATTGTGATAGGAAGTGACATCATGATAGGGCAAAATCTGATGAAGTTGAGCTCAGTCCTGTAGAGGCTGTTTCCTCTATGACACAGAGGTATTGGAAGAAGAGGATCAGGAGAGTACAAGAACTAAAAGTGTCACAACTTTGGTAGGAATTGGCCACTTCAGAATCTTCCCAATTAGCAGCTGTGTTTCTCTTTTAATTTCATGTCTTCTTAGGATGATGAAATTAAAATATTCTGTTCTTGGTTATTTTTCACAAACCTTATTGTCCTCATGAAAACCCTCCAGTCCCTCAAAATATCAACAGAGAGAAATTTTTCTTTAAAAGATAAACTGTTTTTTTTCTTTGAAACAACTGTGATGGGAGAGAAATTCTTCCTTTAGTTTGAATAGTCATACTTTTCAGTTGCTTGGAGGCGGTTACATATGAATCTTCATATAAACTTGTATCTCTCTCATTTAAAAGAAAAGATGAAAGAAGAGAATTAGCTCATTAATTATTTAAAATACTTGGTGCAACTGTTCCTTATGAATTAATCCAGGCACTTGGAAGACAATTAAACTCAGTGTTAATAACATTGCCAACCTTTTCCAGTATGCTGCACTCCAAATACTATTGTGTTTTCATTGACAAGATTCACTATTACATATGCATGTGAAAAACAGGCCTTTTCATCAGAATTACTATAATAGCATTAAGGGATTATTATTTTTTCCAATTTCTTTGGAAGAAAATTCACTTAAATTAGATTATTTATTACTTGACTGCTCTCCTATCTTGCCTGTATTAGGTAACTGGAGTTCATGAAAGTATAAACTTCAGAATAAAAAGCATGATTTTATACATTAATGATTTCAAATAAAAGAGGAGTGCTAGTCTGTGCATCACTTCTTTTCGAGAAAGTTAAGTCTGTGTTCTGCTTAGGAGAGATAACACTTTTTGTCCCTGTACGTGGCCCCCCTGGTGTAGCCATTAGTTGCTAATTACTTGCAAACAAATAAACAATTAACTCCTGGAGCTGCTGGCTGGGCCAGTGTTCATTGACATGCTAAAACTTTCTAAGACTTTCTAAGGGATTTTAATTAGTGACGTTCTAAATCCAGCCCCCACCGTCAGCGGAGCCATAAGGTGAACTGCAGGAAGGTCCAGCCCGTTACACGTGGGGCAGAGCCAGCCAGGGAGGAGTGGAGAGGCCAGAGCTATAGCTCTGTGCAGCCCACATGAGGATGTCTCCCAGCCTTCAGGAAGGTGCTCGGCTTGGGAAAAGCAAACCCTCACCCTGCTCCTTTTCAATTGAGAGCATCTTAGGACTGGACCAGAAGAAAGACTGTGTTCCATCAATGAAACCCCACAGGCCCTGGGCAGACACCTGCGGCTCTTCAGGTATGCCACAACTTAATTTTTAAAATTCTTTGTTAATTCGTTTGCAATGTTTAATTTGGCCTTTTTTTCATACTACATAGACTTAGAGAAAAACTGCAATTTCATCCAATTACATAATTGAAGAATCTAGCACTTTTAATGCCTCCAGCTGAGTCCTATGGGAAATAGAAAGAACATCGGCCTTAGATCCAAGTGGATATGAAGTTCACCCACAGGAAATGCCAAGAACCTTCATTTTCTTCAGAAGATCTCTGGGTTTATTTGCCACATCAGATATTCTAAATCTCCTTTCACTGAAAAATAAATGACATTCAGAGGCCAAAATGTGTCCTCTATCAGCAAGGCAGGGTTCTCATTTTTGTTTGCTTTTTGGATTTTGGTCGATGAAAGGTCAGTTCTGCTGTGAAACCCAGAAGAATTCTACTAGGAAAATTAAAGACAAGTTCCTGAAATTACTTCTTATAGAACTTTGTGGAATATAGAATTGGACATCTAAGGTGGGATTTATTTTTCTGTTTTTAGGGAAAGAGGTTAACCTATGTCTACATGTCCCGAGTCTTCCTAATGGGATCTCATTACCTTGTACTGTGG